>NC_052500.1:7171048-7771048 GCF_016617805.1 Bactrocera tryoni
GGTTTGGGCTTAGTCAACGAAGTTAAGTTAAATACAGAAAATTTGGAAGTCAGTTTATATTCTTCTCATAAGTATATCAGTCTTCTTCTGATATATCAATAGTTGAAGTTAGTCAGTTTACATATTCTTCTTGTCAACTAAATTTCATTCAAACTGTATGGCTGCGAAAGTTGCTCTCAGCCACAGTTAAGCTGGGTATTAGGTAAATGCAATCCGGAGCCCCGCACACTTTGATTTTATTCCAAAATAAGGCTACGGATGCTCCAAAGTTTACACAGAGGATTGGTAGAGGAGTATAGTGTCGGTAGTTATTTATCAATAACAGTTTCAGCTTTTTTTCTAGGTATGTCTATATTTTTTTACTTTTGGCATTCAGTTTCTTCACGATTATATTGGTTTGGGTGCTTTGTTACAGCGGAATTGCAAGAAAGTGAGGCTGATGAGCTGAAGGAGTAGGAGATCCGATGGCTCCTTGCGTTTCAATCTGGGTTGTTAAGCGTTGCAGGATTCTTCGGGCGTAGGACAAATCGCAAAAGGTCACTTCGTCTTCATCACAGTTCACTTTTCATTAGTCGTGAGAGTTTTAATTGATCACTGTGCAATCGGGAACAGGGCGATAAGAGAGCAGCATATCAAGATTTCTTTCTCGAATATCCCGCCTTTGTGAGATAAAGACTAAATCAAACCTCATCTAATAATTTTAAACGTCCGGATGAAATAGTAAATAGAAAGCGACTTAGCAGATTTTTGATTGGTAAAAGGCCTTTGTGGAATGGAGGAAGGAGAATGGGGCCATGTGTGGAAGTTCCCCAAGTGAGGAAAGTTCTCTGGACGCCATTCACTTGGGAGTGACCAGAAACGATTCTTTTACATATGGCTCATGCAACTCAAGACTACCGGTTCCAGATCAATTAATCTCTGGGTGTATAAAAAAACATACGATTGAAGGTGAGCTAAAGTGAGAAGCCGCAACATGCCTCCCCAATGAAAGGAAGAAAAAAGCCTTGCTTTTGCAAAATCGACTATAACCGCATAAACGATGTCTAAAGAAGAAGAAAGACCTTTGTAGAGAGTTAATATCCAACTATTGAAATTTTTAAGTGCCTTCATAAAGAACTGCGATTCTATAGCAAACTAACTGTGATCCCACCGCCATCTTGGGAGGTCAGTCATCTAACCTAGATTATTCGAACTTAAATTTTGTATTTAACAGAGCAACCCTACCTCAGTTACTAAAGAAGCCATTTCATAGATTGGTATTGAAGTTATTGCGTTTTAAGTGTCGGTATGTTTGAGTTATCGGTGCGAAAATGAGCTTCGAACCAAGAGCCAACATTAAATTTTGTTTTAAAATTGGTAAAACTCTTACCGAAACGTCTCAATTGATGAAACAAGTTTATGGCGATGATTGCCTATCCCGTAGTAGAGTGCACGAGTGGTTTCAACGTTTTCAAAGTGGTCGTGAGGACATAAATGACGATCAACATATAGGCCAATCAAAATCCGTGATCACCGAAAACTCCATCGAAATTGTGCGTGAATTCATCAAAAATCTGCGGAAATCATCATTGAAATTCATGGAAATGGAATTGAACATCTCCAAAACATCGATTTATGGCATTTTGACCGAACATTTGGGCTTACGAAAGTGTGTGCACGGTTTGTTCTGCACAAATTGACTGACGACCAAAAAAATGTCTCATCGATCGACGCTTGTAACCGATTATTTGCCGAAAAATCACATTTTAACCATAAACCACTCCCCGTATTCACCTGATAGGGCACCGTGCGACTTCTTCCTTTTCGGAAGAATGCATTTGCCCATGAAAGGAAGGCGTTATGCAGATGTTGAGGTCATTCAAAAGACTTGCACCGGCATACTGGCGGCCGTACAGGCAAACAAGCTAAAACACTCGTCACTGTTTACACTTTGGAACGCATCTTGCAGTTGTTCAGGCGTAAGTCTTTGCATGATTGAATGCCAAATAATACTTCAGAAAAATAAAAAGATCTGTCAAAAAGAGGCTATTGAAAAAAGTATCTGTACTTGCATCACTCGATATATCTTTACGAAATCGGACATAGATTATTGTACAAAGCAGCACTAGAATCCTTGAAGAAATTATCCAGATCTAATCACTCTAGCATATAGTTGTCTTACATAGTGACCGGTCAAAATCAAGATAAACGTCTTTTTATACTTTTTTATGCTACAAGAAATATACCAATATATTTTTATATTTTACTAACAAAATTTCTTTGCTCAACCAATCAACGATTTAATGGCTCAGCGGTCCACTCATTCACCTGTAAAAGGTTCCAACAATTTTGGTGAAGTTATTGGTAAATAAGTGCAGAACAAAGAAGGCCACTGTGTGCCCGACGCGAGCAGAGAAAGACTTGCTCAAAAGAAGAATTCGAAAAATTTCAATATTTGTGGTATCAATAAAGAGCAGAAAATCGGTGGCGCCGAAGAAAAATGAGCAAAGATATACAAATTTATTAATAAAGGAAGAAAATTAATAAGTAAATAAAAAGAAAATACAAATAATTGATAGTAAATGAAATAATGATGGAAACTGATGATGAGTGGCAAGCATCACTCATACGCCAGCGAAACCCTGAAAGTGTAACAAAATGATAAGCACACAAAATAAGCACAAATAAAGGGAAAATGCGGAAAAGTAGAGGAAAATGAAAGTAATTAAAATGGTCAACAAAATGAAAGATTCGAAATGTATATTGTTGTTGTGCAACAATTTTTGTATGATTACTGGCATGATGAGACTGTGTTTGTTATTGTGTTTTTTTTTGTTTGCTGCCTCTGCCGGGACCTGCTCGACTTTTCATGGTTTGTTGAGCTGCGCCTCAAATTTAACGTTTCTTTTTATGGCCGCTTTGTTGTGCTGTCAGCTTTTGTTGTTGCTATTGTATTTTTGGACTTTACAAAACCAACAATTTTACAATTTTTCTCTTTCTGTTTGGATTTTACGCTAATTTTGTGCAATTGTGCGGCTAACTGTCAGTCTATTTGCTCGGCTGCCGAACCGGCGCGCTGTTTTCCTCCATTTATCTCTGAGTGTGTATGTAAGTATATATGTATGTGTGTGTGTGCGTGTTTGTCGTGCATTGTGCTGCCATTTCGACAGTAATTGCGCGGAATTGTATTTGTTGGCGCAGCTCGACGCTGTCAGCTTATTTGTTTGCCGCTGCTGCTTCTTGAAATTTAACTGCACCCGACGCCCTCCCGCTCGGCTGACTCGTTGTTAGCTTCGAGGGCCTTTTGTTGGCCATAATTACTGTTGTTGCCATTACGGCTGTGTATCGGTCTGTGTTTGCGATGACACAGGTGAACCTAATTAGGCCACTTCTGTTTTATTTGTTAACCAACAATTTAAAAGAAACAAAAAAATTGCAACAAAAAATGTGTGCTGAAAAAAGTTAAAGAAAAAAGTATTAAATAAACACAAAAGATATAAATGAAGGCGAAAATGCCACCAGCGTCAAGCAACAAAAGGCACAGCTGGACGCTGAGCAGACAAGTGACTTCATTTTTATCGGTATTTGCTTCGAGCAAAAGTGAAATTGCAGCGTGAAATATCTTTCTCTGCTTTTTTTGGGGTTTTATTTTGAGTTTTATCTTAAGCATAGCCTAAAATTTGCACGTGTTGCTATGCTATCACGATATGAACGCATGTTTTGGCGAAAAGCTGTCATCGATTCATAATTTGCCTGAAAGTAGTTTAAAATTCTTATATCGGAGATATTGGTTTCATATATGGAAAACATTAAAAATGTGACTGTGGGCCCGGCACCGCCCACTTTTAAGTACACTTCTATATTTTACAAGCTGCTTCCCCGAAGCGAACCAATTTTCATACCAAAGCTTTTCTATTAACAAGAAAGTAAGAAGGAATGACTCTCAAATCGGACCCTAGCAACGCCCACTTTCTATATGCTACTTTGAATGCCATCAACGTATCTTACCTCCTAATAGATAACGAAAATTTTCAAGCTATTTCTGGCTTAATGGCTTCGTTAGCAAACAAAATTTTCACTATTGGGGTGAGTCATTATTGCATTCCCGAAAATATTAGCGTTTGGTGCGAATTGTAGTAAGATGGCATCAATGGGCCTTATTTGTTTCGAATCGAGACAGCAATGGGCAAGAATTTGTGCTTGTGAATCGATGATTAACAGTCAGAGATCTTACTGGCATCGTTAGAATATCGATGGAGGATCAGTGAAAACCGTTTTGAAAGATCATTTGGGCCTGAGAAAAGTGAGAGCATGATTGGTTCTAAAATTACTAAATTTCTTCGAAAAAATGCGTCGCTTTAATGTCTGTGAAACAATGCTTTTCGACTACAAAATGTCATGAAACTTATTATTACAAGCGACAAGTGTTGAATCTATGTTTACTACCCGAAAACAGGCGATCAATCGGCCCGATATCGTGCCAAAAGTGAGCCGAAACCGAAAAAACCTCGTCAAAGTAGATCAAAAATCAAGATTATGTTGACTGTTTTCTTCAATTATTGAGGTGTTATGCACACCGAATTCCTTTTTACCAGCCAAACTGTCAACAAGGAATACTATCTGAGTGTTATGTGTCGTTTCCGAATTAAAGACCGGCAACGCTTGGTGTTTGCACTACGATAATGCAACGTCGCAAACTGCACTGATTCTTCGTGAATTTTTTCACAAATTTTCAAACAATATCGTGCCGTAACCACCGGATCTGCCTGATTTAGCTCTGTGTGACTTCTGGCTATTCAGCAAACTCAAACAAATACTCCGGGGAAACTGTTTTGAGTCAATTGAAGACATTAAACGTGAATCGCTACGCGCATTGAAGGCTATTCCGAAAATTTACTTCAATAACTGTTTCGAAGATTGGAAAAAACGTTTGCACAAGTGTATTAGGGGATTACTTGAAGGAGGACGACACAGAGTTTGAAGAATATATTAAGAATTATAAAATGATAAAGAAAGTATTAATATTTTTTGCTCACAGTCATTTTAATTTTTTTCCTTTTTGTCTGTTCCTTAATTTTTTCTTTTTCCATGTCGCTGAACTCATTTTGTGCCAATAACTGCGTTCTTGTTTCAAGAAACACTTGCGAATTATTATTATTTTTTTTTTTTTGACAAAGCCACGAAATGAGGTTGCACTAAAATATTTACGTTATATTTATATTTGCGAAATTGGATAAACCTAAAAATATACTTGCAAATTTGACATAAATAAATGATTTGGAAACAATGTCCACTAAATATTTGCATTTGAGCAGCTGATAAAGAAGTAAATAAATACAAAAGAGAACTCAGTAACCTAATTAAAGAAAGTAAATTTTTATTTTGGCATATAATTTTTTTTTTTTTATTTTAAAAATTAAAAAAGACTTAAGTTTATCTTTCTAAAAAGATAACGAACTGACTAATGATAGTAAAAAATCTCATAAAAATTGCGAAGATTTGGTAAATCCCATCATTTTTGGATGTGTGTGCATGAGCACTGGAAGAAATGCAATATATACTCTGCATATATGAAAACAATCTGCATGCAGAGCAAGTAGTTTAGTATCCTGTAGGAAATATTTATAATTTTTTTTTATATTTTTCAAGCATATATAAACCTTCGAAAAATTTTTAAACTATAATGATAACCCTTCACTAAATGGATAGTATCAATATGCTTAACCTCCTGAAATAAGAATTTTTAGTCAGATGTATTCTTGAAAGACAATCAACCGCCGCTCACGGATCACTCTTCACCACGTCAAAGCGAGCTCTCACACTACGCATCAAACAACTGCATTTTTGAGCACTCAAAATATCGATTTGATGAGTCAACCACCGTATAGTTCTGACTTGGCACCAAATATCTGCTTTTTATTCACAAACTAATAAAAAATAAACTAATAAAACCACATTTTCGACATCAAAAGAGGCGGTTAACGCGTTCAGAAGGCCTGTTTTGGAGATACCTCAATCAGAGTGACAAAAGTGCTTGGATAATTGCTTCAAACGCATGCCCAAGTATATAGATCTTAATGGAGAATATAAAAAATAAACCGATTTTCGGTGAATAGAATTCGTTTCTGTTCTCTAATCTCGAAATGCAGAAGGCAACCTTGCTGTTTTTATTGTTGAAGCGGCAGAATTCTGCCGAGTTGACAGTCCTTGTCCAGATAAAAAAATCCGGTTCCGTTCCGGTTATTTATACCCGACAGTCGTGGGAACGGAAAGAGCAACCCTGGTATGGGACGGTTTTCTCATAACTATACATATTCTATGCTCTTTTTTTATTATTATTATTAAATCTTCTTCAGTAAAGTAGTCGTTTGAAATTTATAATTTTTTGGACACTCACAGCATGGACTGATTAGTCAAACGTTTCAGGTCAAGTAAGATTTAAAATCACATTTTTTTAGGTTTATTATTGATGTCAGTCACAAGCTGAATGAATAACGGTCTCGTGTATATTACTACAAGGACGTAATTTGAAGAAATAACACTGGCCTTTTTGGTGCCTAAGATTTTATACCTCATTTTGGATGTATTTTGTGAGTTGATACGAGAAAACAAGTCACATTTTCCATATCAGCTCTTTTTCATAAGAAAGAAGCAAAACAATCTAGTAGCGGGAATGTGGTTCATCCTACGAATGTTGTGCATTTTCTAAATTTTTTACATACTATAAATCATTCATTAGAAAACTCTAAAAAATTTGTAAAATTTTTCCTACAGGGTCACTTAAAATAAATAAACTTGTGTCGAGTCAACGGTTTGATGCCAAAAGCTGTTAGTTGTCGCCGCCTTGCATGCCAATTCAAAATCAATGCAGTCGTACGATATTGTTGTTGTTCGAGTGTCGCCGATGTCGTTGTTTGAATATTATATTTCCGGTACGTTTTTATAGTCCATTTCCGGTGATCTGTCATCTGATGGCTTTTTTCGTTTGTTATTTGTACGAAGGGGCTGGTGTATAAATACATACCTACATAAAAGACCATATTTCAGATAGCTCGGAGAGATTATTTCTATGTAGCTTTCTTATGAGAAATTCAATTCAACTCTTCATTCCGTCGCACCCGCAGTAAAAAAAATATATATTCAGATAAAAGTTTGAAATTCCGAAAATTCAGAATAAAATTCTTTAGCGTTGAAGTTAATACATACAAATTGTGAGGAATTTAGTGGAGAGTGGCCGTTTAGAAGGAATGCTCTTTTGTGCGAGAAGATGACCACAATTAACGACTCAAGGTTCATTATTTGAGGTTAGACACTTCGTATGTCTGGTCAAGTTTATGGAAAACTCGTCGTCTGCCCGCTGATTGTAGTAGAAAAGCTGTGTAAGAATTGAAGTAAACAAGTATTGCCAGAGTAAATGTGATTTTCCTAATTTGGAAGGAATAACTGAACTGAGTTTCATTAACGTATGAAAATAAGCGCACAACTTCGAAACAAAGAAATGACTGAATCACTTCTCAACATCGTTTCGATTTAGTTCTCAACTGCAATGGGGAAGTAGCAGTTTCGAAACCTCGAGTAAGCTGCAAAATATATTTGCCTCACTTAAACTCGCTTCGTCTTGAAAGATTTGTCATACATAACATCCACCCTCTCCAACGCAATCATCTTCTAGCAGCAACCATTTGCATTCCGCCTAGCGGCCTGGTCGCCATTCGCAGCTCGTGAAAACCGTTGCAACTTTTCGTTGTCGCGCATAGATTACGCCTCATTACAGGCAGTTGGGAAACTTTTATGCTGCATTCGCAAAATTTTTTAGGATTTCCACACAGCGACGGCGGCGCGCTGCCACGCGGACGGTTTTGTAACGCAGTTTAGCTGCAATTTTGAACGCGGACGCCAGTCAAAACTATTTCGCACAAAAAGTAATGAGCTGTTTTTCTATTTAGCTCATATTTTATTCAATGGCCAGCTATGTTGGTCTAATAGTTTTAAAGGGGCTGCCTTGGGTAACGAAAATTTAAGCATAAGCAGTTTGTAATTTTAAATGTAGTTGAAAACTTAAAGTTTTTGGTGCATTTAAATATTAAATTGCTAAATGCTGCTCTGAAGCAAGTAGTTATGTTAAGTTATGTTAAATTAAGTTAAGTTAAGTTGAGTTAAGTTATATTATGTTAAACTAAGTTAAGTCATTTTAAGTTAGGTTAAGTTAAGTTAAGTTATGTTATATTAAACTAAGTTAAGTTATATTATATTAAACAAAGTTAAGTCATTTTAAGTTAAGTTAAGTTCAGCTAAGTTAAGTCAAGTTAAGTTAAGATAAGTTAGGTTAAGTTAAGTCAAGTTAAGTCAAGTCAAGTCAAGTCAAGTCAAGTTAAGTTAAGTTAAGCTAAGTTAAGTTAAGTCAAGTTAAGTAAAGTTAATTCAAGTTAAGTTAAGTTAAGTTAAGTTAAGTTAAGTTAAGTTAAGTTAAGTCAAGTTAAGTTAAGTCAAGTTAAGTTAAGTTGAGTTCAGATAAGTTAAAGTTAAGTTAAGTGAAGTCAAGAGGAATAAAAATAAGAAAACTAGATTTAAGTAATAAGTCACAGTGAAATTCAGACACTGCGATGCCAAAACCATTGCAAAGAAAAAACGTTAAATTTTAGCTTAAACATTTTTCCAAAAGCTTTTTAAACTTTTAGCGACTTGTTTCTGTTCAGAAACCTTTCAAAATAACATTACTTAGCTCAAATAAGTGCATATACCCTTAAATGCAAATGCACATATTTCTTATCAACACGCTTTTGCACACCCTACAATATGCGGTCTTCTATTGCAACTCAACCATTAATGCGTTGCTCACCAAGTTGATGATAAGCTTAAGTACTCAACACCGCTGGGAAACCATAATCACTGACTTCCATTGACGTGTGTAATTTTTGTGCTGACACGTACGAGCACTGCAATAAATCGGTGTTTTATGAATATTCTTTTGTCTTGCCAGTTAAATAACTTTTTGAATATTTTTGCTGCCTTTTGCAATACGTTACACTTTGTGTTTTTTTTTCCTCTGCCGTGCATCCGCAAAGCTTTTACGATTTGGGGCGTCGTATCGCTTTACATATGCTTAGCTGAAAGTGAAATTGCAATTATTATGGGTGCTTACGGGTGTATACATATGTATATATGTGTACACAATTACAATATTTGAATATGCTTCTCAATTTATCGAAGCTGCGAAGGTTACGTATACGCCCAAGAGAGATGAACATCAATTATTGATTTTGTAATAATAACAAAGATAAATAATTTTTGAAAACAAAAAAATCATAGTAAAATGAAACCTCATTGCAGTTTTTGACATTAAAGGCATCGTCCACCATGAATTTGTTCTTCCTGGACAAGCCGTCAACGCCAAGCCTTACGCGGAAGTCCTCAAGAGACTCAATCGGGTCCGACAAGACATTGCAGCTGTTTGGAAGTTGCACCACGACAACGCCCCGGCTCACACCGCCTTTCTTGTGAATAGCTAAATAACCAAGGCCGGCATCCCAACCCTTCCGTAACCGTCCTACAGTCCAGATGTGCCCCCCCTGTATTTTTGGTTTCCTTGCCTGTAAAGGCCGATGAAAGGCAAGCAATTTGAGACGACAGACGGGATGCAAGCAGCATAAACCTCGGCTCTCGAAGCTATGCCAGATAATTCCTTCCGTGACGACTTAATCACGTCTCACTATCCAGCTAAAAAATGAAGTGAAGTTTTCTAAATATTTAACAGTGGTGCAATATGGTGAGAAATTGTAAAGCCAAATCGCATTAGGTTGGGAACGACCGGCTGTTCCTCTGTCAGCTTGGGCGAAAGTAAGGCTGAAGCATGTTGGTTGCCATGCTTTCTACGAACCTATCGAATTGGCTAGAATAGATATTAACCAGCTCAACAAATTCGTGGCTGGCTCTGTGCGCTTTCTAGATATTTGTCGCTCTTTTTGAACCGTACTTAAGAGTTCTAAGCAACACAATGGATAAGCGTCTCTATCAGTCCAAGTAAAACTATTGATGGGAAAAGCAAACAACAATGCTCTAAGAAAGGGATCGTTAGTTTTTAGGGCAAGAGTAGATTTTGAAGCAAGAGCAGATGATGTTCTGACCTGTAGGGAACTTGCCTTTGGGGAATGAATTTTTGACTGCTTAGAAAAATGCAAAACTTTATTTCACGCGAAGATGAAAACATCAGTTAATTGTGTCAATATGAATCGAGTATACTCGAAGCTGAAGGGTGTCTACAACAAAACTACCAACTACAAGCATTTAGCTAAAACTTACAACAGAATGTTCATAAAGACGGTAGAGCACGTAGAGAAACTATGAAGTAATGACGAAGCACAGCAAATATCACAAAAGTGATAAATTGCCGGATGACCATGGCCAGTGAGCAGAGTGTGCAACAACAATAACAAGCAGAAACACCAACGAAACTAACCCATAAATTCTCACATATTCATTATGTCAACAACTCGGGCAACGAAGCGCCGATAACAGCAGAAGCAAGAGCAACAACAACAGCAATAGCAACAGGAAAAGCAATAAAAACAATAAAGCAAAACTGAAAAAAGCAAGCTCGCAAAGCAAAAAAGGGCACGCAAATTCAAATTGAACCGCGAAAAAGTGCTATTATCTAACGCCGAAGCCAAAGAGCAGCAGCGAACATATAGTTCACTACAGTCACACATACACATGTACATACTGTACCTAAGTAAGTGTGTGTGTGTGTAAACACGGCACATTGGTTTTAACTCCAGCACGCTAACAAGAACAGCGAATGGGCGCACAAAAAAAAAAAACAACAGCAACACCGTGTGCGCAGCTATTTGCATTCGTGTAGCTCGTCGTGTAATTCATATAAATGTCATAATTTATTTGACCCTGAAAACGGCGACGAGTACTAAAGGCAAATTGAAAGCCAGCTAAAAGTAAAATACTTCTTTTCCACGAAGTGTTGACCATAAGCGAAATTGGTTAACAAGTGAATGGCTGAAATGCTCCCACAACGGATGGATGATGAGTAAAGCGTAATTTGCTTAGTAGAAACAGCAGACGGCAGTTTTTAATTAAATCACAGAACTTCTTTCAGACAGAACTAGGGACAAGACTTCCGTAAATTATTAAAGCAAATATCTTTTCGCATACCTTGAAAATGCCTGTCCTATCAAATTCCCAAAATAATGAGAAAATTATCTACTAATATTGTAATTTACGTAGATTTTTTTTATATTTCCGGATTTGGCAACCCTAGCGTTGCAATCTGGCAAATCACAACTCATCGTAAAGTTTGACAATTTTGATGATATGCAAACGTTTTGAAATACGACCGCTATTTGACATATATATATATACAGTAACTTAAAATATTCATATCGAACAAAAATTGGCATTAAATCGCGAACACTTTTACAACTTTCAAAGTTGATACAATTTTCAGTAGTGGAGCTGCCTCAAGGATACCTCTAGGCATTAGTGGGACCAGCACACATTCAATATTGCATGAACGTCTGTGAAATTGTGACAGGAAATGAATCGTAGACTTACGCATATGCGCCCGGAAGTAAACAGTAGTCGACTCTATGGGTGTCTCCAGATCAGCCGAATGTAACAAAAGTTGTTCGCGCACAAAGAACTTCCAAGACAATTGTTGCCTATTTTTTTTTTTTTTGGAAAAAATCGACATGTGGCAACTATACCAATAGAACAACGCAAAATTATAAATTGTGAGTGGTACACAATCACTTTTAGCCACTTGTCTTTCAAGAAACCAGGAAAACTTACCACCGAATAGGGATCACTCTTCACCACGGCAATGTGAGCTTTTACACATTTACACCGAAAAAACTGCATTTTTGAGCACTCGCTTTGAGTCACCCCTCTTATGGCACTTTTGCAGCGATGACTTTTTTATTCCCGTAAGTAAAAAGTAAACGAAGAAAACAACTCTTTGGACACCAAAAGAGGTGATGCATGCGTTCAGAACGCATGTTTGGGAGAGAGTGGCAAAAGTGCTTTGACAATTGGTTTCAATATTCAAATTAACATTCGGTCAAAGTTAGTGCCGTTACACAAGACTGTTATAATCTCAGTCAGTTGTAATCAACAACAGTAGACCGGTTTAACGTCCTCTCAACTAACCAAACACGAAAATTTTCAATTCGAGTCCACAACAAATATAGGGTAGTCGAAAAAGTTTTTTTTTTTTTCGTATTTGGTTAATAGATGTCGTTGCAGTCGTATATCTGCAGTGCTACCAATCACATTGTGTCATACCATATAGTGTTGGAAAGATGAGACTTTAATCTTCATTTAACCAAACCAAAATTAAATTCGGGGAAGTTGAAAAGAAGTTACAGCTGTTCAAAAATGAGTGAAAATAATAAAGAAATTCGCTATATTTTGAAATTTTTGTATAAAAAAGGGAAGAATGAAATTTGTAAAGTTTACGGGACGATGCTGTATCAGCTCATGTAGCACAACAATGGTTCACTCGCTTCCATTCCGGAAATTTCGATGTGAAATATGCACTCACGCTGGCCGACTTATCGTTGAAAAAGTTGATGAAATTATGGGAAAAGATTGACCAGGGCCGTCACTTAAGCAGCCATGATATCGCTAAGGAACTTAACATTCATCATCAAACGAGTTTGAACCATTTAAAAAAGGCTGGCTACAAAAAGAAGCTCGATGTTAGGGTATCACATAAATTGTCTGTGAAAAATTTAATGAACCGAATTAACATTTGGGATTCTTTGCTAAAACGAAATGAAATCGAACCATTTCTGAAACAAATGGTAAGAGGAGAGGAAAAGTGGATCAAATACGAAAATAATATGCGAAAAAATCATGGTCGAAGCGGGATGAAGCTCAACAAGTGGTTGCAAAGTCAGGATTGACGCCTCGAAAGGTTATGCTGAGTTTTTGGTGGGATTGGAAAGGAATCATTAACTATGAGGTGCTCAAGCCGAGTCGAACGATTGATTCTACATTTTACTGTCAAAAACTGATGAGATTGAAGCAAGCAATCGAAGAAAACGGCCAGAACTGATCAACAGAAAGGGCTTCGTCTTCCATCAGGACAACGCTAGATCACATACAGCTTTGATGGCTCGGCAAAACTGGGAGAGCTTGGCTGGGAAGTTTTGATGCATCCACCATATAGCCCTGACCTTATACCATCGGATTATCATTTGTTTCGGTCAATGCAGAACTCCCATAATGGAGTAAAGTTGGCTTTAAGAAAAGCTTGCTTGTCGTAGTTTTTCGCCGAGAAACCAGGAAAGTTTTACACTGATGGAATAATGCCTCTAACGGAAATATGACAAAAAGTGGTCGACCAAAATGGTGCATTTCTGGTTCATTAAAGTTCATTATAAATATAAGAAATATAAAAAAAAAGTTCAATTTTGATTAGAAATACGAAAACACTTTTTCGACTCCCCATTTATTTTGGGCCTCTGAGGCTGCTGAAACTGGTTGGTTGTACCTTATAGTTTGCCGTTTCAAGTTCACATAATTTCACATGGAAAAGCTAATAATTATGTACATACATACATATGTATGTATAATATACTATTTAAGTGTGTACTCGCTTGTCTCTAGTTGATTTGCTTAGTCAATAATAAAATTTTATTGACTTTATTTTTTTATTCTCCGCGTTTACAACAAATGGCAATGGCAATGTAAAGTGCGAGTAAACATTCATATGGAATGCTATTTATTTGCATTTGACTGCACACATACACACATACAGAGATATTGTTGTGATGCAGCGCGCTGCGATACATACTTAGCTTGCATAACAACAATAACAACAAGCAAAAGCATTGAGTAATAAGGAAATTTATTCAAATTCAATACGAGTGCGTTCTGCAAAGGTTATAAAATTACATTATGAGGTGAAACGCACAAAAACGCACATGTATGTTATGTGTACATACATATGTATTTATATAGTATAATAAGCATGAAGCGCAGCAGAAGATAAAACTTGGCACCTAAAATAGCACTAAAGGCAGAAAAAACGTTAACTTTGGCTGCACTGAAGCTATAATACCCTTCACAGGTGCCTTGCATATAGCATAAAAGCGTCTAATGAGATTTTATAAATGATTTTTATCAGACAGTTTGTATGGCAGCTATATGCTAAAGTGGTCCGATCTGAACGATTTCTACGGAGATTATAGTGTTGACATGGAAACAAGTTTGTGCCAAATTTCGTGGAGATATCTTGTAAAATAGAAAAGTTTTCTATACAAAGATCTAACTTGGATTGGCCAGTTTGTATGACAGCTGTATGTTATAGTGGTCGGATCTGAAAAATTTGTTCGGAGATTATAGTACTGACATCGAAAATAATACGTGCCAAATTTCGTGCTGAAATCTTGTAAAATAGAAGAGTTTTTCATACCAAGACATGACTTGGATCGGTCAGTTTGTAGGGCAGCTATAGGTTATAGTGATCCGATCTGGAAAAAATTTTGGAAGATTGTAGTGTTGCTATTGACAATAAACTGTGCCAAATTTCGTAAAGAAATCTTGAAAAATGAAAGAGGTTTCCATACAAGGATTTGACTTGGATCGGTCAGTTTGTATGACAGCTATTTGCTATAGTGGTCCGATCACAAAATTATTTTCGTAAATTGTTGTGTTGTCAAGAAAAATAAGATGTGTCAAATTTCGTGCAGATATCTTGCAAAATAGAAGAGTTTTCCATATAAGGACTTGACTTGCATTGGTCAGTTTGCAGCTATATGCTATAATAGTCCGATATCGGCAGTTCCGACAAATGAGCAGCGTTTTGAAGAAAAAACAACGTGTGCAAAATTTCAGATCGTTATCTCAAAAGCTGAGGAACTAGTTTGCGTATATTTGTAAAATATTTGGAGAGACAGAAATGCATGTATATAAATACATACATATATAGTACATACTAGTATGTATGTACATACTAACTTTAATAATTGCTTTGACATGCAGAAGCTTATCTTCATTTGTAAGTAAATGCTTTGAAACATACATATTTACATACTATCTGATTTACTAAGTATGTAAATATGTATAAATATATATACTACATACCTACATAAGTACATATATTTATTAGTCTGTGTGCGTGCACTTCGTCGCTGACGTTGTAAGAATGCAAACATTTCTTAAGTCCGATTTGCATATGTCATTGGCTAAACACACTCAATAGCACAACTACAACAACAACAACAACTACCACACGTCAATAGTACGTTGGGTAAATACATACATGTGTACATACTTAAAAAAAATATTGTTTATTAACAAAACAAATAAAACAATTATGGCGCTATAATTACAATGACCATCATCCAACGCAGTCACAACGTAGCATCGCTCGTAATCGGCACACGTAATAACGTAAAAAGACACGAGTGTGTTGGTATGTCAGTACGTACATATGTGCGTGTATGTATGTATTTTTGTATTGCACGAGTGAATTGAATATGCATGCAATATAGCAAATATTGGCGTGAAAAATTGAAATTCTAAATAGTCGCCGAGTGGCGGCGAGGAAGTAGCGGTACGCACAGTGTTGATATTGAAAATGTCGGTGTGAACTTCTGGAACACTGAACACTGAAATGTTGGCATAATTTTTATGGGCACTTAATGCAGTGTCTGTGTGCATGAATGATATTCATAAAAATATTATAGTAGTTTTTGAAGTCTTCGGGTTTTTAGCTTGTTAGCCGGAGACAGTTGATGATGGTTAGAGTGTGAAAATGTTTTTCAAATATCTTAGAATAGGATGGTATCTTACATATTCCTTATAACATATATACATATGTATATATTTTTACTAAGAATTTAGTTTTCCGTTAATCAAAGTTTTGGGTTTAAAAGTCATAATGGCAAATGTAGGTTAAGGCCAAAGTTTACACCTTCTTCGTCTTCAACGTTTCCTTCTGGGTGTTACAAACTTTGTGGCAAACTTAAAAATAAATATAAAAAAAATTTTCATGGTAAAGCAGAAATAATTAAAAATTATATTGAATTCATATCTACCACTCATACTAACGTGTTTTTCAATTGGGACGCTACAAAAGTAGACCGATAGGGAAAGCAAACGACGCTATATTTTTCCCGCACTTTTGACATTTCTCTTCAGTAATGTTTGCCATTTCATCATGGACAGATGTACGATCCAACAACGAGTCGAAATTATTAAAATTTACTACCGAAAAACGGAGTCAGTGACCTCAACTTTAAGAACGCTACCGCCAATTTATGGTCATCATAATCGTCATGTCAGATCAGCAATTGAGCGTCTAGTGGCATACTTTGAATCCACAGACACAGTACAAAATTTGACCGACTCTGTGGAAAGCTCAAGATAAATTCTAGATAACACTTATGATGCTCAAAGTACAAACCATTATTAAAATCGTTGCTAAAGAGCAAAGTGTGCTCCAAAAAGTAAAACAATTGTAATAAAATAACACTTTGTACTTTAAATACATCAGATGAACTGTATAAAGACTTCTGAACACCTAAATTTTACAAAAGAAAATTGAAATTCTTGTTTTAACACCTGGAAAAAACCCACAGCGCTTCACTGCATACTAATATTTCTGACATATTTTTTTTTCAAAAGTATTTCCTAGAAGCTCGCTTGTTCCTTCCGCCATGTTTGACTTTTGCACAAATACATATAAATATATGAGTCATATACATACATATACACATACTTATATGTACATATGTTTATCTAAGAATACGACCATGTGTGCTATTCCTCGCCAAAAGGTAAACAAAACAATGGAATGAGCGCCGAAAGACACAAATAAAAGGTGAATAATAAAATGTTTTCGGTATTAAACTCGAAAGAACGTAAAATTTTCGACCACCTGGAACGTGCTACTCGCTCTGTAACCGAACACAGGGTTAACCACGAAGTTCTTGAAAGTCCGTAAAACAGACACAGACAATCAGGTGCAAAATATTTGTATGCAAAACATGAAAGTGTAATTAAAATGACAAGAAAACAATAAAAATGCGAAAAATAATAAGAGGCAGAGGGAAGAAAAAGCAATAATCAATACAAGGAAAAAAAAACAAAACAAAAAGCAAAAATCAAAAATTACATTTGAATTCGAAATCGAACGGTACGAAGTCCCCCAACAAAGTAGTCACAAGAAAATACAAATGACACGGTCAAATTAACTGCGAGAAGCGAATGAGTAGAAGTGCCAGCGTATGAATTTACATATTTACAAGCATTTTTAGATATATGTATGTAGGTGTGTATGTTTGTATACTTCCTTGTTTACAGCTATTATAATGCTTATCACACGCATCATCGGCAATTTAACTAACTAATGACTATTAAAAATAGAAATGCTTAATAAAAACAACAAGTTGTTTAGCATAACCACTTAATTTGCGGACAGAGAAACAGCTGAGTTATTGTAGAGTTTAAAGCATTGCTTTATAGGGAAGAGTCGACAACAAAATCGAATATAGAAAGTACTATGTGAAAGATTCCGCTGATTTGAAGAGCCGGTGTTTTTAAGAGTTTGCGGAAATATGATGGAACTGACGCTTTCATTTTATGGAAAAATCTGGGAACATCTAATCCTATTACTATTAAATAACAATAATGTCAGAATCTTCTTTGATTTCTTCTTCTAATGCTTTCTGGAATCGTACCAAATCACATTATTGTCCTTTATAGTCTTACCTGGGGCATTACTTAGTCTTTTATGAAAAAATTGCGATGTCTAAATGTGATATCTCACACAAAAATGTAGTCTTCTTACTGATTTTCTAAGGTAAGAGAGCAAAAGTTGACTATATGGCTAAACTTGGAGGTCCTGAACTGATGAAGCTTGTACCGAATGCCAACGGCGTGTCTAAATATACTACATAAACTCGTGTAAAGACATGATTTTGGATGGGATTCAATTCGAAGGGCAGCTCTTTATTAAAAAAATACTTATTTCACGCTTTTTCTTTCTTTTCTAAATTTTTTTGTTGAACTCTACTTGCCTTAAATGCTTTTTTCTTCAACACTTTTCTGATCAATAGTATCAAGAAAAATTGGGATGTCGATTACCGATCGATTTCTGAGCAAACTTTAAGACCTTAAATTATGATAAGTACATTTCAGCATGCTTGGAAAACTGAGTTCTAATTATCATGACTTAAAAATTGCTTTGGGAAAAACTTCAGTCCCCTCTTAAGGTGTTGAAAAGCTCGTAGGTCTGTCAGTCCTTTTTCTCCTGTACTCTTACGAAAAGTCTGAAAATGCCTTTATAAGCGGAATAGTTTTTAAACAAAAGAAATTTAATTTGTCCCCGATAAAGTCCCGAAATCTCGTAATCCCGAGGTTTTGAAACCCCGAAATACCGGTATTATCATGCACAGATTTTATCTGCTTATAACTTGTACCTCAGTACTTTCAAAAAATATAAAATTTAACGTAACTCGAAAAAATCCCGAAATTAAAAAACCGGGATCCCGAAATTTCGGAATTTTATCATATGCCTGCGAAGTGTTTAACTGTGTAAAATACATTAAAAATATGTTTAACAAAAAAATATCGAAATTTCGTAATCCAGAGGTTTTGAAACCCCGAAATACCGGTATTATCATGCACAGATTTTATCTGCTTATAACTTGTAGCTCAGTACTTTCAAAACATATAAAATGTAACTCGAAAAAAATCCCGAAATTTCGGGATCCCGATTTTTAAATCCCGAAACTTCGAAATTATATTATATACCAGCGAAGTGTTTAGCTGTTTAAAACACATTCCAAAATGCCTAACAAAAAAAATTAAAAGAATAAACCTATCCACTCGTCACACCTCGAATTACAACTCGTCTATGTCCAATTATATACAATTTCCTGATTTTAGCGTTAAATGCCTGCCAAGCCACATTACGCATTTGGAACGCATTTTTTCCACGAAATTAGCAAAACAAACGGAATTGACAGTTGGTAGAAAACCCAGCATTTAATTGACTCGCACTTTCGATTTGAATTTCAATTTCATTCGCAATGGTCCACGCACAAATTAATTTGAAATGACACAACAACAACAAGGGCAAAGCGAAAACAACAGGTCCGTCCAAAGCAAAACAGCAGCTATGATAATAAGTTAAAGCGCACAACAACAATAGCAAATCAACTAAATGAAGGCATGACGCTAAAAACTACAAAAGAAAACTATTGAAACAACAACAAAAAGAAAGAAATAAAAATAATAATTGAAAATTCAATGAAAACGAATTGGATATTCTGAAAGCTAATCGCAGCAAATCGTGGCGCTGGCCGCCGTCGCGTCATTTCAGCAGAATGTCAACTGAAGCAACATGTTGTGATTGTTTTTTGTTGTTTTATCCATTTCATTATTATTTTCTATGCCTAGCATACAGTTTCGTTGCGCGAATAGGCTTGTGGCTGGAATATTTAATGTTTTTTTTTTTTGGTTTTGTAGTGGCCGAACAGGTTCTGCCGCCGTTTAGTGTTAGTAGGTTGGTCGGTCGAATTTTACGCATCAAATTTACGCTTAAAGCCGTTTCATGTCTGTCTGTATGTACATATTTCCTATAATTTTTTTTTCATTTGTTTGTTTTAGTAATCGCCACGCAAAATCGTAGCTGCCTCTTCAAAGCACGAGCAAAAAGCTTTCAAATTTAAACAGTAACTTCCGCTAATCTCGCGCGCTCGGCAATGGGAAATAGGAAAATCATTGTAACAGGCAGAAGTACATACATAAATACATACATATGTATCTGTTTGTGATTCAAAAATACCATTTTGTTTTAGAATAATATTTTTAACTGGACTTCGCTACAATTTAACCAGAGTTTACAACAACTTCTTCTTCGCTTTGCACCACGAATGCGATTACAGCTCCTTCCAATCGCTCTTTTAAACGATTACTTTTTAAATCGGTAATTTTTATTTGGAAAATTTTCTTAAATGAAAAACTTTCTCAAATCTGTCATAAATAATTTAGAAAGTTTGAGTTTATTTTTTAAAATGATGGCGACCCTATTGAACTTTTTATCGATTTGTATTTTTTAATTCGGTACCTTTTATTTAAAAAACTTTTTTAAATTTGTTATAAATTTTAGGAAATTTGTGATTTTATTTTCAAAATGGTGCCAACTTTATTGAGTTTTAAATCGATGATTATATTTTAATTGACAATTTTTATTAGTAAAACCTTCTCTAATTTGTTATAAATTGTTTTAAAAAATTGAGGATATTTTTTTTAAATGGTGGCAACTCTATTGAGCTTTTAATTGCCTATTAGTTTTTGATTCGGTAAATTTTTATATGAAAAGCTTCTCAAATAAGTTAAAGTTCTCGGCTGCAACGAAATTGTGTGCCGCAACAAAATTTCGTCACAAGGGTAATATAGGGAAGGTATCTAACCCTGAAAAATGTCATGAAAATATTTACAATTTGTTTTGAATGTTCTGTGTTAGACTCAAATCGTTTATACAAAAAAGAAGATTGCCACCTGTTTAAGAGTTTTAAATAAAAAAATAAATCTATAAGATGAAGATACATACATATGTATGTATAATATGGGTGACAAAGATATGAGCTTCAAGAGTGCGCACATTTAAAAATATATTTTAGATGAGTGTTGCCACCTGTTTCAATTTTTTGTAAAATTAAATGTATCAAATAAATGAAGTCATACAAGACGAGTATAAAATAAAAGGTGATAAGGAAAGTTTACAGTTGCACGTATTTGTAAGAGTAGTTGCCACTTTTTTAAATATTTTAATTCAAAAAATTTCTTAAAAAATGTAAAATTAGAATAAAATAACACAAGCTAATCCGCATTAAGAAAAATTATATGGTATGACGTGAGAAATTTTAGAGAATGTTGCCACATATTCGAAAAATTAAAAATTTAGCTTATATTAAAAGTTTACAGATGAAAATTTTTTCGGGTAGAGTTGCCACCATTTTTTTCAATAAAATTTAAAGAAAAGCTAATTTTTTCAGAGAGGTTGCCACCAGTCAGAAAATTTTATACAGAAAAAATTAAGTAGTTCCAAATTTAACCAACTAGAAGCAGTACGAAGTAGACAAGCCTTTTGTGAGCTTTCTTACTGATTAAAAAAAAAAACAGATTCTTGCAAAAATAACAATAACCAAAAACATTGGTTAATAGAATCGCGGCTTTAAATAACACCCAAACATAATGAACACAAAGTGAGTAAGCAGCCGCGGTCCGTGTATAACCATATACTTATATGCATATGAACATTGTACATATACATATATATGTATATGCGTATACTTATATATATGTACATATGTACATATATGTATATACTTCAATATAATCACCCGCACTTGGCATGCAACTGGCGTACGAATGCCTGACGTTGAGTAAAATTGGACAAAAGCATAGAAACATGCTAACGACTAAGAGCAGCGCGGCAGCCACCAACCAATCGACTAATGTTCAACATGCTACAACAAATACAAGAACAAACAACAAACCATGTTGGCCAGCACAATAAATGGGCATATGTGCTGCAGAAGCATAAGGAAATGGCGAATAAATCGTTAAAAAGAAACAAAAAAAAACAATACAAAAATTGCAGAGCCCCCGCAAACTCACACACACACACACACAAACACCTGAACCCATTGTGGTTCACTTGCGCTTTTGCCACCTGCCACATGCGCGCTGACTTGTTGTTGACTTACTTAGTTAGTAGTTGTTGTTGTTGCTATTGTTGTTTTTGCAGCGCTTGACAGTTCTGCTTAGTTGGTCAGTTGGCTGGCTGGCTTGTTTGCTGCTTTGCTTGTCCCCACCTGTTTCATGTGTTTGTTGCTTTGTACGCTGCTTCGCTGCCCGCTCAGTTGTAGGTGAAGGTCGCTATGTGACTTAAATGTTAATTTCGCTTTTTTATGCTCGTCTATGTGTTATTTAACGTATAATATGCTGGAGTTGTTATTGGTTTTTTCAAGTATGCTCTCTACTTCATTTTATTTGTGGGTTTAGAATATTTACACACAGTTCTTGGTCTTCCTCAGCTGTGTTAGCGTGCATGTGGGTGTGTGTGTGATAATTAAAAACAAACAAGCATTGGAAAAAAGTTGACCTTGAAAGCGCTGCCCAAGCGAAGAGAAGTTACATGCAAATTACATGTTACGCATACGCCACGGTGTTCATGCAATCAAATTGTTATCCACGCACACTCACCCAAACATATAATACGCAACACACACTTCCAAACAATATAGAAAACACACGTGCTGTCAGGTGTACGGTCAACGTTTAGCTTGTTTGCTCTCTACTGCCGCTCCCTTCTGCTTACTATTCTTCTTCCTACTTTGTTTTTCGCTCAATTTAATGTCACTTAATTATATAATTAAAATTTGTTTGTTAATGACAGTTAATTTGTTGCCATTAACTCCAGCTTTATCGCTACTCCCCTCGGCCACACACTTTTTTCGGTTTGTTGCGTGTCGTTCTTTCATTGTTGCTTGAGTTGTTGTTGTGATTTGTGGTTTTCTGCCACTAATTTGTTCCTCAAACATCAGAAACAAAGTTACTTTGTGCTTGCTGCTCATCGTTTCTTCTCTACTTTTTTCTTTTTTTTTTTTTTTTTTTTGCATTGAAGTTTCCACCTTTGATTACCCTACTTCGTTTCGTAATTCTAGGTGTACGTGCCTGTCAGCCCCACAAAAAAACAAAGAAAAGACACTTATATCACCATTACGTCGCAACTAATTTGTAACAAATTTGTTTTTGTTGATTTTTTTTTTTTTTGCCGTGCAAAAACCATGCAGGCACTTGGCGGAAGCTTTAAGCTTTGTTTGATGATACGCCGGTATTGACTAGAGTTTTTTTGTTGCTTTTGGGAAGTACGGAAGGCCAGCAGAGGTGCGCTTGGCATTATGCAAGTTTGCTGTGTCACTTGTGAGCAGAGGTTGAAGTTTGAACAGGCTATTAGGTTAATGTCAATGCTTGTAATACTTTGTGCAATTTCGATGAAAATAGTAGCAGTGATGTAAGTTTTAGGCCTATAGTAAAGTTACGATCTTAAATTATGTGTCAATCTTCGGCATTGAAACGGGAGGTGGGACCATAATTTGTTCACCTTTTCACCCTAAACAAGGTATGTATATTAAGTTTGTCACGTTGTTTGTAACAGGAAACATCAGGAAATGTTCAGCGTGAAGGTTTAGTCGCCCATCTGTATATATAGGAACTAGTCTTTCAGGAAATATTGATCTGAAATTTTGCACCCATCATTTTCTCACTAAGAAGCTGCTCATTTGTCGGAATGTTCGATATCGGACTACTATGGCATATAGCTGCCCTATATGTATATCGATAAATCGAAATAAAGTAATTGAATGGAAATTTTTTTCAGCTGGAGAGAATGGTGCAACCTCCTTAGAAATTGTTCAGAGTGAGTCACTACAGCATAAAGCTGTCATAGACACTAAACATGCAAAGTTCTTCTAAGGAATGTGTAAGATTTGTATTTGTAAACGGTATTATAGCTTCGGTGCAACCAAGCTTAACGTTTTTTCTTGTTTACCTTATTTTTGTATCACCTAAGACATGCTTTAGTAAAGCTTAGTAAAGCCTTTTCTTGTTTTCTGGTATAACTCTCTAACCGCCAAGTACATCAGAGGAAAATCCTCACCCAAAACACCAAAGGCTACTTCATTAAATCGACTTTCGAAGTAGAAAACTGTAAATATCTTATCACCTGTTCAAATGTTGTCGAAGTCTCTGATTTTTCCTTATATTTAGCCTAAATTTCTTTTTTCAAATGGAACGATATAATTTAACTGATATTTTAACCATTTTTCAACTTTCAAGTCCTTCTCAGACGAAGCTTTTAAACGATTTTTTTTTGATTTGGAAAACCTTCTCGAATGTGTAAAAAATTATTTTAACAAACTTGCGAAACTATTTGGAAAGCGATGGCAACCCTATTTGGAAATATAATAGTTTTAACTCACCTCGACTCACCCTCCTTTCTTTCCAGCATTATCTTTCAACTTTCAGAAAAGGGAACAAACTACCTGGTTATTTTACATAAATAAGGGAGCGCTAAGTTTTTAGTCATAAAGTGGCATAATTTAAAGGAATTATTTGTGGAAAATTCTATGCCGTTATATTAATTACTTCTTTATTGGTGTACTGGAAAGTGAAAGAATCAAATGGAAGCTATATGGGTAGTAATTTAATGTCTCTAGCCTTTTTAGTTATAGATTTATTACGCTTTTAGTAGTTTCTAAGCACCGTTATATGGGAAGTAAGCAGGATAATATTCCGATTTTTTTTCATTTTCACACTTCCGGTAGGAGTTCTTATATTATCTGTGCGGGGTGAATTTGGTTATTCTAGCTTTAGTACTTTAGGAGATATGTACATTAAACTTATTAAAGGACAGGGCCGCGCCCACTTTTTCAAAATTTTTTGCTCACAGGTGCCTCTTGCTACTTCGAACACCTGTGCCAAATTACAGTTTTATATCTTAATTTAGTGCTTAGTTATGGCACTTTATAGGTTTTCGGTTAATGTAATTTTGTTGGCGTGGCAGTAGTGGCACCCATCTACGAACTCATATATACAAGTATTTAATAAGGAACGGGCATACCAAGTTTTGAATCGAAATGATAAGTTCTAAACTGGTTCTTCTGTAATCGGATCTTTTACATGAGACCTGACAAAAACTCTATACACGATATTTTGTAATCTTATCACTGTTGGACTAGCTTTTTTTGTAGAGAACACATAAGTTGCACTCCTCACTGATAGGTGTCAAGTGCATTGTGCTATAAATTTTTGTAATAAGTACTCTCAAAATCTTTAGCCCACTATAATGTTCTCAAAAAAGCTATCTCAAATAGGGATTAGATAATAATCGACAACAAATAGTATGAATAAAAGCAGTTAGCTTGATCGGAAAGATTCAATATATCTACCTATTAAACGCACAAGATCGCCGAAAGTTACTTATAACGACGCAACTCAGCGATATGATTGAATATTTACATAAAGGGATGGTAAATATGTTCAACTGCATGAAAAATTCTCGATAGAGCAGGAACTGGCACAATTAAATAGGATTTGCTGCTTAACCTATTCATAGTAATTTCTTCTGTATAATTATCTGTTGTAAAGAAAATATGAAATCTAATCATTTATGAAGCTCAAATGTAGGCAATACCAATAACCAAATAATAAGCTGCAGGCGCTATACAGAAATGGTATATAAACCATATCATTGTTTTGTGATAAGCACTGTCAAACTCTGTGGTCCAGTATAATGTTCTCAAAGAGGCTAACTCAAATAAACCTTAAACCTTAAACCTTATTCAACGATAAATAATACTAATAAGAGTAGCTAATTCGATAGAGTGTACTCAAGAAAATATAACCGTGAGCATTAAATACTTAGTATGCGTCTCTTAACTTACTCATAGCAATGGCTTCTGTATAATTGTCTGTTATAAAGCAAATGTGAACTATAATTTCAGGTATTGCCTGGAGCTTGGATGTAGGCAACAGAAATAGCTAGATAATAAGCTGCATACCATTAGGCGCTCAACTAAATATTGGTACATAAGCCACATATAGTATTTTATACTTATTAAACACAACTAATCGCATAAATTGTCCAAAAGTTTTATTTGCTAAACTACCAAAAATATGAAAATGTAATTGCTTCTAAATATTATTTGAGAATTTTTTATTTTATTTCCAAATGAAAAAAACAATAATTTAAGCCACGCCGAGACATAAATACAACAATCAATGCAAATACCCAAATTATTATTTTTCTTTTTTACGCAAAACCAAATTGTTGCCATTTATTTTCGGTAGCTCTTTAATATTCTGTGGCGACCATCGAAGCCTTGTTTGGACATGTCGCAACTGACGCCAATCCCAATGTCGCCTCATTATGATTGGGCTTTCGCAAATGAAGCCATTTAAAACGAAATTTCATATGCAAAAGTTTTATGACTTTTTTCTGGGGATGACACCAAACAATGCAAATTATTTATGGGTTTATTGATTGCGGTAAGTTAAGTGAAAAGACCCAAAAAAAACTATTATGGTTGAAGTGGCTGAAGACGGCACGTGGAATGTTTGAATATCTGTCCGATTTACTTTTCGCATTTTTTATTTTATTGTTTAAAAATTTAAGAATTTAAGACAATACATCAGATTTTCCTCCGCTGTCTCTTTCTTCACACAAATAGTTTCAAATCAGCTTCAGCTTAAAATGAAATCATTTCTTCTCGCTCAGCCATAAAACCTCTCTCCGAATGTGTCGCATTTACAAGAGGTAGATTAAGGAACAGGATAGACAGAAATAGAAATATAAGACCATTAAAATCTTGTTATTCCAACATCAATTGTAAGATCATTGTAAAGCTACTAAGGTTGGAGATATCTTTCATAAATGGTCTTATCACTATTGAAAAAAAGTTTACTTAAGACTATGTGTGCCTCTACTTTCCTTAGGGAGCTAGACATCTGTACAACTGAAATATTTCGTATACATTTATATGCGCTAAGTTTGGGTCCCTCCACCTTAAAACATTACCAATGAAAAGGAGAAAACAGCCTCGGATCCTTATCCTTATCCTCCCTTTTGATAACGACTCCTGCAAGCTTGCTAAGGATTACGCCTTAAGGGCATGTACCTGGAATGTTCGGACCCTTAATTGGAAAGGTGCCGCTGCCTAGCTGGTTGATGACCTCGTTGGAGTAAAGGCTGACATCACCACCGTCGAAGAAATGCGATGGACGGGACAAGGTCTGAGGCGTGTAGATCCTTGTGGCATTTACTAAAGTGGCCATATAAATGAGCGCAAATTTGGTGTAGGATTCGTGGTGGAGAAGAGACTCTGTCGCCGTGTCTTGGCATTCATCACGGTGGATGAACGTCTAGCTACAATCCGTATCAAAGGGAAGTGCTTGATGACTTTATCGCTAGGTTGGTCAAGCGACAACGAATACGAAGACAAGAATATTTTTTGATACCCCGCTAATGATTACTATAAGTTCTGTTGCAAATTTTCTGGTTACATTCTTACAATAATATCAGTGGCCTCAGGGCCATAAGCACTAGAACATATAATAGAAATATAAATATACTGACAATCGGAGAAACCGGTCCCCACTATGAGGCAAGAGATATCTGTGCTAATATGATCGGAACGGATCTTGCGAAAAACTCTAACTCTTAAGAGAGCCTCGAACAACCTTTCAATCAGAAAATACCTTCTTACCTCATCTTAATTTCGTTTTAAAAAAAATTGAAGCACAACACACCCCGCACCGTAGGCACTGTATAACAAAGCAATAATGTGCCTCTTCCAAAGAATACTATTAGCCGTCACCGCGGTCCAATTCAAATAATTCAATTCATACACGAAATGTGAATAAAGAATTTATTACGGGCCCATCATTTAGGCGGCAATGTTATTGTGTCATGTCGAACAGTGACAGCGGACAGCGGACAGCAGACAACGGACAAAAGTGCTGATGATGATGAACACGAAGAGGATGATTTGGACAGCGGCGCCAATTTCCATGCAAATAAGCGAAGAATGGCAAGCGAAAAACGAGCACAAAGCATGACAAGGAAAAAATGAAGAAGAAAGTTATGAAAAAAATGCAGAAAAAGTGCGCATTGTGAGGGAGTGTACTAACAGAGTGGTCGCAAAAAAGGCGGCAGGCGGCCGAGCAACAGAAGACACAACAAAAATAGCAACAACAAGAACGAGACAAGCGGCAACAGCCCAAGCAACCACAGCACAGGCAATAAATGACACAACCGAAAAACCAAAATATTATTGCTGAAGCCACCAAAATGGCGAGAAACGACGAACCGTAGACCATAACTCAGCGCACAGACAGCTTGAATAGCAACAACAACAGCAACAATAGTGCAAAATACACTTGTGCACAAGCAAAAAGAAAAGTCAGCGATTGCAGGCGGATGGAACGGGCTGACCATTGGACACGGCACTGTTGTTGTTGTAATGCTCATGCTTGTTGTTGATTTTGTGTTGCCGCCACCGCAACTAATTTGCATTGCTGCCTGTTAGACTCATATTCTTTTGTTGTCAGCATTGTTCTGTTGTTGTTGTCATTTGCTTATTGTTGCCTTCTTATTAACGTCCACGCTATGGGTTTGCCTGCCTGACTGTCGGTCCGTCCGTCCGTTCATTTGGTGTGGGCTCATTAATAAAATTCACAGCGAGCGTGATTTTTGCTCTAAAATAAAATATCTCTGCCCGGGCTACAGGGACGCATGACCCAACGCGGGCCTCCACCACCAACCGGCGACCAATACCGCCGTGACGTGATTGACTTGAGATACAAATTGGGTGCCGTGGCTGCAGAGGCATGGTTTGCATATGAAATTGCGCACAAAAAGAGAGAAAAAATTCACCGAACCAAAAATGCTGAAGATGAGTGGACGCTTGATTGGCTTATTGGCTGGCCGGTCGATCGGTCGGATGACTGGTTCTTGTTGCTGTTGTTGCAAGTAAATAGTGACAGGCGTAAATATGCGCACCCGCACCAAAGAATCTTTAAAATGCTGAATTATTATGATGAATTTTGAGGCGAAAAACAAAAGCGACGAAGTCAATGGTTGTTGATAGGAATGTCTGGGGATGTGACGCGGAAGGGCCATATGTGCAAGCAATGCGGCGCCTCAATTTTCGATAACCAGCGGACAGTTGACACTGTGTATTGGCATGCGAAGTGTGGCATAGTTTGGTTGATATTGATGAGGTACACACCATATGTTCCAATTAAAGCTCAAACTGCTTGTGAGTATCTACAGCCAAATATGTTCGTGTGAAAAGAAATTTACACACATATTTCACACCGCAGAGCAAATTTTGGTAGAGAACCATATTCTTTTTAATATTTGTCAGATGTTTGGGCGTGATTAACACAACTTTTTGGAAAACCTTAACTTTTAGACTTCCCTTTATGTGTATGAGGAAAGGTAACGGGTATTGGGTAACTGAAACTTCTATTTCTTAAAATTTACAGTTTGTGTTGCCAGCTCACAATCAATGGTATTTGTAATGTCGAGTTAGAGCTGTTTCTGCTCTAGCCCGGTACAACCTCTATCTCGGTCTCATCAAGATCATACGCTAGGAAAAGAAAAGACGGGACAAAGTGGTACAAGACGTGATCGCCAGTACTAGCAGTCTAATCACGCAAAAGTCATAGAATAAGAAGCAAAATTTCGGTCCCGAAATAGAATTCTGCCCGACGTTTGGCAGCAAGCAGTTTGGAGACTGAGCAGATATCTTGTCAGTACGCTTGAGTGGACCAGAAGAGTGCTGGAGGATGGAAGAGGAAGAACTGAACAGCACGTGCTTCAAACATTAGTCGAACGGCAAAGGTCATATAAGAGCGAATCTCACCGATAAAAAGCCACACACGAGAATTGTGACAACTTTTAGCGAAATCGCTGGTACCATTTCTCGAGAAGTGTAGAAAAGGGCAGCTGAGGCCATTTCCGCGATTTTCATCACAGTGATTAGAAGCAATCTTGGGCCATCTCCAAGGCATGAAAGTGCCGGATAGCATCATGGGCTTTCCACGCTCATAAGGTGAGTTGATTCGGCAGCTCTCTATAAACAGGCAGCACCTCTTGTGGGAAAGGTATGGAAGGAGGACAGATTGGAGGCCGTAGATAAAATGGGTCTTCCACCATGCCTTCGGGCTTGGGTATGACTTACGGTCGAGCCTTCCTCCGCAGGAGAAGTCGAGGAGAGTTTAAAGTGTTGCATTATCTCACTGCCCACGCCCCAATGGCTGGTTATACGTCTCGGGAGAACCGAAAAACCGCTGATCCTATTAAACGTGGAGTCCATGGGTCATAAAAGAAGTCCAAAGGGACCATAAGTTATGGTTCCATGGATCCTCCCTTATTGGCAAGCGCTCGTACTGCTAAACGCGGAGACCCTATGTCCTCACAAGAAGTCCAAGAGGGCCTTAAGTTATGAAATCCATAGATTCTCCTGACTGATGTCCAAGCCTTCAATCAATAGAAGGCGAATCATAAATTGCCGAATCTTTGCTCAGTTTGAAACAGCTGTTCGAGGATTACAAAGGACACTAGTGAGCAAGGCGATGAACTGGCGAAGAGCCTGGAGAATAAAGTTTTAACAGGTTTATCCTCAACATTCAAAAGCGAAATCCGCAAACCTACTGAAATTAAATAAGGCTTCGAATTTTTTCTTTTTTCATATTTAGTCATCTTGTGAGGTGGTATATCTGACAACGCATGCAAATTGGTTGCCCAAAAGCCATCGCTTAACAAGGTACTAGGGTTATAATATATTGTTTAGACTGAATATGATGCCACTAGAAATGTTATAAGTGTTACAAGATCTTAGTTGTTTCCCAATTTTTGGCTCTATTTTAACGAGTCGACACATATTATACTACCTCCGCCCAACCACTATATGTACATATATTCCTTCATTATAGCTTCCTTCCATCTCAACTTTAGCGTCCAACTATTGCGAATCACCATAGCTCCAGTCACATTCTACCTGCTCCAAGTGTCTACCGGTGACATACAGTTTTGTATGCATCGCCACACACCAGCATTTTGCCTGCATTTGGTGATACCGCTGAATAAGCCGGCCATTACTGCCATCGCCACAATTGCAATCGCCGTCCGTGCTGCATGGCGTTGGCCAATTTTGACGGTAACAGCGCCGACAATTGCTAATACCATTGTGTTCGTTTCGTCAACCCATTGCACGTTCTTTGCAGCGCGGCGCAGCTTTGCTTGCTTTTTTCGCATGCCGTGCGCGCAGTCTCTTACGGTGGTTGTGATTTGACAATACCAAAAGCGGATTCAACGGGTAGCTAGCAGCAATCAGGCGACTGTCCGGCCAGCCTCAACCATACGCAGTTACGCGGAACAAAAGCTCGATGGTGTATTAGCAGCCGAAGCGACGAGTCAGCAGAATTCTGTCATGAATGCGCTCAAACGCTGCGCGGCCCGGTGCGACATTAACGACGACAATCCACGATGAGCACGTGCTACGCATGCAAATCGTAGGCTGGACGGCAGCGAAGAAGTAGAAAATTAAAACGATTCTGCGTTTCATAAAAATTGCAGCGCGTACTGGTCCAATGGCTGGTGCTGAGCCAAAGCCGGACTTTACGATGGAAAGAGCAAAATCGAAAAGCAAAATTTTTAGGTATTGTGTAGTCATTGCTATGCATTGCATTTGCGGTGAGTGCAGTCATCACAATGGCATCAGCGAAATGAGCAGTCAAACGCACAGAAAAATCGATTCAAACGGAGACCGAAGAAAACGTGGTAGTAATCGTCGCACATTTGGATGATTACTTCGAGTAAGCGGCGATGATTACTTTTATATTTGACGTAGGCAGTTTCAGCGGCTGCACTAACTTTAGGTACCATCGGTTCTCAAAATATTTAATTGTGTGTTCACAGTGACAATCGCTTGGCTAAAACGCACCCAAATCGACTTGAATATTCGAGGCTTGAGTGATTTATGCGTTCGATAGCTATAATCTTTTGCAATTCTGATTGCACGCACGCGTTTTGAATCGTGCTTTGCGTTGCTGATGGCTTGTAGAACAATGCTGCTCATTTCTTACTTAATTATTTCTAAAAAGAGCTAAAATGACAGTTTTGATGAAATCTGACGTTAATAAACATTATCCACTCCGAGCAGTCATAAAGTGCAACTATGTCGGTTTGATTTACGACTCCGCTTATGAATTTTGATTCTTGGTTCATTGGTTTTCAGTGACTCTCTTCAGTTCTCACACTACTCAATGGTCTTCTTAGGTTCTTTCTGAATTTCAGTGGTTCTTCTGGGTTCTCAGTAGCTCTCTCTTATTTTCACTGATTCTCAATAGCTCTCTTTGGTGCTCAATGATTATCCTTAGTCGCCCTGGTACTCACGAGTTCTCAGTGGTATTCCTGGTTCTTTCTGATATTCAGAGGTTCTCCCTGGTCTTCACTAGCTCTTCCTGGTTCTCAGTGACTCTCTCTGGTGCTCAGTGACTCTCCTTAGTCCGCCCTGGTACTCACGAGCTCTTAGTGGCCTAAGTGCTTCTCCTGGTCCAGTAGCTTTCCATAGATACTTAATACTTCTCTCTGGTGCTCAGTGATTATGCTTAGTCGCCCTGGTACTCACGAGTTCTCAGTGGTATTCCTGGTTCTTTCTGATATTCAGAGGTTCTCCCTGGTCTTCACTAGCTCTTCCAGGTTCTCAGTGATTCTCTCTGGTGCTCAGTGACTCTCCTTAGTCCGCCCTGGTACTCACGAGCTCTCTGCGGCCTTCCCTGATTTTCTGTAATCCTAAGTGCTTCTCCTGGTTCAGTAGCTCTCAATATATACTTAATACTTCTCTCTGGTGCTCAGTGATTATCCTTAATCGCACTGGTACTCACGAGTTCTCAATGGTATTCCTGATTCTTTCCGATATTCAGAGGTTTTCTCTGGTTCTTGGTAGCCCTTCCTGGTTCTCCGTGACTCTCAATGGCTCTCTCTAGTGGTCTTCCCTGGTTCTCTCTGATTCTAAGTGCTTCTCTCTGGTCCAGTAGGTCTCCCTGGTTCTCATTGATAATCAATGCTTCTCTCTGGTGCTCAGTGACTGTTCCTAGTTCGCAGTGCTTCTCCTAACTTCTACATGTCTCTTAGTAACTCAGTAGCTGTCTCTGGTTCTCAGTGGCTCTCCCTAGTTCTGCCTGGTTCTCAATGACTCGCCTTGATTCTTCCTGGTTCTTCTGGGGGCTATCCTTAGTTTGCAGTCCTTCTCCTTGATTCCACATGGTTCTTAGTAACTCAGTGGCTGTCTCTGGTTCTCAGTGGCTCTTCCTAGTTCTCCTTGCTTCTCAATGATTCGGATGGGTTCTTCGTGGTTGTTCTGATGGCTGTCCTTATCTCTTCCTGGTTTTAGTGACTCTCAATGGGTTTCAGTGCCTCTTTCTGGCTCTCAGTAGCTCTCCTTGGTTATTAGAGACTTTCAGTTCTTCCAGGTTGTCAGTGTATTTGCTTGATTCTCCGTGGTTCTCAAGGATTTTTCTGGTTTCTCAATGACTTTCCCTCATATAAACCGAATTCTCCAACAAACCAACACAAAATTTCCGCCATTGGGCAATCATGGCGCTTCCCCAGTTATTACAACAATCGCATTGTTGGTTTTGTTATTGCTACGATATATTAAAGCATTGCCACTTGATTGATCACCGCAGCGATGATGTGCAATAATTAAAAAATTCACAAGAATTAATTTAATCCACTCAAGCATTGCTGAGCCAGCTAGCGTTAGCTGTCTATGCGCTCGTTAACTATAATGGCATTAAGTATTAAAACAACAAAAACAAAAAACAAAAGATAAAATAAATAATTGCAAAGAGAAATGCAGCGCAATTGTTATTGTTATTATTATTGTTATTGCGATTATTATGGTTTCTATAATTCATGTTGTTGTTGTTGTATTAGTAGGGTGTGCTGGCTGGCGCTGCCAGTGGCGCATACAAATCACTAAACCGCACAAAGCCTCCGGGAGTGTGGCAGGCAGTGCGGTTTCGTATTCCCGCCGGCGAACCACGAGCATTTCAAAACGCTCAACGCAAATGGCAAATCGCAGATCGCAAATTCAAGACGAGTTTAGCGCGGAAAGAAAAGCAACTGCATTGTCTGGTGTCTTCCTTGAATCAACTGCAAACAAAATAGTCACTTCATCAGCTGCTCTTCAGACGGACGCAACGCCACAGCGTTTCCACTTAATTGTCACTCATACGCCTCCGCCGCCACAGCCAATGCCAGACGGGAAGCTTAGCGATTATCGTGCGGGCTCTCTTGGTCGGCACTGTCTAATGGATTATTGACCGTGTAGAGGATCCACTACTCTGTCTCTACATTACTTTTTAACCGTCGCTGTGCCGTTTTCCAGCGATTTCATGCTTTGTCCTACCTCATCTTTTTGCAATTGCCACGCCCACTTTCAGAGCACTTCATTGCCAACCGCGCATTCTTTGGCTGGTATCGCCATCAGCTATTGCTTCTATTATTTTCTTATTAATGCCCATTAAAAGCATACTTTACTTGCGCACTTATGGACTTACAAACTTACATACTTAGGCACTTGCGTACTTTCATGCTTATTTGTTTTCTGTCTGTCTGCCTTGCGAGGGAACGTGAGTGGATTTTAATTACCAGTTCTGAGCAAATACCTTGAAAATAAGACGCGCACAACAACAACAACAATGACGCCAATAGCAAAAGTGCAGATGCAACCAGCGATAAGAGCTGAGTTGCTCCAAAAACAACAATAGAAATTACAAAGTATTTAGAAAACAACAACAGCATAAGTACTTGAAGAGCAAAACAAAGACATATGCAAAATATCAATTTGTTCCGTATTAGTTGACGCAATGCCGCAGGACAGCCGATAATTGTTACGACAGTGGCGAGTAAAATAATGGCATAAGCACTATTAAGAGTGATTTTTGCCTTAATACAACATTTATTACATATGTACATATATATGTGTAGCAACATGTATGCGTATTTTACTTTCCTAAATGTCTTACGTAATAAATTCAATAAATGATAGGTTTTGGGTGCTTGTCTCGATTAACTTTATCCGACAGTAAACAAAGCTTTACTCATTATTTCAATTACCATATGTATTTAATATGACTAAAATGCAATATAAAAACAGCCACTGTTATTGAAAATAAAAAACATTCAAACAGGTGGCAACTCCTTTTACAATTTTTTTCGCAAAATCTTTTTAAAAACCATCCCTTTTATATTTCGTCGTTTAATTTACCAAAAATTTTCTATAAAATAAAAAAATATGGCAACACTGGTATTTAATTAATTACATATGTATATGCTTGTTGTCTTGACTAACATTTTCCGACAGTAAAAATAGATTTTACTCGTTATTTCTATCACCATATTTAATATTACCGGAATACAATATACTACTGTTATTGAAAATAATTGAAATTTTCAAAACAAGTGGCAACACCTTCTACAATTTTTTTACGCAAAATCTTTTTAAAATCCATCGCTTCTATATTTCGCCTTTTATCTTACAAAGAACTTTGTATGAAATAAAAAATGTGGCAACCTGTTTTTTAATAAAACAAATCAAAATTTAGTAATATGCTACATTTTCGACTTATATTTTAGCTTATCAAGACTTATATTTTTAGCTTATTAAGGCTTAAAATTTTTACACAAGTGGCAACTCTTATCGAAAATATTAAAAACAGCACACTTGTATAAGCCACTTCAATTTGTAGAGTTTGCTCGTCTATAATACGAAGGAATTTCTATAAAATTAAAAATTAAAAATTTAGAATTTTCAAACAGGTGGCAACACTTTAAAAAACTAATGGTCAAAATCTTTTTAAAACCCAATAAATTTTATATTTCTTCTTTTATCTAGCTATGATTTTTTTTATAAAATTAAAAAAATGTGGCAACTCTGTTTTTTATTTAACAAAATATAAAAAACTTAAGCGAAAATTTGGAAACATTTTGCACTTTCCATCAAACTTCCATCAAAAGTATATAAAAATACCCATTTTCATTATCCACTTCAGCTTGCAGTTTCCCCGTTTATAATACTAAGGAATTTCATTATTTTATTAGATATGGCAACCCTCCTATTTTTTTTTATAATATTAAAAAAAAACATTTATACGATACATACACTGCACTTATGATTCATTAATACCACTAGCTTCTTTCGGCGTAAATTTGTATACAGGTGGCAACTCTTCTGAAACATACTATATTCATAACCCATTTCTGATTGTAGAGTTTCGTTAATTTTCCAAATCTTTGAATTTATAATAAGCGAATAAATGGCAAGCTTCTGGAAATCTAAAAAATTAAGCAACTTAAATTCCTTGTGGTAGTGCACTTTCTAGCACGAGAGTAACAGAAAAATCTACTTCTAGGTTTCGGAAAACAAAAAATCTGTTTCCTTCAGATATAAAAAAGTAGCCTTTTAGGTGACATTCTGAGCACTTTTACTAAATATTTAAGAGAACTTTGAATGAGGAAAGTGCGATCAACCGATCGAACCAAAGCTTAAATCAATGGTGGAATCTATACGCACAGTTAGAGTGCGACAACCAGGTCGGAAAAGCGTCGAAGATGAACCATGGAGCCATCGATCCCACACAGTATCAGCTGAATGAGAAACGATTCAGTTCCCACAGAGTGTCAGCTGAGTGTATCGATGTGGAACTGAATCGTTCCTAAGAAAATCGGATTTACAAAAGCTGCAGGGAGTCCAATTTATAAACAGCTAAGGATTTTCGACTCGGCAAAAGTATACGTAAAATTTACTTAGAAAAGGTTTTCCAACGTTGCAATATCAATAACATCGGGAAACATTGAGACATTTAAAACTGTTCAACAAGTTATAGCACCTACGCTCTACGCTGCGATTCACCACATTCAACGAGGTGGACGAATTCACCAAAAATTTAAACACTTGCTTTCCAAGAATTTTTCTCAAAATTTCGCTGAATTCCAGCGAAAAATGCCATTAACAGTTTTCAAAAATTCACAATTGCAGTTCCAAGAAATGGTAAATCACCGCAAAAAGTACAAAAAACAATTAAAACAATTTCAAAACTAATGCCGATTTGTGTTAAAACACTATTAAACTAAATGGAAAAATATTCCAAAATTTTGCTGCAGAGTCACGTACGGCATGCGAGGCGTCTTTATCGGCAAAGCAAGCGGGCGAGGCGCACGAACACGCGCAAAGACCGTCGCATAACAACCAACAGTCATTACTAGTAATCCGCAAGCTCTTTCCACACCCGCCGGGCATCACTTTTAGCGCTCTCTGCGAAGTGCAACAAGCTAATTGCACAAGTGGCAAGATGCTTGTAAATTAACGGTTATTACTTTTTCGAAATTTGTTAGGTAAGAAATACTTATGTAAGCAAATATGCATCAGAACCCTGTAGTAAAATTGCCACCCAAGAAGAAACTAGTTTAGTTAATTTGTTTCTAAAAAGTTGACAGAGTTGCTGAGGATGTGAAGGCAGATGAGCTGGCGCTCATTACTAACGGACTGGTTAGCGGATTTCTTACAGTTTATTGCGCGACGGTTTAATCTCAAATGAGCTTAATGGTGGTGGTAGTCAACTGCCGGGATGCGCGCTGTCGCAGGTCATTTTTGACTAAATACGAATCGCAACAGTGTTAGAGAGCTGTGTAACCTCAGAAAGATTCCTCTCTTCCAACTTGAAAGGGTGATATCAGTCTTAGTCTGATTGACAGCTATGCGGTGGGTTTAAAAATCTAGCACATACTAAGTCAAAAGTTGGAAGATTTCGAGGTAAAATCCGCTTAGTACTTATTTTTAGCTGCCTCGAGACAAGATTTAAGGCACATGGACTTCAGCTTCTTTAGCCATCGAAGACAACCAGTTGGAATCGAAACAAAACTGCCTTAACAGTTATCTAGTCATATGATTCGGAACCAGTCATCATAATCTAATTCAACGTTATTTTTCAGTAACTGGTCCAAAAAAAGGAGGATGGGGTCATGTGTACCTCACTTTTACGTAAATGAGGAAAGTTCTCTGAGCGCCATCCACTTAGAAGTAGCCAGAAACGATTATACGGTTCTAACAGCTCACGACTTCCGGTCTTAGACCAAGTATCCTCTGGGATCCCCTTCCGTTTAAACGGGTAGCTAAAGTGAAAAGGCGAATCATTCCTCCTCAGGGCTGTGAACTTTGGCATTCTTCTGGCCAAAATATATCAAGAGATAGTGCGTGCAAGAGAGTGCCTTTCCTGACCAACGAAGTTCTGGAAAAAAATAGAAAAAGTTTCTCAATTTGACTGTCTCCCTAACCTCAAATAGTAACAAAAAAACAAACACGAACAAGCGAATATTCAATTTCGTTTCTTTGTGCGCTTTTTTTACACTCAACAAGCTTGCAAAATTGCCTTAAGAATACCCAATAGCAGCTGCGCCTCCTTTGGCCCCACCCACACGCTCGCTACCAGTTCACACATCACCCTGCACTTGTTGACAAACCGAAATGAGGTCATCTTGAAGCGCACTGCAACAGCCTTAACAAAAGCGCAGCGATTGCAACGAAGGCAGAGCAGAGAAAGAAGAAGAAATATTAAGCAGAAAAAGATACGAACTGCAAAATCGCAATTAAGTAACAAAATGTAAGCAAAAATGTGTAAAACTTAGCAAATAAATGGTAGAGCCGAACGCGGCGCTGAACAAAGTGGACGTTTGTGCTTCGTGGCGATAAAAATTTTAACAACGGATGTGACAGTGGTACCGAATGACTTCGATCAAAGGTGAAGTATTATTTGAGTCGCTGTTTCAAAAACCGGTCCTATATGGACTGATTGGTGATCTTATACTTTGGAGTAAGAGAGAAAGGATGAGAGAGGAAAAGAATGGGGAAGACCGGTTCAAATCTCGTAGAAAAGAAAACAATAAAGAATGAGAGAGATAAAACAGTCCAGATAATTGATGATCTTATAACTATACAGTGAGAGGGAGAGGATGAAACAGGCAAATAATGGAAGAGACGGGTTCAAGTCGCCTAGAAATATACGATATAGAATGGTAAACAAAAAACTTGGCAGAAAGAAAGAGAGAAAAAGAAAGCAATAAATAATGAGAGAGAAAAAAAATAATAAATAAAGAAAGAGAGATAGAGAGCACTAATCTTCATTCCCGTCATAGTCGAAAGAGATTGACGAACATATAACTTGACAGAGAAAGAAATCAATAGAGAATTAGAGAGATGAAGAAAATAAAAAGAGAGAGATAGTATATAAAGTAATAAAAAGAGAGAGAGAGAGCACTAGACTTTATCCACATCTCCTAGAAATAGTCGATATATAAATTAGTGAAACCGATGAATCGTGTACTCTCTTGTGTATACTAGATTTAAGAATACATTGATTTTTCTAGCTGTTCCTTTCTCAACTTTGAGAAAGCACTTATGAACAGCTAACTTTATTAATCTCATCGCGTAATCCTAAAATAGTAGTATTTGGACTACCAAGAACTTGCAGTTCGTAAAACTGGTAATGTAAAGCTCGAAAAAATAGAGAGCTCCTAGCAAAGAGCTTCTGAAACTTAAAGTGCGAGAAGGAAATTATCAATAAATGAGCTCATGATTGACGAACTTAAAACGCACATCATTTTTATGTATGAGGTGTGCTCAGAAAATAACGGTTTTTTTCCAGTTTCTCAGAAAGTAAAAATCCAATTAAAAAGTTACTAAAAATTAAAGAATTTGTTGGCTTCTCCTTAACGAATTTGTGCTCGTTGTAGAGGTGGTACACTTGATAAGTAGCTTAACTTGTGATCTTACTGGTTTTAATCTTATGATATTTCGTCAAATAACTCAAAAATGTCTTGGACTAGTTAAATAGTCCGACACTTTTTGTTATCGAGATCCGTTAATCAGTCCAAGGCATTTTTTGAGTCATTTCACGAAATATTATAGAGAGAGCAAGCCGAAAATTCGGTTCAAAGCGAGAAAAATAAACGAAATGAGACTCTCATTCCAGCCGCTGAACATTAAGTTTCTGAATAAGCGTAAAGGAAACTAAAAATTTGAAAACGCTAAGGAAAAGCTTAGTTTTCTAGAACTAACTTCCGAATACCGTCAGAATTTTAACGGTTTGCAGACGTGACCAAAGTGAAATTATAACCGGCAAATCCAATGAAATCGAACGCGACCAATTCAAACGAATAAAGAACATTCCATATCCTCCTCAATCTCAACTACGGCTTGTTAATGCACACAGACTCGCTAGATGCCTCTAAAGCTTTCTACTTACCGCCATAAAAATAACAAGGCCACGAGAAGTGAAATTAAAATGCGAAAATGCAATGCTCATTACCTTAATTTGGTTGATTATACTAAATTTGGTTTGAAGCAAAGCAGATCACCCTGTATTTACGAATGTTCATATGTATACCTGTGTGTCTGCCACACTCATGTTGATATGTTTTACTTTGGTCGCAGCCTCGAAAATTCTCACATTTAACATTCGCGCTTTACTAATTGCCTTTCGAGCGCACAAAAACAAAACGCATACGAGCCAAATGAAGCCAGCGAATAGAACGTTAGACCAAAAAAACACAAACTCGCAGAGACTAAAAGGCTAACGAAAACAACTAAAAACAGAAATCTACAAAAAAAAGTCAAGATAACTGCGCAAACAGTAACAAAACTGCGCGGCAAAAATACATTACGCCGCTCGTACACGACGCGCCGACTGCCAAAGCCAGAGCCAGAAAAAACAACGCCCGTCGCCAGCTATAAGAAGCCAACTAAGGCCAACCCCAATGCAAACAGCCATAATAGAACAACAGCACGCGAACCGACCAAGTAATAACAATCAACGCGCTGACATGCAAGTGCAAATCTATACGTTTGTATGTATGTATGTATGTATGCACTCGTATGCCTTCCGACGACGCCATAAATGCCAACTATACGTCGCTCACTGAAGCATCCACGCATACAAACAAGGCGCTTACATTTCGCTCACCCCTTTCCCCAAACACCAACCCCATTCGCCATGGTGAGAGCTTGTCGGATGAAGCAGAGCGACGTGCCCGCACGACGGCGTGTGCAACGCTCGTTGTTTGCCTACGATCAACACGATCGTTACTAAACGTTGTTTTTTGTTTTGTTGCTATTGTGGCATTAGAAAAGTGCATCGGTCTAAGGCACCACCATAGCATTTGTATGCCGAACGCTGGCTGGCTGGCTGGCTGGCAGCAGCAGTAAATGGAATCAAGAGCATTGCGCAAAGCTTCAGCAGCTTTGGCCTCGTTGCGCTTAAACGATCGTCAGCAGCGCACACAAGTGATCGTATCACAAGAACTTTTGCAAACTATTTTGTACTTACGTACACATAATACATATTTACTCGTGTTCTGTAGAATCTTATAGACGCTTGTTATTCTTCAACGCTGGATACTCTTTTTACACGATCGTGTGTTCGCTTGGTTGTTGTAGTTGTGCTTTCTTAGCTTTTCCACTTAGCGCGCTGCGGTTGTTAGCGCTTTTTTGTTGTTGATTAAATTGATTTTTATTTATTTCTCATTTGCTGATTGTACTTGGAATATAGCAAGTGCTAGCTGTAATTTAGCATCGCTGGAGCCTTCAGTGTTAACCTTGAAAATCTTACACTTAACAAGCATGCAATGCCGATCAACGATCACCGATCGTGCATGCTGATAAACAGCACACATGCTCATACATATGTACATATGTACGAGTATAAATATATAGGAGAGTGTTGGAGAAGAAAGAAAAAAGTGTGCAGGGAAATGAGAGATCAAATGTGTGCTGAACTGCGAAGCGCGAGCTGGCGAAAACTCGACTCGAGAAAAGTAGTTTAGGGCTCGGCGATCATTAATTTTAATAAAAATATTTTTTGCTTGGGCAGTAAAACCTACATATGCCGTGGGCAATTAAGTAAATAATATATTTTTCACTACTGTCTGGTAGTTTGAGTGTGTGAAGATAACTATTCGGTGGATCGTGGTTAGAAGTCCCATGGAAGAAAAACTAAAATTATAAAATCAAATAGAATAGTAAAAGCAGTGAAAAACTCCAAAAGCAAAAATTAATCATCGGATAGAATTTGAGGAATCAAAGCTTTGATGAAATACAACCTCTTGAATTATACCGGTGCTTTTGTCTGACAAGGCAAGCTTAAAAAAATGTTTTACCCTTATTTTTGGTATAAGAGAAACTGAAATTAAATATGCAGAAGTCAGACCCAAAAATCGTGTCGACCGGGCAATCCAAGAAAGGAACTTTTTTCAATAGCCTTTTTTGACAGATCACCCTTAAGTCGAGACATCACTTCGATTTATGGGCTCTTGAAAAGTTTCAAGAAGATCCGACGTTTTCAAGCTAAATTTCGTTCAGCGATGAGACCCATTTCTAGCTCAATGGCTTACATAGCCAAACAAAATTGTCGTATTTGGGACGAAGATCGTTCTGGAAACATTCAAGAACTGACATTTGATCCAGAAAAAACAACGGTTTAGTGTGCGATCGTTATCGTGATCTCGGCGACTTTTCATTTCAAAAAGACGGTACCACTTCCCACTCATCGCATCTTTATTGAGAGAACACTTCGGTGAGCAGATAATTACACCGTTAGAATTGTTCCTGAGGGGATATGTAAAGTTTAAAGTCTATGCGGACAATCTCGCTTCGATTCAGGCCTTGGAGCAAAACATCACGCGTGTTATTCGCCAGTTAGCAGTTGAAATGCTCTAACGGGTCATCGATTATTGGATTCAACGGATGGACCAACTGAGAAGTAGCCACGGCCAACATTTGAAAGAGATAATCTTCAAAAATTAAATGTCAAAGAATGTTCTTTCGAATGATAATAAATATTCCTCAATAAATTTGAATTTTATTCGTTTTTTCTTAAAAAAAAATAGGAAGTCTCGAAGTGGATCACCCTTTAGTATACAAATATTTAAAGTCAATTCCAAAATGAGGTAAAGAGATTTAAAAAGGAAATAATAAAGAGACTGAAAAGTACAGTTAAAGAGCGAGTGAGAGAAAACTAGGTGATGGATTATCTATGGCCACCATTTGAAAGAATGTTTTTGTGAAACAAAATCTATATGATAACACTCGTACTCTCTCATAAAAAATTTCAAAACATTGACTCCATTTGGGCATAAAATTAATAGAATAATTAAAATATAAAGTGAAATATGAGAACATCTTTTCCGGCGACAAGAAAACTGAGAACTTTATAATTCAAAAGGGTCCTTAAAAGAAATAAATAGAAACAGCAATCCAGAAAACACGTTGTTAAGGAGCAAAAGAAGATAAGAAACAATGCCAACTTACGAGTATAATGTGGTCACCAATAACAACATCAAAAAGTAATGGAACAAAAAGGGTTGTAAACATTCCATAACTTTTAAAAGAAATTGAATTGAAGAAGGTAAATATTACACTAACATAACAGAAGGCAAATTAAGCTACGCTGAATTAACTACAAAGAAGGTAAACAAGCGGTAAAAATAATAAGATGAATCGAAGTAAAAAAAGCGGCAATTCCCTAACAGACAAAACAATTTTAGAACGAAAGGTCCGCAGAGACTTGGTGAGAATAATTGTGAGTGGAGCGTTAACTAAGCAGTAATGACAACAAAGCGCCAATAATTTTGGTTAAATTTAGGGCTTCTATTACTTTATCCTCTTAGCAACAAACAAAAAGAGAACCCAAAAGGATTGCGAAGAATTTAAAGAAACAAATTTTGCACTTAATAAGTAAGGATGAGTTAATTATAAATAAAATGATGAAGAAAATGTTAGATTGTTGGGTGTATGAAAGTGGAGTAGAAGAAAAAGGTGGAACACGTAACGCCGAAGGAAAATGAAAGTGAGATTTAAATATTATACAATAGTAATAATAAGTCTTTAAAAATAATTTAAATAAAAGCACTTACGTCAATTTAAAGTAATTTATAAAACTTTGAGTTCACTCACCTGAAAAGTAAAAAGAAATATGTTAATAAAGTAAGCAAATAAGAAAGCGCTTAATTGAAACTTTTTCGCAAATTAATTTTAAAACTGTCACTTAGGGTATATGACTTAAAACTACGTTATTAAATGAAACTGTGAATGAGTAACCTCATTTTTGATCCTTTAACATGCCTTACTAGCCCTACTGTACTAGAAATTCATACAAAGTATGTTTGGTCTGACTTTAACTTTCGGTAGCTTTGGTTGGTATAAATTCAAGAAATTTATACCAAAATTGGGGCAAAAAATCATAGGAAAATTCGTGAAGTAAAATTCTTTAACATACATATAGTATATATGTATATCAGATGTGGAGCCATAGTACACTCTAATGTATAGGCATTCGGAGATCTCCGCCTGGAAAGGCGATTTTTGAGATTTAAATCTGACTGTATCAATTGTTTTATAACTTTACGGCTATACCTATTTCGATATATTTCGAGAATACACAGTAAAAATTATGAAGAAAAAAATTAAATACATCAGCGGGCATTGGCACGACCAGCCTTTCTGTCCGGTTAATAGAGTTTTCCGCTTAATAATATGAACGGTTAATGGAGATATATCTTCGACGAAGCTATAAAAAGCTCTCACGCTGCTGCAGTGATTTTCCGTGACTGAAACTTAAATAAAAATTCTTTCTAGAAGATGTTGCCGGTACAATGAATTGAAAAAAAAAATGGTTTTTTTTTAAATATATTAATTTTAAACAAAATTTTGATCGTTTTTGTCCTGCCAAAGCTCGAATTTTGATTAGTTAAAAACCTGGTAAGTCAAGCTTTGGTGCTTGATGGGTTCCAAGAATTTTGTGTCGGATTTGGATAATGTGAAGCTGGGAATTCGCACAGGAAGTCGACAACCGTTTACGTATTCCGATTTTGCTTGTAGTGACGGCAACTACTGTTATAAGGATAGTAGCTGGATGCGCCATTTTTATGCACTGTCGTAAGACCTTATAGCCTTGCTATTCCACTTCATTGTTGAGCTCGAACCATTTTGTGCACTCAATGAAACCACTTATGTCCGTTATGCTTTTTGTGGACAACCAATCAAGTTTTAGTGCTGCTTATAAAGCTCCATTTTGATCGAGTTCCTAGCGGACTCCGCTTCGGACTCGTTTGGAGAGGCTCCTAGCTTGCCAACTCGTCCGCTGAAAATATTCCTGTGACCGGGAACCCAAATTATGGGCAAACAGTTGACCTGCCAGTGAACTTTAAACCGTCCTGCAGTCATTGACAATGTTTGAATTAATCTGTGGTGTCAACAAGGCAAGCAAAGCTCTGGCTGTCCGTGTATATGGTTGTTTTCTGTATCCTCCGCCAGTTATTCAATAGAACTTCGCAGACCTTTTCTGGGTCTAATACTTCCGCTTAGAAGACGCTGCCTGAGTTTAGTAGGCGGACAGAAAAAGAGGAGTATGCTCTTGCCCTCACACCACAGTCCATTTTGGACTAGAGAGATAGAGGTAGCATCCTCCTCCCCTCCTATACCTCTTCTCCATTCGCGTCTAGGGGTAATCCTCACTTCGAAGTGTCCATTGAAATCTACCCGTGGGAAGATATAGTCTGATTTACTTAGATTTTTATTTAGCTTATTTCGGATGGCGCTATGTATGCATGCAACATAAAGTGAACCGGAAGTTCGAAAAACTTTATATTAGGTATAAAAGGGCTAAGGGAAGTATTGACCCGATTCAATAATAAAATAATTCTCTTCGAATTTCTGTTAAATATCTCAGAGAATGATCAATATTATTAATAAAATGCTCGCTGTGGGAACTAGGGTTCCCATATGCGGAAAATATTTTATATTCTTTTATTCTCGGAATGTTCAAAATTTCATTGCAAATGTAAGCATTTCTAGCATAAAAGTGCATTATGTACTTTTCGAATAATCAAGAACTATTTCTACACGCATACCCACACACATCCATGCACAAAACCATCCATTGCATTTGACAAGTGCAGCGCGGCGCAGAAGAGCTTTAGAACGCTGCGCAGTTTCCACGCTCGAATGCAAAATAACATGGAAAATAATAAATCACTTGGTATACAATTACAAATACACACACAAACCCATGTCTAACAATATTTTCTTTCTTTTCTCTTTCTAGTTTCGAGCTGGCTCCCTCACTCCCACCAACCGCATGCCGACACGTAGTCCCTTTTCTTTGCTGCAAACACTCTCCTCCACTTGTCAGTGCTTGTGCGATTTTCCTCCACTTCCACAACTTTAAAAAGATTGCCCACGAGTGCTCAATGCGAAAATTGTGCTGAATTTCACAAGTGGTTGGCTGGTTGGCTGGCTGGCAGGCGGGCGGGATGGCTGAGCGCTAGAGAGGCTGGCTGCAGCGGCAAGTGGGCTGCTGATGAGGCTGGTATATAAATATGCCTGCACACCCTTATGTATGTACATGTTTATGTGTGTGGCTGTGTGTGGATGTGTAGTTGCCCAAGTAAATCAACCACTTGTTGTTGTTGTCGCGCCGCTCGACCGCATCGCTGTTGATTTTTTGCTCTTCCGTTGCATTTGCATTGCAACGCTATTTGTTGCGCCTGTGACTGCATTTGAGTCTATGGTATATGTGTATGTGTGTGTGTGTGTGTGTTTATGGCAGCCGGCACTTTTGTCGCTGCGTTCTGCGCTTATTCTAACTAACAATATTTTTCCACGCTTATTGTAAATATTTTCTCTATTTTTCACAGTCTCAAGGTTTGCAAAACAAAATTTACAAATTTGCACTTTACTTTGACGACGGCGTCTGTTGAGTAGTTCTCTTAATAATACTTTTTCGCGATTTTTGTTTGCTTTGCTTTTATTTGATTTTATTTTTGCTTTTTCGTTTCTCGGAATTTAGCGTGTCTTCGCACGCCTTCTTGCTAGCTTAACTAATTTCGTTTACTTTCGTCTTTTTCAATTGTCTGATCGCGCTCTCTTTGTTTAGACTCTTCATCGCATAATGTTTCCTTTTTCTATACTCTATACAAATTATTCTTTGGGTCCAACACGAGATAAGAACTCTTTAATAATAATAATACAAATCAGGTTCTTATGTGATTATTCAAATCTAGTAATATGAAGGTTAAGCAATCAATAAGGCCAATATTCGGCTACCCAGGATGTAGTCAAGATGCTAGAAAAGAGTTAGAGTGGTGTTTCTATAAAAACACTGCTGAAAAACACATGATAATGCTAAAGACTTTAGAACCATAAGGCTCACTTCCTTCATGCTGAAGGTCTTGTGGTTATACACATCAGATCAATCATAGTGGATAACTTATCGCTCAGGGCTTTTTTCTCTCACAATCAGTCAGATTATCGAAAGGGTCTTAAAAGGGTATACCTATGGGCCGCGAATATCGAACTAGGTAAACCCAAGTAAGACAGAACTGATGCTGTTCATGAATAAAACCTCAACTAACTTTCAAAAAAAGGTATTTCGTTAAGTTGATAAGGACTGCCCTTAATTACTATGCCAAATATGAGCACGATTTGTCGACCAGGTTGCTACTTAAGTCGGTACACCTCAGTAGTGCGTTGCGACAAAGAATTTGTCTCAAATTTTTCACTTCTACCCAGATTTCATATACGAAATTATTACGAATATTGAAAAGACTTACGATGATTGAGTTTATCAAAAACAAAAGTTTACGAGTGGTACAAAGCCTTCAAAGGCGGTCGAGAAATCGTTGAAGACATGCCTCGCTTGAGACGACCTTCGACCACTTCAACTGATGACAATATTAAAAAAGTAAAGGATATGGTGTTTAAAAATCATCAGACAAGTGATAGAAGGATGGCAAGAGAGCTCAACATCTCTCACGAGTCCGTTCGAATGATTTTGGTGAATATTTTGGGTATACGTATGTAAAATGCGTTCTTGCTCGACTCGCCCCGATAAAGCTGATTTTTTTCCAAAAAGAGCATTGTAAACAGGTCTCTCATGCTTGATCGTGCGAATTCCGATCACACATTCATAGAGAGCATTATAACTGCCGATAAGACATTAGGCTATAAGTTTGACATGCAAACAAGTCTACAATCATCGGGATGGGAGGAAAAAACGAACTGAAACTAAAGAAACCACGCGAGGCACAAGGTGATCCTCATTGTTTTTTTTCGATATTCGTAGTTTGGTGGATCATGAATTTGTTTCGGAGAGACAGGCGGTCAATAAGGAGTTCTATATGGCCGAATTGAAGCATTTGTTTGAGAACTTCCGTCGAAAACGTCCGGAATTGAGGAAGAACAATGCATCGATTTTACACGATGATAATGCTTCGAGCCACGATTGTGACCGACATTAAGTCAGAAACAAAATGAATACCATCGATTAAACACCATCTTCCAAAACAAAGGTAATTTTTTATAAGATTTGGTATGTGAAATTTCTAATATCAAGCACATTAGACCGATACTATATGCTAAGTAAAAGTTAGAAACTAGAACAAGAACAATGATGTTCAAGAAAAAAAATGGTTTCAGAATATTTTATTTGATTTTTACAGATATAAGGCATTTGTTTCAAATTGTAGATATGAAGATACACATTTCTTTTTTTAAATAAGGTAAAAATAGGAAACTGAAGAGCGAGGACTTTCTTACTAATATATAGAACTCAAATTTGGAGAGTATTTTTTTGAAGTATCTAACGACCAATTTTTCATAGTGTAAAGTGAAAAGAAAATTATTGATTATTCTGAACTTTTGAATCTATCTTTTGAAGGCTACGTTTAAAATAGCACCCTAATTCGTATAATAATAAAATATATCAACATCTCACTAAATATATAAATATATGATATATAATAACATTAATAAAGTGCATAAATGTAGGGCTTCCGCACATCATTTGGAGCAACAAATTAGTGCGAAGCCCTAGCTTAATTATATTTCTGAAGACATATGAAATATAATACAGCAAGATACCCAATATGTAGGCAAAGTTATATAAAGGATGAGGAGTACGTTCATATCTAAATGGCGGTTAATATACATATATACAAACATATACAAAATTCACTACTGAATTAAGATCTCCACTATTATTTTTAATGCAACAAAGCAGAGAAGTACAAATAAAAAGACAGCAAGTCTTTTATGGAGTAAGGAAATTGCTTGGTAACTTAAGGAATCCCACAGGGAGTGCTTTATATATGGCACATACATACGTGTATGCATGTATATAAAAGTAGACATAAACATACTTGTATATTTTATTACAACATATGTCTCAAATGCCAAAATGAAGTGTCGTAAAATAGCTGAAATTAAGAACGCAACAGTGTCGCATTGAAGAATGTGTCCTACCATTTCAGGGGGAAACAAAAAAATAATAATTATTAATATATGTGACTTAGTACGCACCGTTGGACAGGCATCTTGGCAATTAACCAGCAAGTGGCGTCGGAAAACATACAAATTGCACACGCTTTAACAGCCTATTAACGAAAATATGTCAAGGCATTAATTAGTTTTTACATGCTGCCACAACAAAAACATGGTATTAATGTCAAAGAAGAACAAGAGACAAAACAGAAACAAGACACGAACAGAAAGTAGAGGAAATTGCGATTGTGTTAGTAATTTATGGCGAGATGAACAGCAGCTAAGGTGGTGTATGTGGGTATTCTTGTAAAAACAACCTTAACATGATGGACAGGAAGAACCCGGCCAAATATGGACTATATGAACAGCTTGTTACAGTTTTCCATTTTCACTTGAAGCTTCAAATATTGCCATTGCCGCAAGCCATATCCAAGAAAGGCTGGTTTTGCTGCCTTACGCTGCGTATGAGCAACCAAAGTTTATTTACAACTGTGTTGTTGTAATTTTCGTTAAATTTATGATAACTGATAGTCGTCAGCAGCCATTGCGCTCATCTAAGGATATAACAGTAAATAAAAATATTAAAATTTCTTAGCGTTTTTTTTTTGTTTTATTCCTGAGACGATTCCTAGATAAATTACCAAGGCAAGGAATATTTTAGTCTAAGAGAACTTACAGAGAATGGAATGGAACTGAATGTTCCATGAAAAATTTTGGAAGTGCCTTTATGAATTTGTATATTCTAATAAAAAGTTAGAATAAATACATCTATCGAGTATTATATACTTAATTATACCAACGGCAGATATGATTGGCGAATCGAACAAACAATTGCATATGTCAAATTAAATGTTTGAATTCATACAAAATAGGATTGAAAACTATCTACTAGCTTTCTATTCGCTCCAATTTTAGGCCTCCTGACCACTGCAGCGTCTTCGAAGCGGAGGTGGCGGTCATAAAGGTAGCAGTAGACCTACAGTTTACGAGCGCAGTTTCCTACAGAATGGTGAGTATCCGATAGTAGGGCAGTGATAGTAGACTTAAGATCGCTGACTGTGCGCCTAAAATTAGTGAGCTTACTAAGACAGATACTGCAGTCTTAATAATTGGGAATTGGGAGGAGCTCCGTTGGATTATTGTGGGTCAGTCGTAAGGTCCTTCTGGTCCAGGGTAAATCTGAAGAGGGCGAGTGCTCTCAGCAAGGTCCACGTTTCCATAGTTACAGGAGTTTTAACTGGACACTAACCGATCGGAACTCATGCAGTAAGATTACAATATCAATTTCAAAATTTCAGAAAATATTTTCAAATGTTTGTATATTCAATACATATGCCAGAATATCCCTTTAAATAGCACTTTAAATTGATAAAAAATTGTCTAGGTAAATCTCGTTAAATCAGCAATCAAGGCTGAGTAAGCTCGAATTGTCTTGGAAAGAGTATCGCCAGGAACAAGCGACTTCACCTCTACTGGATGCCAGTTCACAAAGACTTTGATAGCAATTATATAGTGGACGAGATTGCCAAGAGTGATATCCACCTGCCTGCAGAACGGGGCTGACATATCGAGTTGACTGCAGGAAATGTTAAAAGCAAGGCGCCTTGGTAATAATGAAGCATATCTTGTGCACTTCTCCCACACTAGCAAGGCAACGCGTAAAATATTTAGGAACCCCTTGATATGAGAAACTGGAAGAGATATCTACAGTAAGGCTTCAGAACCTATTGAAATTCGTGTCAAGCGCAGACATCCAGAAGCATGAACTTCGTAACGGTATTTCATCTAGCATCGCTAAGGACAAAACTGATTTATGCGTTGCGGCCGAGACTGCCAAAATAACCTAATCTTACCTAACTCTCGTTAAAATTGTAGTTATAAACTTGGAATTCTGCTCACTTTCCACAGAAGTTGATGACATTGTTAGAATATTAGTCATACTGAAGGTAGCTATTTCCTAAGCTCAAAGCAAAAGCATTAGCTTTACTAAGATGATGTGAATTTATGGAAGAAAGAGCGTAAGTTGTTCGAAAAGCGTACTCAAAATTCACCAATTATCTTTTAGACGCCAAAGCAAAAAATATCAAGAATTCTTTATTAACATTCATGCAAATAATTTTCAAACGCGCAGACGAGCAGCAGACAATGAATTATGTAACGAACTGTCGAGCGTCTGGCCACACTAATGGCCATTAAGGTGACCAGCGTTAATGAAGCGTTGATGGCGTTATTTTTTTTAAATTATTTTCATGACATTCAATGTTAATTTTTGACTTGATTAAAAGAGAAGAAAGAATATTCGGGCGCCAAGGCATATCAACAAGCTTTAAGGCCCAAGTGGCGCGAAGATTAAATTATTAAGGCGATGTGCTAAGATAACAGTTGGGAGAGCCAGAATAAATGGAAAAAGGTTGAGCAAAAGTAAGGGTATGAACGAAAAATCAATAAAAAGGAACGCCAAAACCACGCTTTATGACTTCGAAAATAAATAATAAAAAAAAAAATGAGTCTTAGCATACTTTGCGTTTGCACTGTGCTTATGGAGCATCTCCAAAAATCAATACACAAGCATACGGGTCTTAAATGCTGGCTTTGGTTTGCAGCTGTGCAGCTTAGCACTTCCAAACCTTTTTGTGGAATTCCAAATAGAGTAAGAAGAAGATGCGCTTTCTGGTGCCACAAATGACTTCATAAAGCGCGCACACACTTACACACACATGCACATGCAATAACTGTCAAGTGGTGACAGATATTTATGACACCACTTCATTTCGTCTCATTTCATTTCATTCAATTTGAACTCAACCAACCAACGTCTGCCTTGTCGACTCTAATGCCTCTGCGTCGCTGCTTGTGACCCAAGCTCGACGAATGTATACTCGTCATTCTTCAGCTGCCTGCTCGCTGCCGCTGCTGAATAGTTTAGACTCCATACTGATATGTCTTGTTTCCTGTTGTTGTTGCTGGTGGCATGCCATTGCATTCACGAAATTTTCCCGGGATTTCTGCTTGCTTTAGTCTGCCGTTGCTATTGTAGCGATAGTGAAAGCTTTGAGAAGTAATCTAAAATATTTATAATTCAATTTTAGGAATTTTTGTTTGCTTTGCCGATGACGAGCATGAGGACCTTTGTGTTTAGGAATGACTTAAAGCTTTAAATACTGGTCAATTTGATAGACATCTTAGTGAAATATAATATAATTAATGTGCATATTTCTTATTTTTAGTACTTGTGTCAGTTGGATGCGATGCAAATGCCTTTTAAAACTAACCTCACTTCTGGTTACCTGTGAAAGCCTCTAAACTAAATAATCAAGCTGAACGAAAACTTTACAGTAATTGTCAATGACCGTTATAAGTCAATAACCATATACTCTTTGAGCTCCATATGACTCTTTGAGCTCAGCTATTGAATTATTAACAAACAAAATGGTCATTGAACTCACCAAAGGTCATCGACCTCAGGTTCTTGTCCTCACTTAAGGTAAACAAAAGAGTCAATGACTTTGGATATGGTTGTTGTCTTCTCTGTAAACAAAAGGTAATTGACCCCACCAAAGAACATTGTCATGATGTCTTGGCTAAAGCTAAACCAAATGTTATTTTCCTCAGGTTGTTATCCTTGCTAAAGGTAAAAAAAGGGGTCATTGACTTCGTTAAAGCCCGTTAATCTCATAATTCTTGAAGACGCTAAAGTTAAAATAGTGTCATTGATCACAGGAATGGTTGTTGCCCTCGCTTAAGGCAATTATCGTAATTGGACTACTAATTAAACTAAGCATAAGCTCACTGCCGAAATTTTTACTATACAGTCGTTCTAAATGTTCAAAACACCATTTACTCAAATAATTTGAATATTCTGGGTATTATCCTTGTGACTTGTGACTATATGTGCATAGTCTCCCAATTACATAATATATCTATAAAAGATTATAATTAAAGTTTCAGAGTCTTAAGTACATTTTAGATCGACTTAGAACGCATATGTGCACTCTCACCAAAGAGAAGAGTTTCGCAACATATTATCCACGCCAAAGCCATAAAACCTGACAGCGAGACGTTTAAGAAGATTATGACCGGATTTAGTTGAATTCTGCGCGCTTACTTGACTTAAAAGGTGTTTTTGATAATTTTTCGAACGATTTCGTTTTATTCTACATTTTGTTGGCTTAAAACGACTTAAAACCACTCTTAGCCGAGCTTGTCTGGCGCGGATGGCTTTTGGACAGCATGAGTGGGCTTTATTGACAGCGACAAAGTATGGCAGCCGAAGCTGCTGCCAGGTATCGGCAACAATGTCATTAAACATTTCAGCTGTGTGCTGCTGGTATTGCAGAAATGACGGAGGAAGAACAACAAACCGGACAAGAAGATGTGAGAGAAAAAATTAAGAAATATTGCCTTGCATAAGAAGTCAGTTTTGGAAGCGCGAAATATTTTTAACAGATACTATACATATATGTAAAGTATGTTGATAGGTGTTGGCACAAATGGGTTTGATTTAGTTTAAATTTATTTAATACGCTAATCAAGTTACAATATAAGAATTGGTAACCGAGAGTTGTTTGATCTGCCTATTCAGATTGGCTCAAAATATATTGAGAGAATGTATATTCTGAACATAGTGGTCTAGACGTCCAACTTATTTGACAAAAAGCTATCTCCTAAAATAAACTCTTCTCCATAGCACAGTCTCATGTGAGTCCCAAGAACAAAGGGTGGACTTTACAGAGCTTCGGAAATTAACCACACATTTTTTAGTTTCCATTTTGTTAGGTATTTGATCTTCATCAATAATATGTCGACATAAAGTTTATTCGTAAAAAATGTTAGACTTCCGAATCACAATACCATAACTTATTCTTAAAAAAAAAATACTCGGGTAAATATTCAAATACTTTAGCAGACAAAGGTTATTTATTATAACAAGGAAGTCCACAACAGTCTTAATATCTTTGTGGACGGATTTGGGAAAAAAAATAATTTCGACCAACTGCGGCAAAGCTCTCTCAAAATGAATCTTTGCCTTGCTATAGGGAGGACAAAAATCTTTCTGAGGTTAATGACCCCTTTGTTACCCTTTACCCTGTACAACTACCTAGAAGTCAAACATTGGTGTAGTTAATAATCTCTTTGTTTGTTTTTTATCTATGACAACAACCTTACCAATGGTCAATCGTTCTTGTGTTTATATTTAGCAAAGACAACAACCTTGAAGTCAGTGATCCTTTTGTTTGATGATTGCGGTAAAGTTTCTAACCTTTTCATAGGAATTTCTTTCAGCCCAATCATTTGAATCAGATGCTTTCGAAGGTTATCAGGTGTGTGGTTAGTGTCAAACAAATCAAAATATCGAGTTTGAGACAGCAGTATTTGGTACTATTTTCATAAGGTTTTGTAACCCCCTGGGGCTATTAGCAATAACCATGCTCTTCACCAATTAACGCTTAAAACTTCGGCATCATTTAGGCAAAAGATCTGCTTAGGAAGTGATGAAATCGGAAAGTCTCAAGTATTATGCGGCGCTAAAATATATTGTACAGACTTCATTGAACTCAAGAAGTAAAATCGAAAGCTCGATGTTTCTGAATATTAGCTTGTAATCCTGAATTATGTATGGATATAAATATATTGATTCTGTATGCATATTTTCCCATAATCTTGCGCCTAACTTTGGCAACATAATGCCAGCAGCAATGCAACTGAGCTTAGTCATCTCTCTGGATTACTCTTCCTCAACATTATCGTTCGCATATTTTTGTATAAATATGTATACATATATTGTATATATGGATATGGATACTGTATATATAAGCATATACATAATTATGTATTTATGCACGCGTGTGTGTTCAGCCGCCGTATTATCGTGCATTTTGTCGCATAACTTCTTAGCATTAACACGGCGCACCTTATTTCCTTCTGAGCTGCGCGAATTTTAGTGGATTTCTTCTTCGCATTGTTTTTTCTGTTTTTGCTTTAATTTTTTAATTCTTTATGATGTTCGCATTTCAATAATACAAGAAATTTTATTTCGTTCGTGGATCTTACCGACGTTCTTTTTCAGCAATATTAAGCTACATGCCATATATATAGTGTTTACATACATACATATGTATATCTTCATGCGCTTATAGAAATGTCGATCCACGCATTTATTCATGTATTTCTTGTATTAAACTTTTTGGAGGTCAACTGCTTCCACATACGTATGTATGTCGGTTTGTATGTTGCCGCTTTATCAGTGACCAGCAAAAAAATATGTGGTTCGGCGTTGATTTTTGCAGAAACCAGAATTCTTCAAGTTGGACGATTTTTAATTCTTTACTTCTTCCTCTTTGAATTTTTTCTCAATTGTGCTTTTTTAGTTGATTTTATTAATTTTTATTTGTATTTTTTTGTGCAACTGCTTCCTTCGTAAACAAGTAAGTGCAGCCAAAAAAAAAGTCGCTTTCTGCGAGAAATCTTCATAAATTTGCTTATTTACCGCTTATAACAACGTCATTACAAAAATGGCAACCGCTGGAGCGACAAAAATTGGTTTGACTCCTTAAGCTAGCAGACCTATAGCTAAGTGGTTCTGTTGAATTACAAAAAAAAGTTTTATTTTCGGTAAATTTCCGCTTTCGTAAAGCTGCTTCCAATGTGTGCCCTTGAAGACCACTTCTTGCTGCATGTTAACCGGATTGTGGAAGCCACTGCTGGAGATTTGCTGCAAGAAATGTATTTTGAATTTTGAAACCTGCACTGCGATTCACTTTTTTTGTTCCTTCCGGTATATAAGGCTTGTTAGTTATAAGGGGTCTGGGCGAGTTTTAATCCGATTTTATAACCTCTAAGCAAGAAAAAACGCTCCAAAAACTTCCAAACTACTAAACGTCTTTCAGTAAACGGTATGTTGTATTCAGGTCAAGGGCTTAGCTACTATAATACTCAATGACTATTTTTGTTTACCTTTAGCCTGGACAACTACCCTGAGGTCAACCTTTGTTGAAGTCAATAACCTCTTTGATTATCTTTATCCATGACAACAACCTTACCCCAGGTCAATGAAGTCAATGATCTTATTGTTTGACGATTGCGGTAAAGTTTCTGACCTTTTCCATAGGACTTTCTTTCAGCCCAATCAATTGCATCAAATGCTTTCGAAACTTAATGTTGGTTCTTTGTTCCGATAACACAAACATACTTAAAACGCAATAACTTCACTTCCAATCGATGAAATGTCATGACATTTTCACGGGTCAATCGATAAAGCTAGCAGATTCTAACGCACCACTCAACATATAGATGGCACCAGGGGGCGCTAGATTCAAAAACTCCTGTTTACTTTAGAATGCACCTTGCTTTCAGAATATGACCCCCTGGGACTATTAGCAAATCCCATACCTGAAGAAATAAATATCTTGTAACAAGGTTTTTAGCTTAGAGGAGTTTCAGTCAATTGATTACTTGTTAGGGATCAAAAACTTGTAGAAATGTTGGACGACATGTGACAAAAAACTACTCGAATACGAGTTTAGAAGAGCAATTTCATGCTGTGTTCTTAGCAAAGTTAAAAAAGCTTCTGCTTTCTTCTTTATTAAAAAAATATTCATACAAATCGACTTTTATTATTATATTTGTTTTTGTCTAGACTGCTTCCTAGCTGAGCAGAAACAACAGTTTTTGATAGACTTGCTCCATTGAGTTGACGGCAGCTGAAGAGTTCTTGTTTTTTTTCTCTTCAACTTTTATTCTTCTTCCACATGTCTTTCAACAACAGCTCACTCTTGCGGTTGTATCGAGTGCTTGAAGACGCAGCTGTAATCTGCTAAAAGAAAGATTTCATTTATGTTCCAAAATATGTGCGTTTGTTTGTATGCAAATTGAAATCGAAAGCAGCTTCTCACACCCATTCTCGGTTTGTTAATTTTTGTGCAGAACGCGAAAAAGACTAAAAAATCGAGAACCATGAACAAATGAAATCAAGAAACAAGTCGTTTAAGCCACTTGCAAGCGCTCAAGGTCAGTGTTATGGCTTTCAGCGGAGGCAGCAGCCAAGCTTAAAGGAAAAATAAACAAAAAGAATATCCAAAAAAATCTTCACTTTTTGTCAAAGCCAAAAAACGTGTTCTTCTGCTGCTCCCTACAAGCCAATTTTATTCATGTTGCTGCCATTTCGGCTGCTGTCGCTGATCCGCACCATTTTGCTCAACATTGCTTTGTCTTCGGCGGCTTCTTTACCTGTGGCTTAATGCCTTTTTCGGCGTTTTTGTTGACAATGTCGCTTCGTAGAATTGCAAACTAGCGTTAATTAGCGCTTTGGCGTGCTCGGCCGCGTCATGCTATCTGTACCGTTAAACGCCGGTAAACCAGTCGAAATACATCGTTTTGATTATGCTGCGCTTTATTGATTTGGACATGAAACAACTCGCAAAAATGCAGAAATTTGCATAAGTCGACTTAAGAAATATTGCACATAAATAAATTTCTGTAAAGAATTATTAGACATAAACGTTCCTTGCCTTCTTTTATTATAGCGCATGCTTAGCAACTTGCTTTGGCAGAGCTTCGGAATTCCGACGCAAACTTTTCTTTGCGAAAAACATTAATAATCGTTTTTTGCTAATGTCTACTTATGCTACTTTAGCTGTTGCTTTTAAATCCAACGCAATTTAAAATCAGTTTCTGAATAAAATGTATTAATTTCAAGCAATTAAAGCGTTTTATTAATGGCAAGCAATTAATAAATGAGAAATTAATATACCTTCCGTATGTTTGGGTATACGTATAATCGTAGAGTTGATATATGTTTGTATGTATGTATGTACTTTATAATCAAGTTTCATTGAGAGTGACAACTTTTGTTCAAAATCAAGACAGGCGATTGCTTCCGGTACACTTAGGCCAATTATTTTCTTAACTTCACGGTAGTGATGAAATCCCGTACCAATATGGAAGTCCCGATATTTAGGGATTTTCCCAACTTCACCTTAGTGACGCAGTCTCGAAAGAGTTCGGGAGCTTTGAAATTTCAAGATTAGTCAAACTTCATCTTAGTGATGGAATCCCGAAAAAATTCATGAGTACTGAAATTTCCAAACTTCACCTTAGTGACGCAGTATCGAAAGAGTTCGGTAGCCTTGAAATTTCAGGATTTTTCAAACTTCATCTTGGTGATGGAATCCCGAAAAAATTCATGAGTACCGAAATTTCGGGATTTTCCAAACTTCACCTAAGTGACGCAGTCTCGAAAGAGTTCGCGATTACCAAAATTTCGGAATTTTCCAAAATCACCTTAGTTATGCAATTGGCATTTGCTGTTTAGTAACACATCTCCCTTTTTTGTGGAAATAGCTAGTCGAAATGCTCGAAGGGTCATCGAAAATTGGACTCAAAGGATGGACCATCTGGGTCGTAGCCGTAGACTATTGTATCAAATCCGGCCAGCCGGCTCATGACTTTAGGCCATTGGAGCCCGGCATGGTATCACACTTGATCTGTTATTGAACTCGGGTTAAACCCGGTAAAAAAAATTGGACCAATGATTCTGTGATCGACAGGTCCAAGAACGAAATCTACATGCGAAAGAAAACCGGATGAGGTGGGACTCACGGCTCCCAATATTTCAACTTAGGAGACATTGGGCAGCTGGGGTGGAAAAGAATCATGTTTTTTACCAAACCCACCAAGTTGCTGGATAATACTTAAATCGACCCGAGAATACAAAGGGCAACCAACCTTAGAGTACAGTTCTAAACTTCATTAATTGATTTAAACGTTTCACATTCACTCAGTCCTTCGGAACCAACGACTTTCCAACGAACTCAAAAGAACTATTAAAGTTGGGTCTTTTACTATATTTGATAGAGTCTGGAATGAACCGAACTCTAAAGCGAGCCAAAGAAATTTTATATAACCCAGTAGATAAGAATCTGGTTACAGCTCATTCATCGAACTAGCCTTTCAATGGGTACCATATACTAGAGGCGAAAGAGTTTTAGACGCGTCTAAACCATTTGAAAAAATCAAAAGTAGAGAAATCGAGACTTGATTCTAATATAAATGTTTTAAAGCTCGTAAACTTAGTATGTAGTATCTACTCTCAGACTTCAGTAGTTTTGTTAGACTATCTTAAATTTTTAGCAAAATTTTGTTAATTTCTTACAACCTTGGTATTCTGGGTGTTTTTTTGCGTTGTTATTATTGTAGTTAGACGTTGACATTGAAAAGAAACTAATTTAGAACTGTCAAACTTTAACGACTTCGGTTTTCATGTTCATTTCAAAGCCGCCCCTTTTTGGAACGCAAACACAAGCCGAGCTTTCCACACATACAAACAGAAAGACAGACATAAGTACTTACATATAAGTACAAATGTATAGCTGTATGTAACGCAGAGTCGCATTGAGCACGAAAAAAGTGATCAACACAGCACAGCAACCGCCTTGCCGCTCCACTCACGTAAACAGCTCGACGATCCATGAGAAATGTGTGTCTCCTCGCCCGCACCAAACTGCCGCTCTCATTCCTGGTGCTTGGCAGTTGAGTCGCTTCGCAAAACATTACGGCGTTGCCTACTGAAGCGCACAACTCGTGCTGAGCGTGTTGTTTTTGCGACGCTTACGCTGATTAGACGACGAGCGTTGTTGCGCTTGAAATGAAAGAAGAATGCCACCGAAGCGATTGCATAAGCGCAATGCGATGAAAATGGTGACCATGTGACCGAGTGACGCGCTGACGCTTGACGGATTGACAAATTGCCGCTTTGATAGCTCAACGGCGTCGTAGCAGTACCGCAAAACGAACAGCAACAACAACAACAACGCCAATATAATGTGAGTTTTGAACTTGAAATTTCTCATTTCTTACTAGTAGTTAGTCTTGCTAGTCTTTAGACTATTTGTATTTGTATTTCACTTCCAACTGCCATACGCTTGCAAGCTCCAACGAAAGCGATTAATTGTAGCGCACAAAGCAACAATAACGACAACAAATACGAGCCAACGACAAATAAAGAGCGAAATACGCGTCTAATCATTAACTGTGCTAGTGATGACGAGCCGAGGGACGGGCAGACGAACGGACGACTCATGAGTGGACGCGTTAATTGTCGATGGTTTGACGAAAGCGACGCCCCGGCGCAAAGCCGACAGTTGACAACTGACGACTTCGGCTAGGCACAAATGCCAAAATGTGTAGAGGGGAGAGCAGAGGGGGAGAGGCGCATTATTGTGTTTAAACAAGTGTTGGGTTGGGCGGACAATGATCAAAGTTATAATGACTCGACTGACTCGAGTTCTAAGTTCATTTTTGGTTTAAGTTTAATGACAGTAATTCGTTTTTGCTTTTCGGAAAGCGACATTTTGGTAACAAATTTCTAACTGATTTCAGGGTTTGCATTGAATCGGCTGTTTTTGTCAGTTGTCCAAATTTGGTCGACGAATGTTTGGATGACAAAGCAAATGAGAAAAAAGGAATTTGTATTGTATTAAATAGACAATTTCATTTGTATTCTGGGAGGCAAGTTCGATTTAGCGAACAGAATAAAATATAACTAAATAAATTCCAAAAAAAAAATCAAATAAGCTCTCTCTCTTCGAATAGATCACATTTCGTATTAAGAACTCGCGAAATCTTAAAATTGTGAAAATAAACATACAATTATTATGTACTTATTTTCAATCGCATGACGACGTTTACGTCAACTGTCCGATTCACTGCATTCGACTAACGCAAACTGGACAGATGACATTGCTTGTAAGTCTGTATATAACTTTGAGAGTTTTCAGTTGCGTGTCAGTCATTCGGCATGTAGATTTAAATAATTACAGAAAGCTGTAATTATAAAAATATATAAAGTACAACCATTAATTGATATTTTTTACTACGAAATAACGTCTGTAGCGGTTTAGGAACAAGAAGAAAAACTAATTTTGCTAGTCTCTTTCGTTCTGATAAATTCAAATTACTACTTATATTAATGAAATATTCATGTGAGAAGAGGCCTAAGGGTTATAGCCACCTCAGAACAAACGCATTTTATAGTAAATTTAATTTTTTATGCAGCATTTTACTTAATACAAAAATGAAAAAATGAGTATTTCTAGAATTTAATTAACCTTAATACTGATTAATCCCGTTTTTAGTAGTTTTTAGCAGAACATTTATATAGAGAGTGAGTGGGATTATGATCCGAATGCATTGGTTTCCAAACTATCAGTAGAAGACCTTATAGTCTTTGTGGTGAGCGACTTTGGTTAAATCAGCTTGAATGGTTTAGGAGATATGACCCCAATTTTGAACAAAGGTTGTTGAATTGGCTAAATGTAAACAAAGGTTGTGAACTTGGCTAAATGTAAACAAAGGGGTCGATGACCTCGGCAAAATGTAAACAAAAAGGTCATTGACCTCATAATGTAAGCAAATAACATTATTGATCCCAAAATGTAAGCCGAAGGGTTATTGGCCCCATAAAATGTAAACAAAAGGGTTACTGACACCAAATGAAACCAAAGGGTTTTTGGCTTTGCTAAATGTAAAAAAAGAGGTCAATGACCTCCCAGAATGGTTTTTTTTTTGACAACATATCTTTACGAATTTCGGCATGGAATATTGTGGAAAGCAACACTTCAATCTATGTACTAGTATATTGTTTAGAGCGAACAGATAGCTTTTTATACCTTAATATGTATGTCCCAGTGAAAGGTATTAGAGCTTCAGGACAGCGTAAGTTAAAGTTGTTTAGATCAAATTAAAATTATATCCAATCCAAAAATAAAAGAAAAATATTTTTCTACAAAAGAATACAGCTAATAGTCGAAGGGCGGCTTCCCAAAAAAACGTATTTTTTGTTGTAGTAAGTGAAGAGTAACTTAAATATCGGAATAGTTATGAATAAACGTTTTCACTATTCAACACAATTTAAGAAAATCGTGCGAAAAAGTAGACTGGACCAACCGACTCTGAAAACAGCGTTTGGAGTTGCAGAAGCTGAGGCTTCATAACTACAGAGTTGCTACCAGGAATAGTTGTGCGAATAATTTATTGAAATTTTGAAACTCGAAAAATATTTTAAAAAATATTAGTACTCAGTTCTAAGCCAGTTCTATTTCTAAAAAGTCAACTTAAAGACGAAATCAAAGTCGCGCACCACAATATATCTATGTGTACATATTTATAGAAAATATCGAACTTTAAGTTCGACTTTCATATAGTACGGCTTTAGATGAAATAATCTATTAGAGCACTCCGACAAGAGTTACGAGACGAAAGATTTAATGTATTGCTTCACTTGGTTAGCCAATGGGGTTATTGTAAGAATTTTTTGAAAATTTCCAAAAATCTAACACAATGTCATAAAAATCATAAAGATTGCATTCCGCATGACTCACTTGACCAACGAATTTTCCCTGCCCAACTAATACTCAATGCGCACCTGTACATTAAAATATGCAGCAAGCAACGAACAGTAGTAAAACCAGCACTCATTCGCAGAGTCAATAAATAACAAAAGCCTTGGTCACGAATTCTTCCCACTGCACAATGTCAAATGGTAGTGTTGTTGTTGTAAAATATAACCTACTATTATTGTAATGAGAACTCAAAGCAACTCGGCGCAAAAAAGGGCTTTCGGCTGACTCAGTGGAGTTGTTTTTAATTGGATGGGACGCAGATGCAGCTTGCTGCCAGCAACTCACCCCGCACTGCCCCTGTTCATTGAGAGATCACACGCTTGTTGACCTGACTGTTCATTTGTGCCAATAAGTAGGTGAATGTTTGGATTTAGTTTTGACCACAATCGAATTTGAATTAATATTTGTATTGATTTATATATACTATATTACATGTATATATAAAACGGCAGTATTGCGCAAAATATGTGCACTTTAATGTAAGGTGTTTTCAGAAATATAGTGATTGTGGTAATTTATCTCATAACCTACAAATTTTATTAGATTTTTCACATCCATTATGCAGAGAAATTATAAAATGTTAATTTTCGTCATCGAAATAATTTTCCAGTTAAGCTCTCGTAGCTCGATGATTACTCGTTATAAACTTAATTTGGTTTCCCGAAAAAAGGTAAATAAAGGCTGTTTTTGAAGAGTTAGGATCGATCCCGATACTTTGATCTCCAGATCATTTAATCTAGAAAACTATGGAATTTAGAAAATTTTCCAAAAACAGAAATATTGTATGGATTGCTGACGAGTTATTGTGCTTGGCCTGAAAAACTACGGATCCAATTCGATTAAGGCCTGCAGTGAATATATTTTGCATATATTTTTCTCACAACTGTACGTTCATAAATAGCACCAATGCTGTTTAAACACCACCAAACCGCTATGCTTTCCGTAATTAATAACACTCATTAAAATTTATTGCTATTATTCAATTACGTACACATATACATTAACTTAACACATACAAAGTCAGTCACTGAAAAAATTAAAAGACCAGGTGGTCCAAATGTATTATGCTTGGAACCAAATCTAGTTATATAACTAACCACATTTTATGCTCTACTGGGATATAGCTGTCATACAAACTGAACGTCCCTGTTGAAGATTGAAATTTGATATGCGTAATTGTCTAAGGAAATAATTTAATCTTCGAAGAAATTCCACTGATTCAAATCACATCGCATCGAGGCGCGAATGTCACCCAAAAACTGGCCAGACATGGTGCCTTCTTTTCTTTTATAGAACCAGTTGGCCGCCATCTTACCCTGAAGCCCCATCACATGGATGCACGAGTCACCAAAGCACTAGCCAATCACGGTGCAGCCTTCCCGTGAGGTCACTTTATGTCTTTTAAATCACATAATAGCGAGGCACGGGAGTCACCAAAGCACCGGACAGGCCCACATCACATGGAGGAGCGAGTCACTTAAGCTTTGGCCAGGTACAAACAGACACATCGGGGCGCGAGAATCACCCAAGCACTGGCCAGGCACGGCGCCTGATTTATGGTTATTTATCACATGGAGGCACGAGCGTGACTTAAGCACAAACTGACCGTTCGAAATCACGATAGCGATAATTTTACACCCTATAAACCTGTGAAGGATATTATAGCTTCGGTGCAGACGGAGCTAACCTTTCTCTTGTTTTCTTTGCACCGGATAAAATTACCGAAATAGTCCCATGTTATACAGCGTTGGACCAAAAGCGGTCATGTTCTATGACATTGCAACGTTAATGAAAATATATTTTTCATGTTAAGGGGTTAAATGGGTTTCAAAAAAAATCGTTTTTTTATCGTCTTATTAAATTCTACAACACCTCTAGGAAATTATCCTAAATTTTCAAGTTGATCCTAGTAATAGTTTCGAAGATACAGCCTTGAGAACTTTTGCGCTCGAATCTAGCTAGGCTAAGTACGCCGTCTTTAAGCCCGTTTTTCTCAAAACTGTGTTTTTGAAGTCGGTTGGCAAGATTTCTCGACAACTACTCAAGCGATCTTTATGAAATTTTACACAGGTCTTTAAGATACAATTCTTAAAGATTCGGACAAAGGATTGTTTTCTTTCGATTACAACTACTTCGGAAAAAAAGTCGCGAAATTTTCACAGAAATTTTCATTTTTTTGTAAAAATTTCTGGCAAAAATCTAATTTTAAAAATTTTTCCTTTGTCCAAGTTCTAAGTTAAGGTTTTAACTAAAACACGTATTTTGTTTTCACTTTAGATGAACCTGTAAAGAGTTATGCTGCCAAAGCGGGCGCATCTTTTTTCCGAGGGCTCACCGGAAATGGCGTCGCAATGGTCGAGTTTCAAAGATTTTTTTCCGAAAATTTCAAAATTTCTTTGTTAATAGTGTATGTTTGTAACAATAAAAAATTCAATTTCATTAGAGAAAAAAATTGCTGCAAAAAGGCTGTTTTTTACCCGAGGAAACCCAAGACTTTTAAGACCACTACGGTAACCAGTGTTGGTTACAACTTGTTCTAGTACATGATGTGATCCTGATTTCTGGGAGGAAGGTTATTAGGATAATCAAAACCTACTCCACTACAATTGTGTGTAATGTAATTCTGATACTTATACACACACAAATAAAGGAATTTAATTAAATATTCGAGTTATTGTGGCAGGTGTTTGTTTTTGTCATTGCAATTGTAACTAAAACGAATATATTTGCTGGCCACTGCTACATGATCGCTCACAGTATTATGCATATACACATATTTATACACCTGTGCCTATATGCATGTATTTATATATGTATGTATGTATGTGGGGAGTCGGCGCTGACAAACCGCAAATAGTTCAAGCCCATGATTGACGTGCACTACAAATCGTGCAAAATATGTGACCGTAATGTGCAAATTTATAAATTATTTACACACACATACGTGCATACATACACAAATACTAATTTCTATATTTATGCAATACGTGCAAATAAGTCAATTATTGTTTGTCATGACTTAAACTTTGAGTTATTTACACTGCACAGGAATTTAAGAAGCCCACCAACCAACTTACGGCATATTCAGGTGGCAAGGCGACAGGTGACAGGTGACAATGTATACCTTATTTTTTTCGAGATCCACTAAAGAGCAAGGAAAGCAAAAAATAAAAAAATTATTTAGAATTTTTTCTCGAAATGTGAAACTACGATACGTTATATTGGCAGTCGAAAAAGTCTTTTCGTATTTTGTCAATAGATATCGTTGCAGTCGGAAAATGGCAAAAGGTGGTCGACTAAAATCGTACATATTTGTTTATTTATTTATTAGTATGAATAAAAAAAAATAAGTAGAAGTTTGATTAGAAATACGAAAAGATTTTTTCGACTACCCAATATTATAGAAAACTGCTACGTATCATACTCTCAGCTCGACAGTTCGGCGGCCTTTCGAATATTGCAACAGCTTGCACTTCTTCTAAGCCAAAATTAATTTCAGAACCAGAACTAATTCAGAATTTTTAGTTCATCTCTTCTATTTGGTCCATGCTATAAAAACATACGGACGCTTCTTGGATCCCTCATCAGCTACATGAACCAGAATTTTTTTTGGGACTTGCGTTGACTCTCTTGATAATTTTTTTTAGAACCTCTCTAAAGAGTTCCCTTAAAGCTATAGTCGCCTGTGCTTTGTTTATAAATTAAGTATAAGTTCTATTGAGAAGAGATAAATTCAAGAAATTATTTTTAGTTTAGAGAGCCGTTTTATGGAAACAGGAGGGTTATAACGAACGGTAAGACATTTATGCCTTAATAGCAAGTCTTAAACCAGAGAAATAAAAACATAGAGACTACGGTTTTCCTCGAAAATCCACAAATATGTCTCTGCTGAGCACTTTCACACACTAGGCATGGAAATCATTAGATTAATCTGTCTTCAGCTAAATGGTAATGCGGTCCTACTCACACACTTCAGTCTCCATAGAATGTTTTCACAAAAAATATAAAATAATAAACTATAAGGTAAGGCACCTCAAATTAATGATCGATTCCATGCCATGATCCAGCTGGAGTATACTATCATATATATATATATATAAATATATAACTTACCAAATAAATACCGCCTAGGTTTTGGATTTACTTGCTACTTGTTGAATACGCCTACTTCTGCAAATCACTGGTTCCACTATTGCACATAATTTCACTTTATCACCGAAACCGCACCAAAACCGAACACACTTTCATATATTTTTTATCGACCGAAAACCCGAACACTTTCTATACACACGAATTGATTATACGCACATACGAAACACTGCTTACACGAAACAAATATTACCGAATTGCACTTTCCACATTTGAAGATTTCAACGAAATAGATTTAATATTTTACTGATAATTATTTTAAAGCAATCGGTGAGCGTGTGAATCAATTCACTCTTGCATTATTTGCGCACAATAAACGATGTTTTGAGTCAAAACGAGAGAGGCGAAAGGGAATATTCGAAAGCTGCAACGAAAAATAAAATAAGTTAATTTATTAAAATCAGTATTTGTAACAATTTTAATAAAAATGTATTAGTGAGACAATGCCTTAACTTTACAGTACTAAAATTTAAAAAAATTTATACACTAATAATAACTGCCAGCGGTAGCCTAACTGTATGTACACCAGAAAGCCATTAAACCGCGTTTTTGAGATAAGAAACTAAACTAAGAAACTAAAAATTAATCCAAACGGTGGACTTCTTCATAACAACACACCTAATTGAAAGTTAGATTATTTCTTTCCGCCAATACATTTTTGACGAAAGTTTATCATAATACTTGCTGCGACAAATTAAGTTAGATAGAAAAGATATATTCGGTCATGGTTTAAAAAATTATAGGAAATTGTAAAATAGGCTAATATTAAGCTACAAAAAGCATATAAAAAAAGTTTACGATAATTGGCTGTGTTCACTCTGGAAAGAAATCGTGTTCATAGAACATGAAATTGAAGTTTTCCAGAAATCTAGAAAAGTATGAATCACGGATTTATAGAGCCCTTAACTTAAGGTATCTCAAATTAATAAGCGATTTTACACCATGCTACTCCCAGAGTCTTTATACAAGATGCGACGACCATAAAGAAATGTAACGCAATACGTGAACGTTTTCGGGTGAACTTACAGCAAGGCAGGACACAGCAATTCTTGTGGTCAACACTTTTACGGCCGAAATTTGTTTATGATACCGGTGGTATTTATAACATTACTACAGTACAATTGCTCGAATGTTCCCTAATAATTAACTATTGGAATAAATAATGTAAAAGAGTAAGGGCCGTTTTCTGACAAGCTGTCAAGTTATCTTTGGACAGTATTGTTTGGTATTTAGAAAGTGTTTCGCGCGCTTCGTTCAACTTATGAGACTCAGCATTCATTATTGGATAATATTCGACCGAATAGTCCAGGTCCAGCACGCAGTGAGGAAAATGTGGCAGTCGTAGCTGAGATTGTACAGTAGACCGCGGAGAGTCGATTCGGCACCTTTCCTAGCAACTCGGACTGACGTATGGAACGATTTAGAGCATTTCGACGTTTTCGACGTTTTCGTTTTCGAGCCAAATTTTCTTCAGCGATGAGGCCTATTTCTAGCTCAATGACTATGTATGTAAACAAGCGAAATTTCCACATTTGGGACGAAGAGCAACCTGAAGAGATCCAAGAGCTGCCATTTCATTCAGAAAAAATAACGGCTTAGTGTGGGTTGAGGGTCGGTGGAATTATCGGTCCATATTTCTTCAAAAATGATGACGGTGAGAACGTAACCGTTAATGGCGATCGTTATCTCGTTATTTAAAAATGTGGGGAACCTCGAAATGGATCACCTTTTTTATTTCAAACACGAAGCAGTCATCCGTAAACTAGAGAACCGTGAATTTCGGAAATGAATAAAAGTTATAAAGTGAGGGATAGCAAGAAAAATCGATCTTATCTTATCTGCATATAATTTTCAACTTACTATCCATATTATTTGATCAATAGGCTTCATGTCGAATTTACGTTACTTAATAAAGAAAAAATATCGTTTAAGAAGATCTTTATCTTGATTGATCGGACAAGTTGCAAGTATGACTGCTTTATTCTGTACTGGTTGAGCCTTTGCTTGGGCAATATCATGTGTCAAGTTTCCTGAAGATATCTTTTTTTCTTTACAACGACTTAATATTAACAGCCAAATAGTACGATACGTGTACTACATAGTATGTATGTATGTATATCCTGCAGTAGTACAGCAGTTCCGACAAATGAGCAGCTTCGTGGGAAGAAAAGAGCTTATGCAAAATTTCATATCGATATCTGAAAAACTGAGGGACTATTTCGTTTATATAGACAGGCAGGCAGATGTCAGTTAAATGGTGATCCGAGGTGATTTCGAGGTTGTCAACTTGTTTTAAAGGAAAAACACATACACTTCAAATAAATGGGAAATATTTACTATCATTTGAGAGAATATTCTTTGGCATTTATTTTTTGGAAGCTATATATGTACATATATAGCTCGTATCGAAATTAATATATTCTGTTCAGAGGAAAAAAAGAGGACATCTGATAATTTCTCTAAATCTGGAAGAGCAGCGAATCGAACCAACAACTCCATGAAAGAGTTAAAGTTAGAATCAAATAGATTAATGTGGAATCCACATACTCTCCAGATCGATAAATCGATAAGGTATACACTTTTCTAAAAGAGATCAAAGCTTAAACTGATAAATGGCGAATCAAAGACAGTTATTAAGTAATCAACTTCTGAAAAAATATTGTTTTAGTCCACTCAGCTCTGAAATGTATACTATTTGCGCTGTCTATTTGTGAGTATGCTAATTAATTTAGACTTCGAGGTAATTTCTTATGAATGAAATAAAGACTGCGGAAAGCTGAAAGAATACAGAATGTGAATACGTAGGCGTTTATATATTATCGTGTTTCTATATATGTACATAAGTATGTAAGTATGCATATCTGTATATAGGAAGGCGTTGCTGTCGTATGCGTCATTAATCATAATCGCAGCTTAATTATCGCAACAGTGCAATAATCATAACCATTAAAGAAACGCTTAAAGCGCAAGATATGATGACTTGTTTACAAATTTTTACCTGTATGTACATTACCGACATACATACATATGTACATATGTATGTGTGCATATCTCTTTAAAGTGCTGTTAATTTACATATCTATGTAAGCAATTACACGTTCTTGCAAGTACCAAGCTGTTACAAGTGCGTACTTACACATATGTATGTGTTAGGGTGGTACAAAAAAAATTATTTTATGTGTATATATAAGTTATGTTGTATATACATATGGTTACCTAAAATGCAAAAAAACGTAATAGCAATTTTTCCAACTTTACAGGCGAAGGAAACACAATACTCATATTGAAAAAAAATTTGAGTTTTGGTTATAAAATGATTATATATTGGTTATTATATCTGACAACGAGTTAAGGTTTTGGTTATAAAATGGTTATATTTAAGTTATCATGCACTCATATTGAAGCAAAATTCGAGCTTTCTCTGTAAAATGGTTATACATATATTGGTTATTATATCTCACAACGATTTTAAATTTTTTTGATGATATATTGTTTTGCATTTTAGATGACGATATAAAGAATATTTGTAAAGCAATAAATTTCCTACATAACTATGAAGTTTTCGACATTTCGATTTATGCGATTTTTTACAGTTAGTAATAAAATTTATAAGAGAAAAAATATTAAATAAATTTTTTTTAATAAAAAATAGGTACATTTGAGGCATGAGATGGGAAGATACCACCAAATTTCTTGAAAGAAAACATAAAAACTCCAAAAATTTGGTTATGTGAATTTTTGAAATAAATTTTGAGGTTATGTGAACAAAGTCTATACACAGAAGTTATAGAACTTTTCACTACCGACTACTTTGAGATACAACCTTTTGCTACAGGACTCGTAATTTCGCCAGAAATCGAGATATGTAAATCACTTCTAACCCTTAACAATTCAACCACGACCCTCAGCTTCGTTTTCCCGACCTTATATCGTCAGTAAATTATATTTCCCCTCATGTTTGTTATTTTGTCTTTCATTTCCGATGAGTTTCAACCTACTATTCTACAGAGCATCAAGTGAAAAGCAAAAATATGCGCTTTTTTGACCCACCCTACTATACATACATATACGTACATATGTATGTATATACATAACTATGTATTCGACCACCGCAAGCAAGTGGTGCACCTGCACTGATGATTACTTGAAGACTTTTAAGTCGAATTAAAAGCGATTAGTCATGGAGCCTAAGCTTAGAGAGTTCTTCCGTGCAGCGTCATGCGGCGAGTTCTGCGAATCAATGCATGCATGTGTGTGTGTGTAGGCAGTAGACAGCGACGGTCAATGTGCAAGAAAGTCTTCGAGTGATTGATGCACAATTTTCCCGCCCGCAGCGCACATCCACACACACAAGCGTGTTTACAAGCAAGTAACGTGCATTCAAGGCGCTCGTGTACCGCTATGATTTGTAGACGCCTTTATATATGAAGACACATATGTATTTATAAATCAACAAATGTAAATATTTCGATTACAAATAATCATTAATAACAACAACTGACGGAAAAGGTCGGTAGCTTGAAGAAAACGCGGGGGGAAAGCGCTAGAAAGCAAGAAAAGTACAAATAAATAGCAAATGACAAAAACGGCATGCACTGCAATTGCAAGTGACTTAATAAACTGGTGCAAATTCGTTTGCTCTGGCTGTGGTTGTGATTAGCGGGCGGGTGTAAGGGCTGCCGGGCTGATAATGACGCCGGTCCCGCTGTGTGCTGCCACTTGGATAATTGCTTTTGCTTTTGAACGTGATTTAACAATTAAAATTATTGTTAATGCAAAATGTACAAAAATCACCAGAAGCAGCAACAACAACAACAATAGTTACAACCAGTGCGGCGCGTATGCGCTTGTCAGCAGCGGCAAAGTGCAGAGGAAACATGCATAAATATAACACTCAAGAGTTGTAATGTACAACAACACGAAAAAAATTAAAACTGAACAATTTGCATATATATATGCATATATAAATATGTGCATTAGTCAGCTTTGTTGGGTTGCTGGGGATTTTTATTAATATACTTTTTTCACTGGCGCTTTCAACTACTTATCTTTAGACTTTGGTATCTGACTGTTCTATTTAAGGGGTTAGCTCAATCTAAGATCATCAAAAAAACGAAAATTTCATTCAACTTAAAATATACTTTAGAATTTAAAAAATATTATTCAGTCCGTAGAAAAGTCACAAATGAAAGGTTTCTATCCACTGCGCTGTAGTGTTGAGGCTACAAACAATTTTACCATAATAATCTAATACTCTTGTGGAACCCTTAGGATGATCTAGTGAATTATGCCCAGAGCATACTTAAATTATGGAGGGAACACTTCTCCAGCCTGCTGAATGGCAGTGAAAGTATAACGCTAGGAGAAGGCAAACATGATTTCCCAATCGATGACGATGGAGCAGACGTTCCATTGCTTGACCAAGAAGAAGTTCGAATTGCAATTACCCGTCTGAAGAACAACAAAGCGGCGGTGGCTGATGGATTGCCTGCCGAGCTATTCAAACACGGCGGCGAAGAACTGATAAGGAACATGCATCAGCTTCTTTGTAAAATATGGTCGGACGAAAGCTTGCCTAACGATTGGAATTTAAGTGTGCTCTGCCCAATCCACAGAAAGGAAGACAATCTGCGCCAACTACCGTGGGATAAGCCTTCTCAACATCGCATATAAGGTTCTATCGAGTGAATTGTGTGAAAGATTAAAGCCCATCGTCAACAAACTGATTGGACTTTATGAGTGTGGCTTTAGGCCTGGAAAATCAACAACTGACCTGATCAAAAGTGAAAAGAGGATCGATGAACACCACCTCTTCGTCGATTTTAATCCACCTCCGACAGCACGAAAAGAAACTAGAATTTGGAATCCCCGCAAAACTAATACGGCTGTATAAACGGACGTTGAGCAATACCCAAAGCTCCGTCAGGATTGGGAAGGACCTCTCCAAGCCGTTCGATACCAAACGAGGTTTGAGACAAAGCGAATCCATATCGTGCGACTTCTTCAATCTGCTGCTGGAGAAAATAATTCGAGCTGCAAAGATGAATCGTGAAGGCACAATCTCCAAACTGGATAAGGAAGCGAAGCAAATGGGTCTGGTAGTGAATGAGGGCAAGAGGAAATATCTCCTGAAATCACGTTACTGTTGACAATCTTAACTTCGAAGTCGTAGATAATTTCGTCTAACTTGGAACCATCAACAATAACAACAATATCAGCCTTGAAATCCAACGCAGAATCACACTTGCCAACAGGTGCTATTTTGGACTGAGTATGCAATTGAAAAGTAAAGTCTCTCCCGACTAACAAAGACCAAACTCTGCAAGTCTCCCATCATTCCCGTCCTTCTATATGGCGCAGAGGCATGGACAATGACAACATCTGGTGAGTCGGCGTTACGAGTTTTCGAGAGAAAGGTTCTGCGGAATATTTAGGGTACCTTGCGCATTGGCATCAGCGAATACCGCAGTTGATGGAACGGTGAGCTGTACGAGATACATACTTGTATATATACGACGACATTGACATAGTTAAACGAATTAAGAGACGGCTACGCGGCTAAGTCATGTTGCTCGGATGGAAGAGAACCGTCTAGCTTTGTAGGTTTTCGAATCAGTACCCTCCAATGGAATCAGAGGAAAAAGAAGACCTCCATTCTTGGATAGATCAGGTGAAGAAAGACCTGGCTGCACTTGTTAACACGAATTGGTCCACGTTGGGAAAAGAAGAAACAATTGACGCACTGTTATTTACCCCAGATGAAGACGAATTCGCGAGGTTTATTAAGTTTTAAACAAACCACTCTCGAGTCTACCTTTTGAATCTCAGAATACTGCTCACAACTTAAAATCGTACGGGAATTTTGGAGTTCTCTATAAATTGTATTCTACAAAAAGCAAATAGGATACACCCTGCTCATGTTCCAAGAAAGTGATATAGCCCCAAATGATACGAGCCAAATTTCAATCTGGTAAACCCTGTAATTAATTTCTCAAAATCTGCTGTGCATCACACACACAGCGCCCCCATTCAGTGAGTTCAAACTACACCAACTAAAGCCCGAATGAGCAGCGTTGCACGCGCTAAGTCGTGTTGAGTTTACATATTTACAGCATTCGGTGACCTTGTCAGTTATTTTGTTTTTCTTGTAAACATATCTCAATGCAAAAACGAAAATATTGCAGGTGATAAAAAGCTGACGATAGCGTAGTTGTTGAAACTATTGCTGATGCTGACTTCGTCTGTATTTCTGCCTATTTAGAAAACTCCCCCCTGGTGCGTCTACTACCAACCTGACTACCGCGTTTTGACGACGTTGTTGTTGCTTTTAACGCCTTTCCGCTTCGATGCTCACGCGCTCACCAGCCAACTCATCTACCTGCCTACTAACCGAAAGAGTTGCTTACAACTATATAATCAATGAAAACACTTTAATTTGTGCTTCTTTAGATAACATGAAATTCCATTAAAAAAACAGAAGAGCACTTCGAACGAACTTACACGAGTCTTCGAATTGTAAATATTTGTGAAAACATTCTATGAGTTATGACAACAACATACATGGCACATAATTAGAAAATGTATGTCTATTATATAAAAGAGTAAAAGAGGAGACGAGATAGTACGGTAACGGACGACACGGTAAACTAGGAGAAACTCTTAGTGAAGTCGAAGATTGATGTCAGATGACAACTGTCAAACATAAGCCAAATTTATTTCAGATGACAATAGTCAAACGGACCTCAAAGGAATGTCAGAGTTGTGGCTCTCAAACAGATGACAGATAAATGTCAAATTTAAGCTGTCAAACGTTCGTCAGATGGATTTTAGGTGGCAGTTGTCAAGCAGATGACGGAAAGTAGTTGTCAAAAGAATGTCAGATTAAAGTTCTCAAATAGATGTCAAACGGCAGGCGTCAAACCAATGTTGCATTATAGCTGAGTTGAAGTCAAATAGTAACTGTCAAATGGCGCACAGAAGGCTACCCGCAAATAGACGTCGGATAATGAACTCTGACCGAAATTCCTAAATGCGACAATAAAATGATTATTTTTAGACCGATATATTAGTATATTTTGTTGAGTTGAATGATTGACGCTCACGTTCACACTTTCATTCGATTATTACAGCCAATGGAAATTATAACCACAAAATTTTGAATAATATTGGTGCTGGTGAGCTGATGAACTGCTGCAGTGGTAAATAATGAGCATGCGTATCATCAGTGCAACAGCGGCTGTGGCGACGGCGGCCATAGTGCGGACTAATGGACGTACTGGCGCAACACAGACCGCGAGCTACACTTACACAACGTGCTAATAAGCATTCAGGCCATGAATAAAATTAGAGCTTCGAGGAGATAACTCAATTTAGCCGCGACGAAATATTCACCTACACGCACAACAAACGTGAATGTGTCCGCTTTTGGCAGCCCAAATTTGTGATAATTCTTGCGTAGCGCTTGCGGCCATTGTGGCAGGTTAGGCCAATAAGTAAGCCGGTTGGCCAACTGAGCGCTCTTTATGCCTGATTAACACTGAATAATGTAAGGCAACACCAACTCTTTGGGTATGTTCATGCGTGTGATCAATGGATGCGGGAAAATCAATGAAATGGAATGTATAGCATATCGGGCTGAGAGGAATAGTTTTGATATCGCTTACTTTTTCTCATAATGCCGATAAAGCTTGTGAATGAGTTAATGTTTTGTCTCTCTCATAACAAGATAATGACTTTGTTGGGTGAGTTTAATATACATTTTTGGATACAAGTTAGGTAGATGAGATGAAAAAAGTTAAATTGTAGGCTTGTTGTGGGTTTAAGTTCAAACAATGGTCAGAAAGTCAAGCAAAGAGTAGTCTGCGTAACCGGAACAGAGTCAAGTTTATATCCGGACAGTCAACTACCCAGCTTCTCTGAGTATGGGAAATAATTTTCCGCCGTTAAAACACCAAAACAAAGGAGGGCTCCTAACAAAGGAAATCAAGAAAGTGTTCTCATCAATAATTTACTATTTTGACGTCACGGTCGGAGGAAATATATGAAGTTATTATTGTTATTGTAGGAGGGAATACTGCCGGTTTGACAGCCATTGGCCAAATAAAAATCCCGGTCCGTTCCGGTTACGTAGAGCCGACTGCTGCGGGAACGGACAAGAACCGGATCCGTTTCGGTGAGTTACGGAGGTTGTGCCCTTAGCTGCTTGACATATTTCCAGTTTTCTTTTGAGCTCATAGTAATCCTAGAGCTACCCAATCGACGGTGTGGAGCCTCTTCTTCTCAAAGGAGATCCCAGTGCTCTTGATTTAAAAAGAGCGGTCAATTCTTTTCAAATCTGTATATAAAAATCCGTAGTAATTTTTTTCTGTATAGTACTTAGCTAGGTTAACTCAAGTTTAAGATTTCTTTTATTTGATCAGCAGTCCAAGTACTCTTTTCAGGTTGCTTAAGAAGTTCTAAGTTCAATATTTTCCTATTTCGAGTCTCCTGTTTTTTTCCGCTCAATTTAGTTAGCTTGATTATTGCTAATTACTCCGCTGTCTCTAAGAGAGCCAATTCAGCTGATGGTGTTTAGCTTATTGCTCTCTCTCTCTCTCTCTCCCTCTCTCTCTCTCTCTCTCTATCTTTTAACCCATCCATCTTGCCCTCCCACTAAAGCTTAGACGCTTCCAATTCATTTGACTTTCTGCTTCTTCGGATAATTTATGTCACAACAATTTGTTGTTCACCACTTGATGTTTGTTGGCGTCAACACTACGCATTTGCATACAATGCTCCAACAGTATGGCTTCACCCGGTCCGAAACGTTGCTGAGTGTTTGCTCGGAGGAGTGTTTCGCTTGTTTGACAATTTGTCAGCCAAATTGTTGCATTGCGGTAATGACTCAGTGCACTTAGTGACAACAAGTTGCCTGTGCAGTTACAAGCGTTTAACCTTGCCTGCTGCCAGATAGCGATCCAATGCTAAGCTTATCTGTAATTGTTTGTTTTTGTAATTGCTTTGAGTGTACATTTTTGGTTTGTCTTTCATGCGAAGTGTCATTCGCTTTAAATTTGCATTTGCAATTAATTTTGTTAAAGATTTATGCAAAATGGCAACTCGAGTTATAAATTGTGTAAGCGCACACCCTCACTTCTAGACCGAAGTCCGCGCGCGCGTCTCTAACTCTCAAATTGTTTCGACGTGCCGACAATTATTGATTACACTTCAACCTCTAAATGTTAGCTGTTGATGGATTTCTTTGCTAGCAATTAATACTCCCCGCACCTCTCAAGTACGGCAAGCGTTGACTGCCCGCGCCAATTAATGGCTTACAAATGCTCTTGCAAGAATTCTAACTTTGCAATTGGTAAAGATTTGATCATTTGTTTATTTATATTTGTGTGGCACCTGCGGAAGAATTCTTCTGCGTTTGCTTATGCTAATTATCCGAGATCCATTGAGACAACCTAACTACAAAGTTGTCAACGCCAACACAACATAGCACTTTATGCTTCCAAGCCTTCTGTTCAATGATTGCTGTTATTGTTGCTGTGTTGTTGTTGTTTTTTATCGGTCACGATTCTGTCAGTCTTTAAGATAAGGGTTCTTGTTAGTGGGTTATTTGTGTGCTCGGTGAATTTGCATAGCAAATTGTTTCGCCACGCTGACTCATACGCTGATGCAGATTGCGCAGAATTAGATGTGATGTGATGTCATGTGTGTCATTGAGCGCAAATTAGCACTGCTGTTATGCTTGGAAACTCTATACCAAATCAGTATATAACCCTCTTCGCTTGCGATATCGACAGGAAATTAAATAATATCACTTTACGTGAGCTTAGCATTACCATGCCCCTTCCGCATCAAAATAGTAATGATGAGGTGATATTTTTTTCAACGCAATGAACGTTCAAGCAGTTGTTGCTAAAGACCGCAATTTGTCGATTCCAACTTGGAATTTTCTAAGACGTTCTCAAGAATTAAAACTGTCTCAAACCAAAACATGCCGGATTTTGAGAAAGAATTAGGTTTGCATTTGTATATAAAATGTTTCTCACTCAAGAACTGAAGCCTTTGGACCGCCGCAAACGTCGAAAATTTGCCGACTTTGCCTTGAAACAACTTGAAAACGAAAAATTTCTACGGAAAGCATCTTCTCCGATGAGGCTCACTTGCGGTAAGTAAACGAAACTCTTGATTGAAGTGCGAGAAAAATCCATCAACTATTCATAAACAACCATTACATTCACCCAAATCGACAGTTTGTTGTGGTTTTGGTCCGGTGGAATCATCGGTCCCTACTTCTTTCGAAATGAAGCTTTACTATCAACGGAGAGCGGTATACAAGGTGAGTTCCAAAGTAAACAGGACTTTAAAAAAAACAGAACAAATGGTTTTTTCCGCAAAACCAATTTACTTTATTCAAAAAAGTCTCCTTCTGCTTCAATACAGCTTTTTGCACGGTCCAAAAGCATGTCGAACGAGTGTTTCAGCTTGTTTGCCGGTGCAAGCCTTTTGAATGGCCTCTACGTCTGCATAACGCTTCCCTTTCATGGGCAAATGCATTTTTCCAAAAAGGAAGAAGTCGCACGGTGTCATATTATGTCATATCAGGTGAATACGGGGTTAATGGTTAAAATGTGATTTTTGGTCAAATAACCGGTCACAAGCGTCGATCGATGAGACGGCGCATTATCGTGCAACAAACGCCAACTTTCATATTCGCGATATTCGGGCCGAACACGTCGAATACGGCGCCCAAACGCTTCAAAACTCCAAGGTAGAATACCGCATTAACGTTTTGGCCGGGTGGAGCAAATTCTTTGTGGACAATACCCTTGGAATCATAAAAACAAATCACAGTTTCGATGGAGATTTCGGTGATCACGGACAAAGTTTGGAGATTAAATTATTTCAAGAAATTGTGAGTGGGAATGACCTCAAGAAGTTGTGATTTTCACCATAAGACTACTTCTTATAGGGTTATTTGAATTTATTGGTCTTTAGCAATGAACCAGACTCTCTTCAAGATTTAGAAGTCAATATTGAACGTGCTATTTATGACATAAGACTAAATATAGTGGTAAAAGTATTCGGAAATTGGGTTTATCGATTTCGTTCCCACAAAAGATGTCATGGAAGCCATTTGAATGATGTTATATTCAGAACATTATTATTACTGCTTATACTTCACATTAAATAAAAAAACATCTGAATTTCCTAATAATTAGTGTGTTTTTGGTAAAGAAATCATATCATTCTTATTGGAAAACCTTGCATAATTGCTTGTTAAGAGAGAAAATGCATATCAGATATCACTTAAATGATGTAACGTGATATTTTGAAATAGAGAATATTAAGAATATGCAATATTTATTATGCTGTAAGAGTTAAATCAAGCTTTTAGCTGAGCTCGCGATGTGATATCGCATGATGTGATTCATAATATCAAAAACCAAAATAACCTTCTTTTTTTGTTTCAAATGACTTGCTAATATTTGAAGCGTGTATAAGTGATGCATTTCCTCCTAATATGATGTAATTTTATGATATGAAATTTTAGAGCTACTAGATGATGTGATGTCACAACTTGCCTTGGCATTTAATCAGCTTGAATTCCCAAATTTATTGTGAACACATTTACTAAATAGCACTAGTTTTGTACGTTTTTTACAAGTGTTCTCAAAATAAGTACTATAATTGACATATGGAAATAGTCACATGATGTCTGCTAATGCTAATAACTAAATAAAAGAATGATGTAACCACTGACATGAAGACTGAACTCAGACAGTTTCAAAATGGAGTTTATAAAAGCAAAATAATACCAGAAAGCGGATATCAAATTAAGAAAAAAACAGCAAAAAATATTTTGAAGGTTGCCACCTGTTCAAAATTGCTGACTCCAGATAATTTATAAAATAATTATGGAAAAATGGTTTTCAGATGTTTGTAAAAGCTCAAATTTGAAAATAATTTTGGAGAAGGGTTGCCACCTATTTACAAAAAATAACTTATAAAGGTACAAAAACACTAAAAGCTGATGCAGTTCATGGAAAAACTCCAGTAGAAATATTTGTTAGAAAGGGTTGCCACCTATTTCAAAATATTAAGTTGTAAAGGCAAACAAATAATATATGTATGTACATATGTAGGCATCAAGTCAAGGCATTTGATAAGGCTCACTTTTGAACAGGGTTGCCACCTGATTCCACTAAAATTTTTGGAATATAAAAAAAACGTTTCATATATTAAAAGAATTAAAAAACATAATCTTATACGTGTTTCAGTTTTGAACAGCGTTGCCACCTGTTTAAAAAAAATTGATGAAATATTAAAAAAATGGGTCATATGTTAAAAAACATAATTTTATATTAGTTTTCACAGATTTCACTTTTGAACAAGGTTGCCACCTTATTTCAGTAAAATTTATGGAATATAAAAAAAAATTGCATAGATTAAAAGAACTAAAAGACATTATCTTATATGTGTTTTCACTGATTTCACTTTTGAACAGCGTTGCCACATGATTTAATAAAAATTGATGATATATTAAAAAATTGCTCATATTTCAAAAACCTTAGACTAATATAAATTTTCGAAATTTTATATTTAAATAAAGAAAAATAACTTTTCATACCCAAGCATTAATACAAAAATTTTCTAAAATATGATTTTTCATATAGTATGATAAGCTCAATGAGACACAACAATGACTATTATAGTACTATTAAGCATCACCATAAATAGAACGGAGAATTTCCACTAAACTTTTTATTAATCATAAAAAAACTGGCATTCGACTTCAATAAGCAAAAAAATCAAAAAAATATTTTCATATGTTTCTAATTTTCGAAATTATATTCAATGCCATTTTTTTGAAGCTAAAAAAGCTAATTGCTTTACACACGTCGAAAAGTGCATCCAATGAAAACACACAGACACAGAGGCTCTCACAAAATAATCACATGTGCTCACAATATCGTGGCAAACAATTTTATTGAAGCAGAACAAACACGCTTTTTGTTGTTATTAAGCATGCAAAACAGCCGTCTAAATAGACCAAACGTCAACGCCTGCTGACGCCATCAACAGCCACAAAGCACGGACTGGACCACACCGAGCCATTTAACATAAAATAGCGAAACGAATTACGAGACTCGACTGCAGTAGAGCGGCAGAACGCAGTGTTGATGGGCAGCCAATGTAATTTTATTGCATGCAAATGGCATAGACTCAGAATTGAATGCGAATGGCATAAAATGAAATGGAGCACAAGTGAAATAAATAGAAATACTGGAAAGCACAGCACAAAAACATGAGGAATATTCCATAATACGAGTATATAGCAAATATAGACCAACAGTTGTAAAATAGATTTGCACACAACATGATTGACTATGTAACTGACTGATTGCTCGATTGGTGGATGAAAATAAACGATTGAAAATAAAATAGCAGTGTGTTGACCAACTAACCGACTGACATGTTAACTGAGTTAGGGATTGAATGGAGCAGTGTTTTGCGGAGAGCATAGTTGATAAATTGACTAACAGTATCGATGAAAAAGTTACTAGTCAAATTTCTGATTTAAAATATTATTGAATTGATTATTTTAGTTAAAAATACTGACTGTTTCTATAGCCGACTACTTGACTGACTAATTTGCGCACAAAATACTAAAATGACTGACATAGTGGCTGATTAAATGTCGTGCGGGGTTAGTGACTGGAATATGATTTGATCAATTATTAAATGGTCAACAGAACAGACTGCCAGACTGATTAAATTTTGAAATATAGGAAGTATGATACATTTTGCGAATAATTGTCTCAATTTTGGTTGCTACAAAAGCTAAAAAAATCACTGACTGAATCGCTTCTGGTATAGTTGAAAGACTTGTCGACTAAATGTCACTAACTAAGTGACTTACTGAATGGCTAACCAAAAGTTTAACGACGAATTGAATGATGACTTCAATAACTAAGAATTAGTTTAGTTCCTGTAGTCTTTCATCAAATAAATATGAAAAAGTATTCGAAAATTGAACAAACTCACTGAATGACTGCTTGACAGAATGACTTACTAGAGCTGTTAGAATAGAAAGGGTTGAGAATAGAATTGTTAACTTTTAGAAGATCAAGTTTAAATCTAAAAACTAAACAAAAAAATCGGACATTGAATTGTTGTTGTTGACTGAAGCGTGGAGAAATGCAAGGCAAAATATAGTTAGAAAATTATCATACAATATTTATGCACTTTTTATATACACATGTATGTACATATGTATGTATATAGTATATATGGTATATATCTCTAAAGTGATATGCTGATGAGTTTGCTGTCATTGCGTTTGATTTTTTGTTGCTTTTGCTTGCAAGCGTTGTTTTTTACTGGAGCGCTGCCGGCTTGTTGTTGTCCGCTGTCATTCACAAATGATAATCAAAAATTCATACAATGCCTTGCATTTGTTGTAATTTCAAGTGCATACCAATTACAACGGCAAACAGGCTTACAATTGTTAACATATGTACAGAGATAGCTGTGAATGTACAGATATAGATACACAGATGAATATATAGTAGTATAATGTAGCCGAAGTTTTGTAAGTCCATGTTGGAAGTTATATAAATAATATCGGCTTAAAAGTAGAAGCTTGACAAGATTCTCAGCTAGGGGCCTAACCCAGCTCAACCATGGCAAAAAACAAATTATATACTTATTTATATATTACCCTTTCCGAACAACGACGGATTAAGAGAAATACCAGCAGATCAAGACAAGCTTTCTGAAAATGTTAGGAGCATGAAGAGGAGCAACCTGAAGTGATTCAAGAGCTGCTATTTTATCCAGAAAAAACATCGGTGAGAACGTAACCATTACTGACGACCTTTATTACGCCATGACAACCGACTATTTAAATCCTGAAAATGAAGCTCGTGATCTCGGCGACATTTGTTTGCAACAATACGATGCCGCTTTCCACACATCACATCAATCAATGGATTTATTAAGAGAACTCTTCGGTGAGCAGATAATATCTTGTTTCGGGCCGGTCGATTAGCCACCAAGATAGTGTGATATCATACCGTTATACTTTTCCTGTGGTGATATGTAAGATCTACAGTCTATGCGGACTATCTCGCTTCGATTCAGGCCTTGAAGCAAAACAGCACGCCTCTCATTCACCTGTAACCAGTCGAAATAATCGAACGAGTCACCGAAAATTGGACTCTACGGAAGGACCCTCCGAAACGTAGACGGGGCCAACATATGAAAGAGATTATCTTCAAAAAATAAATGCCAAAGAATGTTCTTTCGAATGATAATACACATTCTTCATTAAGTTTGAAGTTTCTGTGCTTTCCCTTTAAAAAAAAAGTAAGGAGCCTCGAAATGTATCGCCCATTTCTTGGAGAGAAAAGAATGTGTGCAAAATTTCAAATCAATATCTCAAAAACTGAGGACTAGTCTCAGTATATACACAGCAGACTCCCTGAAGGTTGGAAGCATTTTTTGATTCCAGTTTCAACAAGTGAACACTTTCAACACTCCAAAAAGGTAGCACAACTGCCATAAACTTTCTTTCACAGCAACCAAACATTCCTCTTTACATACATATGTATATACATATGTTTACGCACGTAATTTTCCCACAAAATCTGTTTGCTCTTCTCCGCTTTATTTCAAACTGCGGCACAAACAGCCCTCCTAGACCAGCCCAGCTCATCTTGTTCGACGCGGCGGATGTCAAATGGTCAACGAAACCGAATGCCTTAGGCGCTCTATTCTATTGTTTGTTAAAGTTTTTGTTGTAGTGCAACAACTCATTCATTTAAGTTTTATTGCCAAGCCGAAATTTGTCGAAATTGGTTTGGGTTTGTTTGGAAATTGTCACTCGGCTGATGATTGCTAGCTCTTTGCTGGTTGATGTTGGTGACTGCTTGATATTGGTGGCTGATTGTTGCTTTTAATGAGAGATTTGTGTGTGTGCTTGCTCTTTTCGTTGTCGTTTTCGATTTTGTTTTTGTTTTTTCTCAATTTTCACCACTTACCAAGTGGTCATACGAAAAGTTGTCTGCCCGCAGGCGAGCTGAAGAAGCTTGTCCGCGCAAATGGTGCAAGTACCATTGCTTGCTAAAGAAATGTTTTGTTGTTGCTTTTGTTATTGTATTTATTGGACAATTGTTGTTCGTTGGCGCTCACTTTAACTGCGGAGCTTCTTAGCCCCGCGGCATTTTTGAGACATCATTTCTTGTGTCGTCTGCAAGTCAATTGTTATAGAGTTAATTGTTGTTGTTGGTTGATTGTTGCTTTTGGTTGTTATTGGCAGCTCTGTTTGTCGTCTACTTGTTAAGTGCCTTAATGTAGTGGCGCTGCAAATTGCCTACCGACTCGATTGTGGCAAGCTTAAGAGATCGACGGTAGTTCTCTAACAGCAACAATAACAAAAAAAAACAATAACCTAAAGACGACAAAACGTTGTCTTTGGTGTAACCGTACGTATGCCCTTCACAATTAAAAAAGTTGCCTTGCAAGAACTTGATTTTGATTAGTCACTTTGTATGGCAGCTATATGCTATAGTGGTCCGATGTGAATGATTTCTTTAAGGATTGCATTATTGCCTTAGACAATAATCTATGCCAAATTTCGAGAAGATAGCTCGTTAAATGATAAACTTTTCCATACAAGGACTTGATTTTGATCGTACAGTTTGTATGACAGCTATATCCTATAGTTGACCGTTTTGAATAAATTTTTCGGATATTTTAGCGCTGACTTGAGCAATAATTTATGCCCAATTTCGTGAAGACACCTTCTCAAATACAAAAGTTTTCGATATGAGGACTTGAGTTGAATAGGTCAGTTTGTACGCTAGCTATATTATATAGTAGTTCGATATCAGATATTCCGACATAAGATAAACTTCTTGGAGAAAACACGACGTAGGCAACATTTAAGATAGATATCTCAAAAAGTGAGAAACTAGTTCGTTTATACATATACAGACAGATGGACGGCAGACATCAACTCAAGTCAACTCAACTCAGCTCAACTCAACTCAACTCAACTCAACTCAACTCAACTCAACTCAACTCAACTCAACTCAACTCAACTCAATTCAACTCAACTCAACTCAACTCCATTCAACTCAACACGACTCAACTCAACTCAGCTCAACTCAACTCAACTCAACTCAACTCAACTCAACTCAACTCAACTCAACTCAACTCAACTCGACTCAACTCAACCTGTCACGATGATCGTTTATACATATGTATTCTAAAGGGGCTCCGACGTTCCTTTCTCATTGCTACAACCTTCGTAACAAGCTTAATATTAGGGTATAATAACAATAATAGTTTCTTCAACAACCAAGATATCTGAGGTCGCAGGCGTGTAAGTGCTGTACCACTGTAACCAGCATTGTTAAGCTTTTGTTGTTGTGCGCCTCTCTTGTTTACATCCTCAATGGTTTCTTTAATGCTGTCTGCTTGGCTATTTCTTTGTTTCGCAGCTACTTGCGAGTGTTGCTAATGACCCATTTAACAGTTGACTGATTTGGACACCGTTAAGTCTACAAAGAAAAGCTCTGTCGGTGACTATAGACCCCGCTTAACCATCAAAGAGCCTTTGCGTCTTTTTGCGGCTGCTTTTTGACAAGGGTATGTAACTAGCTATATATATAAAAAGAAATTTGCCTCACATAAAACCCACTAAGAGGGAACCCTAGACCACCATATTTCTGAAACTGTGCCCTGTGCTCTTTTTGAAATGTCGCTTTTGAAACTTGGAAGTTTTTTTAAATTGAATTCTCACATTTTTCTCTCGTCTTTCCTTTTCTCGTCCAACAATTTTATTATTTTATTATTAATTAATTTTAGTATAATTTTCTCTAAATAAAGACTTGTTTTATAATGTGAATTCGTTTTTTATGCTCACTGTCGCTTATTGTTGTTTTTCCACCATTTTTATTGTGCAATAAATAATTTTTATAGTTTGAGTAAAAGTTAATAGATTTGTTATAGAAATATCACGATTTCAACAAATTGCATTGCCACCGTATAATTGTCGGTTGGCGGCTAGCCAATTGCTAGAAATTGTGTTTGCTACACCTGCGAGCGATTATGCAGGGAGTCGAGTAAAAACGCTCGGCAATCAATCAATCCGTCTATCAAACAATCAGTCAAATGTAAATAATAGTATTTTTTTTACTATAAAAAAAGATATTTGATATTTAATACAACGATCTTGAATTTCATTAAGGGAAGTAAGGGTGCATAAAGTCGGTCGTAACCTAACTTTATTAGGTGAAGAAAGAGTTGAGTAAAAAAGAGTTTTCGCAATTTTTAAAATTTCTAAGTTGGCAGAGCACAAAAATTTAGTGCATTAACTGCAAGCAATGGAAAGTGGCTGAACTGATAGCTGCGCTCTTCGCAAAATAGTTGGAAACCCGGATACGCCTATGCTAGCTGCTTTCGATAATGCGGACTGGCTGAATGGCCTCAAAATACTAAAGTACAACGACGACCTTTCGCTGATATAAGAAGAAGAAGTGGTTGGCGAAGCTTCAGGGTCTGTGTGAGGAGGCCGTCGTGGAGATAGTGGACTGCAGCTATATGCCATCCATTCCGTAAACGAAGGTGCTACCAGAGGATGCACTGCGACTTCTTCAAAGACAAAACTTAGATGTGCCAACAGGAAATTAAAGGGTGTTGAAGAACATCAATGGGCAATGGGCAACGGACATTTTGTACGGTAGGTTCAGGAACATGATATAGCTCACCCTGCAGCTCCAAGACGCAGGAAGGTTAAATCGGAAATTCAACTTGATATGATCAAGCAAGCTTATCCCAGATGCTGCTTTAGCAAGAAGTGGTGTGTTTCGGTGGCACCAGGCCTTTTTGGAGGGCCGGGAAGAGGTCGTTGATGAATGAGCAAATCCAGTGGAAACGGAAACGATGATCATTGTCTTTTTGACATCAAAGGCATCGTCTCACATATAAAACATATTAAACATTTATACGGATGGCTCGAAAATCGAGAACGGAGTTGGTGCTGTGGCATACTGTCCTGAGTTAGGCACAAGGCAGCCTTTTAAACTATCAGACCACTTCACTACAGGTAAAAACAATCAGCCACTATTCTTACTTCAAGAACAACGACCAACTCTCTAACAATCTGGGACGTTTCGACCAGTTCTAAGCTAAGAATCAGGTCTCTGGTAGAGACCTAAGTAACTCCATTATTTGCCCATAGAAGTCATCGTTGAAAATCGGGATAAACATTTTGCTTAGTAATAATAGAGAGAATCGGAGTGACTGTAGGTGGCACAAGCCCTCAATAGAAACAACACTATAGATAACAATGTCTATGATAATCAGAAATTTTTCCTAATAAATTAAGGCCTCTGCAACACAGTGAGTACAGCGCTATTGAAGCAAAAATAACAACAGTGTCTCTTGTTAGCATTTCGAACATTAAATTAAATAATTTTCATTACACGCGGGTTTTTTCTAAACTTAATAAATTCCAGTAAATATATTTGTATATATGTATATAGTTATTGCTGTTTTTGTTGTTATTTACCGTACTGTGCATGTTTGTTCGTCTTTCAGTTGTTGTTTAACGGCTGGTGCAGTTTGAGTAAGAAATTGCAATAGACAGCACGCAAGCAATCAACAAAACAACAACAACAATGGCAACAATTATAATCTTATAGTTACTACAATGCACTCTTCTTCACATTCTTCTCTCTTTTTGCCATTTTTTAATTCCACGTTTGCCATCTGCCGTTTTGCCGTTCGCTTGATTTGTGGAATTTTTCTAATGAACTTAGAAAAATTGCAACCTTAACCTTCAGATGACAATGAACAATAGCGGTGGAGCAATAAAAATGCCAACAACAATAACATCGATTATTTACCGAGAAGAGACGAGTTGTTTATTTGGCGATGCTGAGGCGATTTCGTAGAAAATTATAGTTACTATAAGTACCCAAATATATTGTAAGTATATAGAGCAGCAAGGGAGTCTGATTTTATTTCTTGGTAAGCAATTCTATTCTAACCTCAATTCTGGTTACAGTGAACGAGTTCAAGGGTTGTAAGGACGAAATATTCCACTTGTGTTAAAATTTTGTTAGAACCACTCGAACATTTCTACTACTAAATCAGTTGAATTCTAAACCGATCCACATTAAGTAAGAGGATATCAGAGAGGGTGAGAGATAGAGATAGAAATAAAGGGAGGAAGAGAGAGCCCTCATGTCTTGTAATTCTTATTCTCTTAATCCTCTCCCAGAAGAACACCCACAATGAATATTCGTTAAACTCTCCGACCATAGCATCCAATTAATAGACGACTATCAATTCTATACTGAAAAATCACCGCCAATAACAGTACTTTCTCAGGATTAAGTGCTTGCTGCCTTAAGCGACCCTCAATCTTATGGTTCATTGGGAAAACACTCAAAGCATAGCAAATATCTGCGCTCTCCACAAGAACTCCGTTGGTAGTTAAACAGTGTTTTACTCCTAGAGCGCCATTTAGCACTGAAATGGCTGCGATAATTGAATCGTTTACCACCGAACATAAAAGCCTCATAAAAGATGGCACATAAAGCTGTCGGTGTGCTGTGCTCTTGCCACCATGAATCAATATTTAATTAAAACATGCTTTTTATGGGCGTGTCAAATTGACAGGCAACGCATGTCGGAAGCATAAGCAGCCAGCATGAGGCGTGGACGTACAAAGTTGTGCATAAATTTTTATGTAAACACTCTTATACATATCTATGTATATACTATATATAAATATAGGTATATTATACATAATGTATAAAAGTGCATATATTGGTAGTTATACATACATACGTATCTTATAAATGAGTGAGATTATATAGATGGGACGGCAAATATAAGGAAAAGTACAGAAAATATTAAAAACCAAAAAAAACATCAACAAAAAATAATGCTCAAAAATAGGTGAATAAATAAAACTATACAAAAACGTCTTAATATGAAAACTAATATTAAACAAAATTATTTCATACATTATATTTTATGTAAAAATCGATATAACTGTAAAAAACATTACAAAAAAATAAACTAATTATAAAAAATATAAAAAATTACAAATATATAACTTTTTTTAATTACAAAATAATAAAAAACAAATTAAATTTTTTAATTTAAAATAATAAAGTAAGTTAAAAAATTAACTTTTTTTAATTAACAATAATATAAAAATAAATTTTCAAAAATTACAAACAAATTACAAAGGAAATAGAAGTATTAAAAAAATATACCAAAAAAAACTAAAATAAAAACTGAAAAAGAAATATTTTTTTATTAAAAATAATAAAAAAAGGTAAAAAAATTATTTTTTTAATTAAAAATATAAAAAAATAAAAAAGGAAATCGAAGAATTAACAAAAATATAATAAAAAAATTAAAAAAAATAATTTTTGATTAAAAATAATAAAAAAGTAAAAAAATTATTTTTTATGAAAAACAATAAAAAAGTAAAAAAGAAATATTTTTTTAATGAAACATGATAAAAAAATTAGACGAATTAAAGAGAATACAAAAATTAAATTAATTAAAATTAAAAATAATAATAAAAAAAAGTTAAAAAAATATTTCTTTAATTAAAAATTATTAAAAAAAAATAAAAAATTAAATAAATTAAAATAAAAAAGAATATTAAAAAAATTAAAAACAAATTTTTTTCAATTAAAAATTATTAAAAAGTAATAAAAAATAGTTTCAAAAATTACAAACGAAAATAGACGAATTAAACAAAAATACAACAAAAAAATAATAAAACTAAAATTAAATAAAAAAGTTACCAATTTTTTTGACTAAAAATTACAAAATTAAAAAAAATATATATTTTTTTATCTCCTAAACTCTGCAAGGCAAATAATCGCGCTTAACTCTAATTACAGCATTTAAGCAGCGCCACTACTTAGTTACACGACAACGGCAATATGGCACTGAGCGCCAGTAACAGCAACAAAATAAACACACACAAATGCACAATAGAAACAAAAATCGTAAAAAAAATATATGTATATAATTTCTAAAAAGAAAAAATTGAGACAAGCAAGCTACAGCGCATCCAGAACAGTTTAGCAGCAGAGGCGTCGAGCGACCGCCACAAAGCCAACGCCAAGCGCCAAGCGATAGCACGCTCAACTATTAATGCAAGCGCGCTCGCATTAACTCAAGCGGCGTTCGCTTATTTTCGGTCGGCTCGACCGCAAACCGCAACTAAATGCCAATTTCATTAGATGGACCCGGCGACAAGCGACTACCGACGAGCGGCACGAGTACAACAGCAATTTACAAGTCTTTCTGTGGCGAGCGACACCAGTAGCCAACGCGCTCCACCACTTACGGATGCTCATACTTATGCGAAAGCGATGCTTTGTTGCGAGGCAGCCTGTTTTTCGCTCTTTCTTTTTTACAGTGCTTTTTCTATACACTTATTATATGACTATTTTTGTTGTTGTACGTTTTTATTACATTTATATTTAAATATATACTTTTCCACTTTGCACTTTACACACATCACACACATATACATACGTACATGTGTTGATGACCATGAAAAAATCTCGCTGAATGCGCCGCACCAATTGCCAACTATCAGCCGACTGCCTGTCGGTGGGCCCGACACGTTGCGTGCCCTCCATCACAGCGCGCCGCCTAGGAGACTGCAGCTCTCGTAGCAGCGCGCGCTGGTGCTTGGCGTCATTGCGATGCACCGCATGAGTGATTGAAGGAGCGCAGGGTACTGGAGATGACGTGTAGGATGAGCGGTTGTTGGAGCGCGCCCGCAGGGCAGACCGGCGCTGCTGGCCAGTTGGAGCTGCACTTCAACGCTTCATTACTTACTGTTACATAATCTGTGGAATTGAAGCACCGGCGCACCGCCGCACACCACTTCGCGCCGAACCGCTTTTGCTCAACACATGGGGATTTGTATAAGAGCGCACACGAAAAAATAAAATTGCAACGTTACATTGCCGATAAAGAGCGGCAGTGCGAAGATGTAGTAACAGAAGAACATATTGGGCACAGTGGCAGTATCTGTAGTTGAGAATTCTCAAATTAAATTAAATGTTAACTGACGTTGCGCAACACTTAAAGCCCCGTCAGGATCGGGAAGGGCCTCTCTGAGCCGTCCGATACCAAACGAGGTTTCAGACAAAGCGACTCCTTTTCGTGTGACTATTTCTGGAGAAAATAATTCGAGCTGCAGAACAAAGTAGAGAAAGTTCATCAAACAAACAGTCGTCGAACTCCAACAACAAAATCAATCTTAAAATCCAACGCAGAATCACTCTCACCACAGGTGCTATTTTGGACTGAGTAGGCAATTGAAAAATAAAGTCCTCTCTTGATGAAGAAAATTGTGTTTCAGAGGCACGGACGATGACAACATCTGATGATTCGACTTTACGAGTTTTCGAGAGAGAGATTTTACGGAAGATTTATGGTCCTTTGCGTGTTGGCCACGGCGAATATCGTAGCCGAAAACATTCCAGCTCTGAAAGTATTTCACGTAGTACCCGCCGGGGGGGAAGCAGAGTAAGAGGAAGACATCCACTCCGTTGGAAGGAGCAGGTGGAGAAGGCGCTGTTGTTAACTCGGCTATAATCGCGTAAGCGGTGACTACGCCAATAAAAAAAGAATCAACCCTTTATGTACCTCCAACCATAGTAGGACTCCCCATATGATTGCTGTACTATTGAGGAGAAACGGATATTCAAATAAAATGGGCAGTTGCGAGCCCGTCCCTGCTTTCGCCTTGATACTATGGTGTCTATTTCCAATCGACACCCTCGGCGAGGTTTTTTCCCAAATCATTTGTGCTAAACAGTCTAATTTCTGCATAGGTCTTTCGAAAATATTCTGTTTGGTTAGAAAATTTTAAATATCCCGAACCTCTTTATGCTACTTTCTGGTCAGCAGTACCTCAATACTAGTTTCTCATCGATTTTTTATATAAAATGTGCCACTGTGCTGCATTCCCATACTAAATGTGCTCAGCTACTTCAAGCTCTCAAGTGATATGGTGCATTTATGCCTTTGACTGCACATGCAAACCTACAAACTTACATGGAATAAATGTGCTAACATATGCATATACATATATGTATATGTCACATATATATTTATATATACAATACTCTTGTATGTAGGTGTGTATAAGACTGGCGGCGTTAAGTGTGAATACTTAATGCCACTTGCACGATAAAATGGCATATTCGGTGCAGTGCAGAAGCAGAAGCGCACGCATACAAACAAACACGGATGTATATATGTATATAGTATATACATATACAACTATTCATATACATATACATGCATAAACCAATTCCACATGACGGCAATGCCGCTCGAGTTTATATTCATGTTGAGTTGCTGCGTTTTATCAGCCTCACACGCACACATATATGTAAATATATTTATATATGTAGGTATATATTCAAAGCATATATTAAAAAGCTTTTATTAAATATTTTTTTTTCGTTACAGCGTCACCTAGTAAGCCCTTTACAGCCGCTCACTCCGCTAACGCGCTCACCAACTAACATTGTAGACTGCCAGGGGCAGCAGCAAAACTGAGTGGCAGCACTCAAAGTGTTAAAAAAGTAATTAAATCGCCAAACATGCATAATGGAAAGCGCAAATAAAAATGAAAATAAATTCTGAAAATACTTAAATGTGAAATATGTTGCGGTTGTGCGGTTAAGCGCTGTGAGTGTGCACGAAAAAAAATTATGAAAATTTGTTGCTGAGATTTTGCTGTTGAGCAGTCAGGCGGCAGTGAATTTCAGAGCTTGTAGAATTCTTGTAATTCTTTCGGTTTTCAAGCTTATGAATATTTTTGTTTATTACAAGAATTAAAATTTGGTAAAAAGTTAGACGCCAAATAACGGTAACGTTATAATATTTCCTTAAATCTCAAAACTTGGCGCCATAAATTTAAAATTTAAATTTGAAATAATTCTTAAAATACAAAAAATTCAAAGTAAACTATTTTTAAACCGCATGCATGTGTAAAAAATTAGCATAACTTATAAAAAATTACATATTTAGCATCCGGAAGAGTTTAGCTCGCTCTTTGAGCACCTTCGAACATACCGCTACACCTACGACAAGTCACGAGCAAGCCACAAACACGCTGGGAACTTGGAACTTGGAACTGTACTAGTTAAGGCAGTGTTAAGTGTTACAGTGGTCAACTGTAACAGCACTGGCTAAAACAACAATAATTAAAGCAACAACGACAGATATTTCAAAAATAACTTAATACTGTATCAGCAGCGCCCTTTCGTCTTATGGCGTGACCACGCAACCTGTCAAAGCGTTGATGACTTGTTCAACTTGAACGTAGCTGATGAAGATAGCAAAAAAACTCCGGCGAAGTGATGAACACATTTTTGTTTTTGTAAATCATAACTGCTTTAACCAGTTGATGGTCAGAAGAAGGGTTAGTTAAAGAACGGATACAGTTGGAAAAAGAATGGATATGGCAGGTGCTGATACAGACTTGTCTCATAATGAATATATACATATGTATATAAAGCGATGACTATATAACCTGCAGACTCTTACGGGTAGAGTATATTAAAATCAATGATTATTTATGTGGCTAGAGTTCACACTATGCAATTGTTAAACGCGAGTTTAAGGTATTGTATTTATGATGAAGTATTTCCCTTGGAGGTTTTAAGAAATACCGAATTTAAGTTGAATTTTTATATAGTGTTGACTGATAAACTTCAAAGTTAGCAATAAACTCAAATTTCTGGTATTATTACTCGCAAGCTTTGAACAAGCTTTGTGTAAGCTGAAGAGTGAATTCTATAAGTAAGGTTAGGTTCGGTTATACCCTCCATATATAGGCTTACAAGTTCTTTGTTATGCCAGATGGAGGTCTTTTGTTAATACGAGCTGAAGTTTATATCGTGCAGGACGTCAACGCTTTTTCCGGACTTTAAGAGCGATTTGATGTTTGATTTTGATACTTCGTGTAGTTCCTTGAACAGCGAAGCTCCTAGATATTTAAAAAATCTAGATAATGCTGGACAGAAACATAGAAGATTTTCCAGCGTCTCTCTCGTACCAACTTCATTCCACTATCCGACGATACATTACTGATGCCCATCCAGCTCGCATGTAATGCCAGTAGGTTGTGACCATTCACTAGGCTAACAACCGTGCTGCAGTTCTTTCGAGAGCGTGTGGGCTCTTGCACAAGATCTTGGCGTTCCTGCATGTTCTTAAGGCGTTCCATCTCACTCCAATCCCTCTGTGATCCCTTTCGGAAATTTCATAGAATTCCTGTACTTGTTCGGTAGCTAGATGGATGGCATTTTTGGCAATCTCCTGGAACCTGGAACCCAGTGCCGCTACATCTGCGATCCCTCTGCTTCTAATGATATTATCTAACTTATACGATGCGAAATTATTACCTTAATTGCCGCCTGGCTTTCGATGTATGCCGCATTCCTGAGCGAAAAGCTCTCCACCCGGAAGATATTCGGGAAGCTTGAAGGGTCGCCTAAGATCCAGCTCCAAGCAATAGATTTCGACTCCTAATCCATTAGCCATTTTTAGTCCGTCTGTATAGGTGTTATGAGTTCCTCTGGCTAGGCACATACTCCAGTGCTATCCACCCTCTTTTAGAGTGACTTGAAATATTTTGTCCCAAATAAAGCGCTGGGGTATAACGTATATAGGTAAAATAATATAGAGAACGATACTGAGCCCAATAAAAACTCCACTGAATCCCGACTTTAAACAGTTTTGAAAAACTAATGGATCCTGTGGATCACTCTCCCTTTATCGTTTTTTTTATTTTCTGGTAAAATCTGTAGTACCATCAGCTTTAAGATGGTCTACCAAGTACTAAAGAACATAACATAAGAAGTCCTGTATTCTTCCGCGTATTTATCCATGAAACATCAATATTGAGGATCATTGAAGGGATATATGGAGAAATATCACCCCTCGGTTTCAATATTCTCTGGCCACTTTGCACAATAATATCTAGGGATGTGTTAGTAAGGTATGATAAATAGGTTAATAATTCGTTAGACCACGAATAAACCTACTTGGACAGTGCGAAACGCCTGTCTTTTGTGATGCTCAGAACTTCCAGGTATGGAGAAAAAGAACTCCTAGATATGGAGTCGCATATCAACAAAGCATCTCGAGCTTGCCACTAATTTATTGATGGATGCTTCAACGATGCGAAAGCTGGATAGTTGGTGATTAAGTGTATGAATGTTTCAAGCAAGAATGTTTATCTTGCTTAACGCGTGAATACCATTAGGACAGTGTCCTGTTAGAAAATCTATCATTACGTCGATGTGAACCTTGGTAAGACCAAGTAGTTCAATATACCTCTAATGTTCCCCTCCAGACCTGAAAGATTTCGCAACCGCACGTATTTTAGTTGCTGAACTGCTGAACTCGCGCAAGGTCCGTAGGCTCGTTCCCATACTGAAGGAATTTGGGTAAAAGTGTTCTTTCAGGTTTACAATTTCCAGCGATTGCGCTGTGACCAGGTACGCAGACAAGTAAGGAAGTAGCTTAGTAGTAGGCTACTACTAATGAGTTCATGCACTATTTGGCTGGATTTAAGCTATATGTCAGCGAAAAAAAACCTGGTGCTGTTGAAATCTAAGGAATATTTTGTATACTAAAAACAGGGGTAAACAAAGAGAAAGCGGTTTTAGCATGCTCAGTTAAGCGCTGTGAAGTACTCAAGAGGTATAGTTTCTGTAACTTTGCGGACCAAGTTATTAAAACTATGGTCCCTGAACCTTGATGGGTCTTTAAACAAGTAGAAAAGTTGTATTCTTCTTCTTATCCCTCGATCTCGTTATTTAAAATAAGTTTGAGTTTTTATTAGACAAACAACCGGATCTCTGGTCATGTAAAAACACTTTATACAATAGGAAATATAAAAATGAAGTCTTTAAATACGGAAATTTTGGTGCCGCCTTAAGAGGGTGATTAGCACATTAAACTAATGCTGAGCATAAAAATAAAGAACTCTAATTGAAAATAATAAAAAATAGTTCTAAAAATATATAATTCTAAAGAGGAAAAAATGTAAAACTTGTTCGTCACCCTTTTGCTTTCAAGCCCAGCCAACGAAGATTTGCAAATAAGCGAGAGCATTTAGTACTTCCCACTTAACGAGCGTTAAAAATAAATTGATCATGCGCAAAACGAAGCACATATGTAAATAGCTTTAGTTGGTAGATATATTTTGCATGGTCAGATTACGACAATGAGGAAAATTTCCAGCTTCACGCCACACTTCGATAGCGATGAGAATCGATGGCAGCGCCGCTGACGCGCACGACCTTGATCGGGAGTCAACAGGTGAGTGGAATTATATGCGCGACTAAAGACATATGCATGAGCTGCGATGTTAAGCAGTTGAAGCGGTTGTATGCGCGAAATGAAGCGTTTCGATTTTTCGGTTTTTAAAAATTACTTCGATTTATAAGTAATGGAAGAATAATAAAAAAGTGAATTGAACCTGTAATTGCTGTGCGCGGAAGACAAAGCGATTTTTGGCGTGACTCTATGTGGACTTTTCGATACAGCAAGTGGCTGAGAAAAAGGCGAGCGGAAAGGACGCGAGCAGGACCAGTTGTCAAAAGCGAGTCGAAGTCGAAGGTCAACAAAGAAATATAATTTTGAAGAATGGTTCAACAAAGCAGTGGGAGACAATGGTTGAAGCTGATTCAGATGACGGTATACACATACATATATGTACATACGTATATGCAGCAAGTGAGTAAGCCGTAGAATGTAGGTTGCTAAAGTAGTAATCGGCGAACCGCCGAAGAAGATTAATATGCAACCAACCGATGATTATAATTTCGTGGCCAAAACCAGCGTGGACATTGAAAATGATTTACTTTTTTGTACATTTTGATAACTGCTTGATTGCAAAGAAGAAGCAAAGAAAAAAGGACCAAACAACGAAAAAAACTTCGAAGAAAAAACGCAAAAAGTACCAGAAAAACGTTGATGAGCGCGCAAGCAGGATTTCAGTGCGAAGGTCAGCAAGGCAAATGAAGTTCCAGCCAGCATGCAGAAGAAGAAAACAACAACAATAACAGCAGCAACAACAACGAAAAGAATACACAGATTTGCGCTTGGCAGCAGCTGCTTCAGTTACGTCCATGTTTTCTGCATTATTATTCAAATTTTGTTGTTCTTTTTAGCCTTCAGTTTTAAGTCTCTTTTTGCCTCCTACATCTACAGTAACTTTGTATGTAGGTTTCATTCTTGCTCCTTTTTGTTACTTTTAGTTTTTTCTAATACCTTTCGCCTGCATTTGGCTTTGAAATTTTGACTTTATAATTAGGGCGTGCAAAATGGATTTGGGCGTTGGAGTGCTACTGGCTACTTCTTGTAGGCTTTTGCGGTTGAAATTGAATATTAATAGACTCATTTAGGGCGAATGGAATTGTTATACCTTGAAGACGGTATATAAGATTTGCCGTGAAATGTGTAACACCCAGAAAGAAACGTCGGAGACCCTTTAAAATATGTATATAAAAGATCAAAGTAACAAGCTAATTCGATAAGACCATGCCCGTCTGTCTATACACACGCGCACTAATAACTCAGTTTTTCAGATACCGGTGTGACACATGTGCTTTTCTCCCAACGAAGCTCTTCTTTTGTCGACCCGACGATGTCAGACCCCTATATCATATAGCCACTCGTCCAAGACGAGATGAAAACAGCTCTAAAGCGACTTAAGACAAAGCCCCAGGAGTTTATGGATAACCGGCTGAGCTCTTTAAAGCCAGTACCGAGGACCTAGAAAGACACATGTTCCAGCTGCTAAGCGTGATTTACTCTGCAGTAACAACAAGAATGAAGATCAGGGAGTCTGCGCTAATTATCGCGAGAACAGCCTCATTAACATATGCGGTTCGACATTATTGTGTGAAAGACTTAAGCCAACTGTAAATAAACTGATTTGACCTTATCAGTGTATATAGACCAGATTTCTATAATACGTCAATTCCTGGAAAAGACAATTAACAAAGAGATCGCCACCTATCAGCTTTTTATCGATATCAAAGCTGCTTTTTAGAGCACTGATCGGAGCTATTTATGCGACGGCATAACTGTTGTCCCTACGAAACTTATACGGTTATGCAGAATGATGTTGAGCACAACTATCAGCTTCGTCTAAATCGGGAAGCAACTCTCGAAACCGTTCAATACCAAACGACGTTTTGGACAGGGTGATACCTTCTCGTGTGGCTTTTTTAGATGATATCGATCATCGTAACCTCAACAACAGAGCCTCAGTGCAACCTTTTCTAGTCTAGAAAAAGAAGTGAAAGAGATTGGTCGTGTGGTGAACGAGGACAAGATTAAATATCTGGAGGACATATAGATAGATTCCTCGTGTCTTCGGAGCTATGTCACCGTTGGGCTCTATAAATCTCTCATTCAATTATACGGCGCAGAAACAAAGTCGATGAAAACCCTAGATGAGAAAACACGTATACATAATTCGAGAAAATTGTTCTTCGCAAGATGTTTGGAGTCGTCTGCGTAAGAATATCGAAGAAGATGGAACCACGAACTGCATGAGCTCTACGGCGACATGAATATATGTAGTTAAGCGATTAAAAATCTGAGGTTAGGCCATATCGTTCGCATCGTAAAGCTTCTTTGACTCGCGACCCACGAGTGAACATTGGAAGCAGGGGCACCCATGCATCCAATGGAACGACCAAGTGCATTGCGACTTCGGATCTACAACTAGAGTGACCTCACAAAGGATAGAGGCAGCTAGCGAAGTTTTGTGTTCTCGGCCCAAACCTACCCACGATTACCAAACTAGAAGAAGCAGATATCACATAACTGCCACACAAAGTGAACGATCAAAATCGCGTTCTCGTATGATGGGATACGACGAAGTTTGGCACGAACAAGTTCAAATATATTGTTCAGATCGAACCACTATATCTTATAACTGTTAAGCAACCGAAACGACAAACAGAAGTTCTTGCATGGGGAACTGTTTTATTTGACGAGATATCTTAAACGAATTTTGCGTAGATATCATTTTTGGGTTGTACTGGATGATGAAAAAAGATTAAATGCTGCCACCTGTCTGAAATTCAAAAAAAGGTATAAACATTTCCAAATTTGTTCAGAATTACGAAAATTTAAGTAAATATATTTTTAAGTATAATTAAAGGAGAGTTGCCACCTAATAAAAAATAATAATATAAAGAAATTCCACAATATGGGTATCAAACAAAGGAGTTTTAAGAATGGATTGAAATAGTTTTGTAAATGGTTGTCACTCGTTTAAAATTTTGCTTTTAATGAAATTGAGCCAAACTTATATGCGAAAATGAAATATAGAAACTCAAGAAAGCTTAAAACTAAAAAAAATAGGGTTGCCACATGCTTCAAAAATGTTATTCAATAAAATTTATAAAAAATTTATTTGACAAGATATCTTAAAGAAATTGGAATATCTTTTTAAGATTGTTAAGATGTTGCCAACTGTCAAAAAAAAAGTACAAATATTACAAAAAATTTTCAAAATTACAAAACTTTAAATTAATAAATTTAAAAATACAATTTGAGGAAAATTGGCACCTAAAAAAATAAGAATATAATAAAAATTTCATAAGAAAGCTTACGCAAGGCTTAAAATAGTTTGGTAAATGGTTGCCACCCGTTTAAAAAACTGCTTTTACAAAAGTTGTGAAAATTTCTAATGTTAAAATGGAAGCGGCTAAAGAAGGCATAAAGCTGAAAAAAATTTGTAGAGTTGCCACATGTTTCAAAAATTGCAGTCTATTAAATTTTTAAATAAAAATTTTAATGCTAAAATAAAAGTGGCTAAATAAGGCTTTAAGCTGAAAATAATTAATAGGGTTGCCACATGTTTAAAAAATATTTTTCAATTAACATTTTAAAACAGGTGAAGCACTGAAATATTCATTATTGAAAAATATTTTTTTAACATGGCATCAAATCAAGCAGATTTACGAAAAGTTCTGCCTCGACAAGGTTCCCAAGAGTTGCCACTCATTTTTTTATTTTGTATACTTAAATATTTTAATTTATTTCATTTTATTATTTTATATTATTTAACAAACAATCCAAATCGCAGATAAGCAAACGTACCAACAAGACAAGTGACAATTAGCAGCAATTGAAGGTTAAAGTGAGCTTTGCACAAACACACACACACGAGCACACAGGTGCGAACGTAAAAGCTGTTAAGCGGCATGTAATCAGGTTTATAATTGTTTGTCAAATAATGCAGATAACATATCAAAAATACAGTTAATTTAGAGGTAAGCACTCACGCAGACAAATATGCAGACACACAAGTAGACATATGTATGTAGGTATGAGTATGGGTAATGAGTTTGAGTATGAGTGCGGGTCTTATGCAAGATATCTTGCATTAAATGCGCTCAGCACGGCTGAAGTGCGCGCAGCTCTTCAAGAAGTGGAAAAATTATGGTAAAGAGACTTATGCAATTGAAGGTGGATGCCGAATAGGCGCCCTCCGCCAACAACAAGAAGAAACGCAACAATAACAATAACTCAAAAAAAGTCGCCAATAATGATAATAATAAGTTTTTAATTTGGCGCCGAGTATCTGTGGCTTGTTGAAAAGCGTATCTGAAGTGTTTCGAAAGAAGTTGATAATTTGTTAGGCAAACAATTAAGTTTTGCGGAATTTTAATGAAAGCTATCCAAAGAAAGAATGTAACATGGTTTCAAGTGTGGGCTTTAGCGGACTCAATTGCAAAAGAATTTGATAAAGAGAAGTAAAAATAACGCCGGAAAAAATAAAATCTTTGAAGTTCTTTTTTCGAAATGGAGTTCAAGTACGAGAATAATACCGGAAGTGATTTCTTAGAAGCAAACTATTTTTATTAATACGAATCCGTACATAACACGTCTAGCCATTGAATAGACAATGATTTACACAAAAAGTTTTCGTGACAGTTCAACAATCTTCAACAACAATCGAAGTTAAGAGGATGGAGTCACCTGTCGTTAACTCTCCATCAACGCTAGTTTCAGACTGCCACATTAGCGTTTTTGAAGCGGAGAGAGCGGCCATGAAATTAGCGGTAGATATACTGCTCTGAAGCACAGCATCCCTTGGAGAGGTGTGCTTTCACTCTGATAGCCGAGCGGCTATACTGGTTTAGAACTCACTGCCAGCGCGCTCAAAACTTGTTAAGGCATGAATAATCTCATTAGCAACAGCTTCAAGTTTTGTCTATATTAGACTTTTATGAGAACTCTTTTTTAAACCCACCATACTCAAACACCATCGAGGAAATCTTAGGGATTTTGAATAGAAAAATTAACTACTATATGGTTAATAAATAACGAGGATTTGAAGTCAAAAAAATATTTCCGTTTCTTAATTTGTTAAATCAAGAAGGTTGAGTCCGAAGGATCTTATTTCTTAAGGGAAATATGAAAAACAAATATCATATTTTATTTTTCGAAGTTCAGACTATGATTTTCTGTCATAGAAGCTTAATTGGTAAATGTTATAAATCATTAAAATAAGAAATCGACAGAAAATTTGGATTCTGAAAAGGAATTTCTACGCGGTATTCTATAACTGAATAGGCATGTTTCCACAGTTGAGAAAGTTTAGTTCGTAAAATGGGATGATACTAAGAGGTAAAAGAAAAATTGTATAAAAATAAATTTTACTATAATTTTATTTTCGAAAATCGGAAAAATTATTTTCAAAAATCAGAAAATTTATTTTCAAATATCTGAAAATTTATTTTCGAAAATCAGAAAATTTGTTTTCGAAAATCTAAAAATTTATTTTACAAAATCTCAAAAAATTTATTTTCGATAATCTGAAAATTTATTTTCGAAATTTTGAGAACTTGTTTTCGAGATTTAGAGAAATTGAAATCTGAAAATTTATTTTCGAAAATCTAAAAATTTATAATAGTCTAATCTGAAAATCTAGTTTCGAAAATCAGCAAATTTATTTTCGAAAATCTAAAAATTTATTTTATAAAATCTCACAAAATTTATTTTCGATAATCTGAAAATTTGTTCTAGAAAATCAGAAAATTTATTTTCAAAAATCAGAAAAAAATGTATTTTCGAAAATCTAAAAACTTACTTTCGAAAATCTGATAATTTATTTTCGAAATTCTGTCATATAAGCTAAACCGAAAACAATGATACACCACTAAAATGGGAGGAGAATATGGATGTCTATATATTCTCGATTTTGGTAACTTCCACACTAAAATCGAATTTCGAAGTCAATTATTTCAACTTGGAGACTAACTTCGAAAAAACAGAGAACTCACTGAAATTACTTATGACTAAGTTTCGCGAAAAAATTAGATTGGTCTAATACCAAGAAATGAAAGTCGATTTTGCCGTAATATGTAATACTTAATCAATACCCATTTACATACTTGTACTAAATATTCTTGCCTCTTTTGTCAACTTACTCAATTTATAACTTTCTCTGAAGCAGAAAGACATACTTATCACTTTTCTGAGCATATTGAATGAAATATTTGTGTGGTGACTTCCCCCTAGAAATTTATGTAGGCACACGCCTGCAACCAAAGAAGCGTTGAGGCACATCTGCTTAAGTGAGTACCTACTAAAAAGTCATTTTTGGCAATCGAGTACATACAGCCAGCTGAAATGTGAAAACAATTAACCCAGTAAGCCATAAGATTTACACTTGTAGACGCTCAGCAGCTAATGACTCAGGTTAGATGTTAGAGGGATAAGAAAGCTTGCGAAAGTGACTTAATGATGATGACAGATATTTGGAGAGAGAACGAGATAGCGTAAAGAGAGAGGAAGAACGTAAAGAAAGAGAAAGAGGGAGAGTAATACAGAGAGATACAGACATGCTATATCTCGAGAAGTTAGAAAATGATTGAAGGAGAAAAAGATATTATGTGATGTGAGGTGATGACAAATATTTAAAAAGAAATTTGTGGAAAGAGAGGGATATAACATGCCAAGATATGTTAGAAGATGATGGAGGGAGAAGAAGATAGCTTGGGGAAGTTTCACAGAGATGATTGAAGATATTTAGAGAGTTAAGAGTTATATAGAGAAGCAGTGATATGAAAACAAAGATATGAAAATTATTAGGGATATATAAAAAGAGAAAGACACAGAAATATGTGAGAGAGAAACGTTTCGAAAAACTGTAACCTAACCTAAAAAACATTACTGGGTGAAAACAAAGAATTTCGCTTTGTGTGTAAACATGGTAACTCATACGCCACCGCATACACCAAAAATGTGGCAAGGATAATGTATTTCGTGGAAGCTTTAAAAAAATATGTTAAGACAACATCAATCACAATTTAAAATAATTTTAACACCCTAGCAAACATATAAGGAATTTCAGATGTGAGATGCTTCTTTTACAGCGTCGCTTATTTAGCCAGAGGCAGAACGATGGGGGAGGTTAAAGGGGCAAAATTCCACATATGCTAAGGACAATATATTTATTACTGAAACATTAAAATGAATAGCATACCATTATGTGCTACTGATTCAGCAAGTGTGTACGTTGATAACACCCGGCTGGTCAAAAGTTCGAAATCTTGTCGAGTCGAAATATGAACTTATGGAAATACGGCAATATAGGAACTTTATTCGAAGTTTTGGTTACAAAGCTTTTCAAATAGAATGTCAATATTTCTCACCCTCAAAAATAATGCAATTTTGTGTATGAAAAATAGTCAAGTAGCGCCTCTGTATTTTATCCGACCAAAACATAAGAGTTAGTAGTAAAATTTCTCGGCTACGTCACTGTGCTCAACACTTCGAACATTCACCTATCACATGGTGCGTATATGAATCACACTCGCTCTAAGCGCATTACGTCCGCAAAATGAGATTTTACCGAGTCAAGCGAGATAAAAGTATCTCGGGAGCATATTAAATTTATGTATAAGGCTCTGGAGTTCCACATTTCAATACGAGCTCTTTTACATGGAGACAGCCTAGCTACTTTCTCCACACTTCTCAACGGCTGCTACTTATTCCACATACTTTGTCATCTCAATTATTATGTGTGTGTGTTGTTATTGTAATTCTGTGAGTAGTGCATGAGCGGAGTTGTTCGGGAGCGGGGTTAACAGCTGCAGACGCCGAGCAGTAGCATTTGCTGAAAATTGTTACTAAATGGCGCCAGAGGGCGCGTGCATGTTGTCGCAAGTGCTTACAAGCGGGCAGCAATTGGCGGCGTAACGTTTGTAATGAAAGTGAACACACACATACGCACACGCGCACAAATAAAAGAGAAGAACGGGAACTTCTGTGCATATTAGACACCTGTAAGCTTTTTTATGTGTGTGTGTGTGTGTGGAATTATAAGTAGAAATGCTTGCGGCAAAAAGCGTGAAAGCGCGTGTTGTCACTGTAAAGCAACAATAACAATAAGCATAATGACAACAACAACAACAATAACAACAATTGAAGTCAGCAATCAGGTTGTAAATGCGTGTTTAGCGTCTTTAATGATTTTGTAATATTCGCTTACTTAGTGTTTTTGTTGTTGTTTTTGCTATAATCTCCCCTACTGCTCTGTCTGACGAATTGCATGTTGCTATTTGTTCTTCGTCGCTTCCTTGAACATCGTTGTTCTTTTGCATTTGTTGTTGTTGTACTTTATTATTAATATCATTAATGCACTTTCTTTTCTATTTTCCCTCAGCTTCACTTTACTGTCGTGCTGACAACTTAATGTCAGTTAAATTAAGCTAATTTTCACCATCAGAGAGAGACTTAAGGCTCCTTCATGTACTGACATGAAAGCCGTAAAATATGGCAATTAAACATTAAAGCACGCCAGGAAGTATATACATACATACATTTAATACACACATGTGCATACATATGTACATACATATATGTATGTTTTTAAATAGTAAACTTTAGATGCAGCAGTTCTACTCGAGAGGCCTTACTTGGAGTTAGAAATCAAATTTTCGTGTTTTTTTTTCAAAATCTATTTTTAACTTCTAAAAAAAAATAGACACCAAGAGTTTTTGCAAGTTTTTGGATTTCGGGATTAAAGCTGACAATCCCGAAATTTCGGGATTATTTTCGGATTAATGGTTTTCGTTGTAGAGACCTTTATTGCAATATTATAAACTGCGGTATTTAGAATTTCGAAATATCAATATTAATCAATTCATTAAAAGGAAATAAGTTCCGGGATTGATTCCGATGCCAATTCCGAAAAATCGAGATGAAAATTGCTTTTGTTGTTCAGACGTTCTTATCAAAAAAAACTTTTAAATTCTGTCATTTAAAAATTCATAATAACAACTAAATATGTTCGTCGTAAAAAAAAAACTCTAAAGCTCGCAATCCCGAAATTTTGATAATTTTTACAAATCACAGGGTTTAGAATTTGAATATATGTACTCTGTTAGTTATAAATAAAAAAAATCGGGACTAAAAACTTCAGGACTAAAATTGGCAATCCCGAAATTTCGGGATCTTTGTTTTCGTTTCTGGGACATTTATTTTTTGATTAATTATATATCTGGGAACGGAATTTCGGGATAACTATTTTTTCGTTTCTGGGGCATTTATTTTGTGATTTCTGATATACAATGTACATATGTATGTATTTGGGGATGATTTTTTCATTGGGTAGACAAGTATTTCACGCTAACTTTACAAATTCGAGAGTTTGGAATTTAAAAAAGTCAACTATAATCGTTCTTAACAAAAGTAATTCGGTATTAAAGCCGGTTACGCCGAAAGATCGGGTTCCAAATTCAGATCCCGAAACTTCCTGTTCCAACTTTTTTTCGTTCGGGATTTAGAAATTCGGAAAATCGATTACGTTCCTTGTAAAAAAAAGTTGATACTTTGCGAAATATGTTAAGTGCTGCTTATTCTACTAAAGAGTGAATATAGTTCCAGAGTCATATTGATCAATTTAGGTCTTTTTGGTTAGATGAATTATTTTAATTTTATCAAAAAATGAATCCTCTCTCTGCGCTCCTGTGAATTCAAGCTTAGACTCAGATTATGTAAAATACCATTGCAGGTATGGCAATAAGATCTATTTAGACTGATCTTATAATTTTCAGTCCTAGTTAAACAGTTTTGGGAAATCATCACATCAGATTAGCAAGTGAAAAATCTCGAAAAAATTGTAAGAGCGACCTCAGAACTTAATATAGAAACCATTAATTCGGAGCAAAAATTAAGTGCAGTTTCATTTGAGTTGAAATATTGGTCATACAGGACGTCAGTTCAGTCGCCAGTAGATTCCGACCAGTCATTAAACCAACAACTGTCCTGTAGTCCTAGATATACCAAAAAAAAAGAACACAGAAAGTCTTCTGAGATCTGCTGTTCATAAAACACACATATCCAAAACGACATCAGTGACCACGAGTACAAAATGATGGAATTAAGACAGCTCAACTCCATAAACATACTAACTAACCAGTATCTATCGCCGTTAACTAAATCCCGATGTCGGTAATTGAAAAAGTCCGACTAAATATACATATAAATAACTTTATAATTAAAAGCAAGCTCATAAACAGTCATAAAAGCGGGCATAAACTACTTAAAATGCCGGTGCTGCCACCAAACCCTCATCATCGCCTGCAGCAAACCGCCATAACGAGTAAACACCAGAAACGGCATAATGAAATGAACTGTGAGTTTTGCACAGTTTACTGCAGCACAGTTAGCTAACTGTTTGCAGTTTAATATCAAAGAGGAAACTCATAAAGAAAATCTTGCAGCAAAAAAACTACTAAGAAAAGCGCATAGAAGACTAGTTGCGCGGTGTCGCGGCGGGGCTGGGGTCTCCAACAGCACGGGCGACGGAAGGTGAATATGCAAATGCGCAAATTGGCCCAATTATATGAACTGCCACAGCGAGTAGCAATGCAGATGCAATTGCACTGGAGATGACTTGGTGCGCGATGTCAATAACGGCAAACGGCTGGGTGCGGAGTTCAAGGGACAGAAATCTAAATTAATTACAAAACGCCAAAGCGCAATTAGCGTCATTAGTACAGTGAGGAAAAAGAAGCTGCGTAGCGGAATGGCTAGAGTGTCTGCTGGATATGGCAAAGTAGTGAAAGTGAAGAAGACGAAGACAATTAAAAAGAGGGACGAAGAATCACGAGCTGCTCTTCGCTGCCAAGAATGACATAATTTTTCTTTGGTGTAAAAGGAAATAATAATAATTGTAAATAAATTTCCAGTTAGTGTTAGGAGAGTCGATGGCCGTCGTAGTCAACGATACAAGTTGGGCCGGTACTACTGTGGCATTGGCCGTAAATTCGAAGCACAGTTTACGGTCTTCGAAACCGCCGAAACTTAAAGACTTGTGTGCGGTATAACACCTGACGAGGAATTGGTTCAAAACCTCGCTTTTTAAAAAACAATAGAAAATTACTTAGTGTCTGATCGCCGTATGTGAGAGTCCGAAACTCTGTTAGGTGTCGTTTCGAAAGACTTGGTCTGGTTTTTTAAGAATTCAGGAACTACCGCGGCTCAATCAATTTAAAGCGAATCTGACATTTAGGAGATGGTCTCACCTAATAGTTGCATAAGAAGTTTACATATTCGAGCCTCTCATAAAAACACGGTTTTTAACGCAAAAAACAGTCTCATTGGAACTTCAGTCGAATGGTAAGATAAATGTTGCGTTTTCATTTGATGGATCTAGAATCGAAAAAGGCTAACCTAGGTAGGTATTATGGTACTAGTAACTTGTCAATTTTCGAGTTTTTTGGAGTAACTCCATTCAATCAAAATCAACTTGAAGCACTAAGTTCAACGTAAATCCAAACCTGATACCACAAATCAAACACCAAACCTGGACGATTTGCAAAACATTATTTATCTTCAGTTATTAAACACAGACATTAAAAGTGAACCAAATTCCAGGCAAGAATTGAAGCAGCAAACAAGGAAGAACCAATTAAACTCGAGCGGACAAGTAACTCACTCAGTCAGTTCGCGTAGCAAACAGCAACTTACCAATAACGATGACAATAATGCGGAACGGCAGAGAACAACAATCAGAATGCGGCCAGAAAGTAACAACAATAGCAACGGCGTCCAAAAGAATGCTGATGCTTGCTAAAGCAATGCAAGAAAATCCACTCGAAGCCCATTAACAGCAACGAAGCAGTGAAAAAATTGCAGACACGACCAAAGAAGCGACAGTCAGACAGAGGAGTCAGAGAAGGAGGACGAAGAAACACAAAACTGCAAACAACAGGAGGTCGGAATGCACACTGAGTTGGATGAAAGAAGGGGCGCAGTTCTAAAAGAACGGATGATACAAGAAAAGAAAAGAAATAAAATGAGAGAGAGGAGGAGAAGAACGACTTGCAGAATATAGCAAGCGGGGTACACATTTTCGTCTTCTGTGCTTACACAATGTGCCAGCAGACAGACGGTGTTGCACAATCAGCACTACGACAAACTGGAAACGCAAATATTTGTAGCAAAAGCGAAAGTCAAAGGTATGCAACGAATGATGGTACGAAAAGAATGCAGACGACGACTGCAGAAGAGCAGCGCTGCCAACAGCAGCAGTGACAATCTTCAACAACCACCATATCTACCTATCAACCGTCGGTCGCAGCACGGAAACGAGCTTGAAAATTGCAATGACTTGCAATGGTGCACAAAGATAGCAAAGTTGATGAGTGACGGCGACGACGAAGGTGACAGCAACAACGAAGACAAACCAAATGTAGAATTCACAACTCGCTGTTATACAAATAGGCCACAACTGATACCGTTGTGAGGCATATACTCGTGCCCGGAGGCCGACAAAGACGAGAACCACCAACTGAAGTGCAGCAAGAAAAGAAAGGAAAAGGTAAAGCAGAACACTTAGCTGCATAAAAAAGACGACGACGAGCACATAGCAAGGTAGAAGTGAAGTGTGGCATAATTCAAAAAATAAAACAGAAGGGCCCGCATTGCAACAGCGATCACTCGAGTGAGAGCGAGTGGCTTTTGAGGCAAGTGGAAGTGGTAGCTAAAGTACTGCAGTTAAGGCGATGTAGAACACGAGCAACATAATCTATGCAACTAATTCAGAACTGGTTACTGGAAGGAGGCTAGGAATTGGCTGCATTCAAATTCAATTTCTTATGTGTCTATAAGTCATCCAACGAAGCTTCGACCATTTCTAAGTAGTTAGGAATACTATTGAGCTTTAAGAGTCCTGCAGAATCGAGTTTTCAACGACCGATCCTTCAGAAGAGAATCACGACTTTCAGTTTTCCAGCAGCAGCGAAAATTCTGTATCTCTCGGTTGCTTTTAAGTATTGGAAAACCTTGAAGTGCTTCCCCAACAAGCGACCAGGCAAATGATTGGCTTAAAACAGTACGTTCAATCTTAGCAATCTTCAGTAACGATTCAGCAGGAACCGAAACACCTTACAGAGCCTTCCAATAAACACCCGAGATCTCGAGACACTAACGATAACAACGGAAAAAAGTCAGAAGACATAATCTAACTCAGCCAAAGCTTATTCCCGAGTTCTCTAGCTGCAATGTCAAAAATCGAACCTTTAATTGGCGAGTTTTCGAAGACACGATAAAATAAAGCTATGAGCATTCCTACGGAATACTCAGTGCTTTAGCCCGGCGTCTTTCTCGTTATCTTCAAACCAGATTCGATTGAGCATCTTCCGTATAGGCACTAAACGCTAATAAGTAGTACTTCCCCTTTTTGCTCCACTGTTCAACTCTGGTCTTTTAGGACATAAACAGAACCGAGACGGGTTTAGTGTTTCGGACACGAGTACCCACACCTTTCGTAACGGATTCTACCCATACTTTTCGAACAGTAAACACTCCAGCTTCTACTGGGAGATTCTAAGGAACGACACACTCAGAATTACACAAAAAGCAACTGTCTACCAGCGACATGACAATGTTGAACAGATTGGCTTGATTCCATGCTGTGCTGTGCCATGCTGTTAGCTTCGCCTCTTCGTCTGCATTTTCATTCGTTTCAGTCTATTTGCCAATGCCACGGTGCTCTTATGCATTTATAGCTTGTTTGCTGCAGCAAAAGTTACTTTGCGCCTGGTCCTCTAACAGCGTCGTGTCCAAGTAAGTTTAAACATTATGCAGATGGTATTGCTTACAAAGAGGGCATTAGCCTCGACAATATGCGCAGAAAGTGAAAAAAAGCATTTGCAATTCGCGCGGTTCTAACAGTAACTCGAGATGGGAGGTGCGTGGTATATTGTTGAGGTTAGCATTAAAGAGAGATGGTGCCATGAAATGGTGTAACGGTAGGAAAGACGGAAAATAAAAGTAAATCGAAGAGTTTGTGCATGATGAGGAAAGAGAGATGCGGATTGGAAACGACTTAAATGAGAGTGCGTGAGTGTGGGTGTTTTTGTTGAGAAATAGACACAATTAGTGCGAGGCGGGTTATGTTAGTGGTGGTTATAGCTGGATGTTGGAGTTTAAGAAGCATCATTGGAAATTATACACCATGTCGTGAATAATAGATACTATGTTACGTGAAGAGACACGTCCGAGACCTTTTAAAGGAACATATACAAATGCTCAGCGTGAAGTACAGAGTCGATTCTATTCCTTAGTTTTTGAGCTATCGATCTGAAATTTTGCTCTCATCGTTTTCTCCTTAATAAGCTGCTAATTTGTCGGAATTTCTGATTTCGGGCCACTATGTCCTAGCTGCCATATAAGTCCCCCGATCAAAACCAAGTCTTTGTATGGCAAACTTTTTCATATCATGAGATTTCTTTAAGAAATTTGGCATGGGTTATTTTCCTGGAGATTCATACAATCTCTGAATAAATTGTACAGTTAGGATCACTATAGCCTTTAGCTGTCATACAAACCCACCGATCGAACTCAAGTCCTTGTATCGAAAACTTTTCTATTTTAGAAGATATATTCACAAAATTTAGCATGAATTATCATCCCAAGAAACTCTTCATTCTCTGAATAAATTGTACATATCGAACTACTATAGCATATAGCTGTCATATATACCCGCCGATCAAATTGAAGTTCTTGTATGGAAAACTTTTATATTTTAGGAGCTTTATTCACAAAATTTAGCATGAGTTATTATCCTAATAAACTCTCTAATCTCCGAACAAATTGTACAGATCGGACCACTATAGCATATAGCTGCCATACAAGCCCACCGATTAAATTCAAGTCCTTGTATGGAAAAGTTATTTGTTTGAAGAGATATCTTCACGAAATTCGGCATGAAATTTTATCCAAAGCAACTCTACAATCTCCGAAAAAATTGTACTGATCGAACCATTATAGCATAGAGATGCCATACAAACTGAAGGATCGGAATCAAGTTTTTGAAAGGAATCTTTAGTATGTGTGAAGGGTATTATTGCTTCGGTCTAAACAAAGTTAACGTTTTTTCTTGTTTCTTGTTTTTTCAATTTTTAGATTTCAAATTTTTATATAATTTTTTTTTTTTTTCAAAAATTACCTAGCAAAAATTTTAATATATCATCTAAGCAATATGCACATAAACAAATTTACTAAGCATTTATCTAAGCATTTCACATGCATCATTTCCGCTGCAGGCAGCCGCCTCCATTCCTTTCTCTAACATATCACCACAATAACTAACACGCCGCTAACTTCGTTCCCAACTTACTTAAAAACTAATTTATTCACAATTAAATTGTTTTTTTCTTCACACTTACCGTCATTGCTGCGACTAATTTTTGTATTTTGTGTTGGAAAAAATCCCAAGAACTCATCATAAAAATCGCAAAGCGTCTTGCCACCACACATTGCACTGTTCGATTACAATTCGACATTCTCCTCCTTTCGCACACACACACTTTGGTGTGTATAACATATGTATTTGTATATGCATATGTGTGCGTGTTTAGTTGCGCGCTTTGACGTTTAGAACGTTCTCTTTGTTGGCGAGGTATCTTTTTTTGTCATCAAAGCGATTAACGCCGACCGCTACTGTGCGATGCTTCAACCGGAAATTAGAAAAGAGATTAGAATCAAATTTTCTGTTGTTGTATGCTGTTGTTTGTTGCTTGCTATGTATATTAATGTAAATATGGCTAGATTTATGCACATATAATTATGGCAACGAAGGTCAAAAGTACACTTGCACAGCATTGGGAGCGAATATTGTTTGAGGCATATTTGCAATCGCTAAACGATGAGTATGAAACAGAAATTAATGAATAAGAATAAAAATTAAAAACACATATTTTGTAATGTAACGAGAGTAATGCTGTTTATAACGTTTTGAAAATATATTTCAAATTTTTTTTCATTATGCTTTAAATGTATGGTATGGGATTTTGTCCAACAATTTTGTTGTTGTTGTTGTAGCAAAAATTTTTTCTCAAAATAGTCTAAAATATGCTGACGAAAGTTTTTGTGTCCGCCGAAAAGATTTCGCCATATTTTAGCTCAAAACAGTGACACCTATGTAGAACAGCATTTCCGCTCCAGGAAAAAAGCAGTCTTCAATGGTGGGCTCTAGAACCCAAAATATTAGAAGCACAATTTTATAATTCGACCCTAGATTGATGGACAAATAGACTTTCGACTGCGGTTGTTTGAAAATTCTTCGGTGATATTTACCATATTGTGTGTCTTGGTTATTATTTTTCGAAACGCTGAACTCGATAAAAAAATAGACGAAGCTGAGTTTTTACCGAGTGTTCGTTTGCCACTTGCTTACAAAGTTGAGTTATGTTACGTTTGAAGGCTGATCTTCAACACAGAAAACACATTTGAATATTAAAATACAAGTTATTGTGATTCTTAAAGATGGATTAAAACCCTTATATATGGACAAATCTTCTTGAATCTATCACAAATCCGCCAACGTATGCCATAGCAGTGTGTAAACTTTAGGTTGGCAAACGTGAGACCGTGAAGAAGGAAGAGAATAGAAAACACCAAATCAAAATTTTGGAAAAAGGCTTTCGGCAATTGTTTTCCGACTGGATTTTTAGACTCATAGTCAATGAAGATTGCACCCCAGAGCAGTAGATCTACTGCTACCGTAAGGCCTCTAATTAAAAAGCAAAAAAGTGATCTAGAAGCCTGAAGTTAAATAGGGTTAAATAGAAATTTCGACAAAAGAACAACACTCATATTGAAAGTTAAGGAGAGGACTGCTAAAAGAACAACGATGAAACAAAGGAAGTACAATTTTAATATGAAAAGGGAAGATTCGAATGCGATGACAAGAACCACTTCAATTTTTATACCCTGAATAGAGTATATTAAGTTTGGCACGAAGTAATAACCAGTAAAAAACGTGGTCAACAAGTACTAGCAGTTTCGGCTACAAGATCTGACCGGAAACTTAATTCTGGAACAATGGGGAACTGAAGCTCATAAAGTTCGCTCCAATCCGCCTGAGTAATGTGCGTATGGGATTTAACTCCTGGTTACCAGTCCATAGCAGTATGGAAGCTCAACAAGTAGCAGTTTCGGCTACAAGGTCTGACCGGAAAGTTAATGCTGGTGGAGTTGCATTGCAATCAGGTGCCGAGCCCAAAGTTCGGCAGTTGTTTTAGTTGGGACTCGAATGCTGAAAACGTGGTTAGTGTGCTTATTCCACATTGCCTGATCAACGCTATGCTTTGATCTATTGTGCTTTTGAGCGCCTTGGGGTAAAGCTGTCGCCAGCAGGTATCCACGTTAAGCACACCGGATATTAACCGTCTGTATATAGACGAACTAATCTCTCAATTTTTGAGATATCGATCTGAAATTCTGCACAAGTCTCGTCCAAAAACTCGCTTATTTGTCGTAGTCGCTGATGCCGGTACACTGTCAAACAAACTGGCCGACTACAATCAATATAAAGATATTTGAATACCCTTTATGCTATAAGAAATGATCCTGTGAAGGGTATTATATTTTTTATTGTTTTCGAATAAACAAACAGTATATTCGAAGCAACAATTTTTGGGCAAATGACACCTTGCAGTTTTCGTTCAAGCAATATTATCTCTAATTGACCATAGGATCAAAGCAAGTGTCAGATTCAGTACACAAGTCAAATAAAAAATATGTATGTATATGGTATACGTACATATATTCGCAGTGCTTGCGGTCAAGCTCTGCCAATTCCTGTATTCTTTAATACCGCTGGGATTCCACAATTCTTCACGCATTTTGAGCCACCTTGTATGTAAGTATGATTGTATGTCTGATTTGTACATTAAGTTAATAGTCACATTCAATTAGTGACGCTTTAGGCTGAAATTGTCCATGTCGCGTCGCAATTTGCATCAATCATTCAAATGCCCATAAAACTAGTGCCATTAAAGCTCAAGCAAAGCGCATAATTAACTATTATGGCTACTGCAAAGCAATCATGCAAATGTAATGTTAACAATAAAATGCTGTTAAGATAAGCAAATGACAATGGGTGAGAGCGGGCAAGCAGCCGCAACAACAACCTAAGTATTTTCATTGGAGTAGGTGAACAATCAGTTTTTTGCTTGTAACGGATGGTAATGCGTCAGCTGCTTAAGCGCCTATGTGGCAGCACCAATGATATGTGTGTATATGTATTTACAGATTTGGATAAATATGTATGTATGTGTGCGTTTCTATAAGTATATGTAAGTATATTTGCCTATTAGACACATTTTCTGCCATTTACATGATGAATGTCTTTCATTCTTCAACATAAATTCAATTGAAGGCGCGTTCATCCGACTGAGTATATGTGAACTTGTCCCTTAATTTTTGAAATATCGACCAGAAATTTTGCACAGGATCTTTTCTCACCAAAAAGCTACTAATTTATCGGAATCGGTGGTATCGGACCACTATAGCATATAGCTGACATACAAACTGAACGACCGAAATCAAGTCTTTGTAAGGAAAACTTTTTTATTTAACGAGCTATCTTCCCGAAATTTGGTATGTTTTATTGTCGTAGGCAATAATGCAATCTCCAAAGAAATTATTCAGATCCGATCACTATAGCATAAAGCTGTCGTACAAACTGAACGACAGGAATCAGGTCCTTGTATGGAAAACTTCTTTATTTCACAAAATATCTTCACAAGCTTCGGTATGAATAATTGAAGCAACGCCACTATCTCCGAACGTATTGTTCAGATCAGCCTAGTACAGCATATAGCTGCCATACAAACTGGCCGTTCAAAAGCAAGATGAAAATCTTTTTATACCCTTACATGCAGTAAAATGTATCTGTGGAGGGTATTACAGCTTCGGTGTCACCGAATAAAAGATTTTTTGGTTTTGTTGTTGCTGTATTTACGATTCCTTATATTTAATTTACGTTTATTATAACTTCATAATGGTAAAAAGGTGTCAATTTTTCACTACTTACACTAATCAATTTATATTTTTCGCCATAAATCGGTTGTTCGTACCCTCCATGTACATACATATAGTATACATATGCATATGTGTAACTATTTCCTTTTTCACTTAAATGTAAACAAATCCATGGCAAGTGCTTCTGAGAACTTCTTGGCATTTTTCTGTTGGCTAAAACAGCAACACAATCTTATACATATATTTGGATACATACATAATTACATTTACACATATGTATAACTACACAAATTCATATCCACATATAAATATGCTTAAGTTTATGTAATAACTTAGCCGGCGCTTTATTAGAAATGTTATTTTTGCAAGCGACACTGCAGTCACCGCAGCGTAGACGATAAACTCTGCTCACTTTGTTTTTGTGTTTGTTTTGACCTAAGCAACTGGGGTTTCTGTGATTTAGACGCGGTCTTTCTTTCCACTTATTTCTTTATTTAGTTTTAGCCGATCAAATTTCAAGTTAATAAACACGCCTTTGATTTTTCAATAAACATTTATTAACACTTCTTGCAATAATAAATGGAAAACCAACTTTTTGCATTCCAGCGAATTTCAGAATTCTTCAGAAATCGTATGGTAAATTCTTGGCGTAGTTTCCAATGCATTTTTTGTAGTTGTTGTTATTGATGTTATGTCATGTAAACATATTTTCTAACTTCTAACTATTTTCACAGATGAAAAAAGCTTTATGTATTACTCAAAAATATCACAAAGACTGAAGATGGTTCGAAGTCTAAAATTTGACGAGAAAAGTTGCTAAAGAAAGTTTGTTTTAGCTACAGTCGGAGTCCCACACAATAATCAGGCTTGGAATATCTTAACCATTCAGTTTCTTGAAACACCCTAATTATACTTGTATGATATTTGTGTCGAAATCGATTTTTTACAGTTCCGGAACCCGGGTCCTCTTTCTCATATGTAACGAGTTTTTCAATAGGGACGCTACAAAAGTTGACCGATAGAAATAGCAAACGACGCCATATTTTTCCTGCTTTTTCGGCATTTCTCTTAAGGTAAGGTTCGCCATTTTATCTTGGGAAGATAAACGTTCCAACAACATGTCGAAATTATTAATATTTACTACCGAAATTCCGCGTTGAGACTCATTTCTGGTTGAATGGCTTCGTCAATAAGCAAAATATGCATTACTGGTCAGGCAGCAATCCACACGTACTCCATGAGTCACTATTGCATTCCGAAAAAAATACAGTATGGTGCGGTGTTTATGGGCCGGCAGCGTCATTGGACCGTACTTCCTTCGTGATGATCAAGACCTGCACGTTACAGTGAATGAGAATCGCTATCGCTCAGTGATAACCGAATATTTTTGATCCGAATCGGATGATACGGACTTGGACAATATGTGGTTCCAACAAGACGGCGCCACAGGCCACACAGCGAATGTCACAATCGATTTATTGAAAACCAAGTTTGGTGAACGTGTTATCTCACGAAATGGCCCAGTGAATTGGCCGCCTCGGTCGTGCGATTTGACGCTGTTAGACTACTTCCTGTGGGGCTATATCAAGTCTATGCCAACGAGCCAGCGAAGATTGATGATCTTCGTACGAATATCGAATGTGAAATTGCAGCAGTATCGGCCGATTTATGCTTGAAAACCGTCGAAAATTGGGTTTAGCGTCTAGACTTCTGCATACGTGCCCGTGGTGGTCATACAAAAGAAATCGAGTTCTAAACATAATGGCATCGAATGTACTTTCAAAGGATTTCATTGATATTCCAAACTGTTTTAATTTAATGTTTTGATTAGTTTTATCAAAAAAAAAAAAAACTTTTGTAGCGCTCTTATTGAAAAACCCGTTATTTATACCAGTTGCCTATTCGATTCAGCACTCACCAAAGTTTTGGCATTCAAAGACAGTTATCGTCACATAGTCTCTTAAATTTGCACAAACTTACACACACACGCCCCTATCATCTCCCATATGCCTCTCATTATGTAGTCATTATTTTTTTACTTATTTGTACAGTTGTTGTTGGCAAAAACGAAATTATTCCACAAATATTTACACTTTTACTTTCAGTCGAATATTAACAACAGAATAAAAACAACAATGGCATGGCTGAGCCGTCACTAATGACAGTTGGAACCGGCAAAAACACTCGAATTTGAACTAGTAACCCATATTTCCTGAATTCCATTGTGGGCGAAATTCGTTGAAAGGTTTTTACGTATGTAAAATGTGGGTGAATATATCCATGTGGGTGTATATTATATTTGCTTGTGTGTGAGTTCGCTTGTTTTGCATAAAACAGTCCTTAAGTTGTCAGGGTCTCGCAGACAGTTGGTATATTTAAGGAGCTCTTGTCTAGTGCAGGCATATCCAATATATGCAGACTGCTGCTGTTTAATCTTAATTTGTATGCGTGTTTGCTAAGTCAAACCCACTTCATTAACATAGACGATGTCGCCATCATTAAACATAACATATTCCACCCCGAAAATTTGCCATGAATGTACATACATATTTTTTATCTTAAGTACAGAAAAGCAGCTCGCTTTACCGTATATTTAAGAAATTTTTAATTTTCAACAAAAAATTTTCAATCAATTGCAACGAAATTGTGTGACGCAACAAAATTTCGTCACGCTCGCGGTGTACAAATCGCCAGAATAGCGAAGGATAAACCCCAAATTGTGTATTACCTGTGGATAGCTCGGTGCCATAAATGGTTGGTTTGAAATAAGTTGACTTTCAAGATTGCCATCTCTTTAAAAAATTTAAACCAAATAATTATTAAATTAATAAATAGGAAATGCTATATGCTAAAGTGCTAAAGTAGTTTCGGAAACTTCGAGGGAAAAAACTTTCTGAGGAGGGTTCCAATAGTAATTGCGATGTAGCAGTTTACCTCAAGGTGGGCGGTGCCATATTCGCCGTCTAATTTTTAACGACTACTACAAGGCACTTTTGTATTAAAGGGTGGCGAATTACAAGCGTGATGTTTTGCTCCAAGACCTGAATCGAAGCGGGATTGTCCACATAGACTTTTGACTTTATATATCCCCACAGAAAAAAGCTAGTGGTGTGATATCAAACGATTTTGGTGGCCTATTGACCGACCCAAACGTGAAATTATCTGCTCACCAAGTGTTCTATCAATCCATTGATTGATGGGATCTTTGGGAAGTGACGCCGTCTTATTGAAACCAAATGTCGCCGAGATCACGTGATTAATTTTCAGGCATCAAATAGTCGGTTATCATGGCATGATAACGGTCGGCATTGAGGGTAATTTTTGAAGAAATGTAGACCGACGATTTCCCCGGCCCACAAGCTACACCAAACCGTTATTTTTAAGGATGAAAAGGCAGCTCTTAAATGTCTTCAGGTTGCTCTTCATCCCAAGTGCGTTAATTTTGCTTGTTTACATACCCATTGAGCCAGAAATGAGTCTCATCGCTGAACAAAAATTGACTCGAAAACCTCGGATCTTTTTGGAACTTTTCAAGAGCCCATAAGGCGGCGACTACCCACTGTCTTCGTGTACACTTTCAGCTACTTAGCAGGCTCTTGCGAGAGTCTAAAAATAAAAAAAAAAAAAATGTGTACAACTCAATTTTCCTACATGGCAAGCACCCACCATCAATCACCCAGCGCTGTATTTGCTCTGCTTCATTTATTTTGCTTTACGCTCTCACTTTCCGTTTCGCTTCTAACGCATATTTTATTTAAATTTGTGTATTTTTTTGTCCTCTTACGCACTTAATTTTGCTTTGCCAATTCCCAATTCGGATTTGTTGTGGTCAGTTTTGTTGCTGTTGTTGTTTTTTATGTATGCTACTTAATATTTTTATTTACTTTTCCATTTTCGTTTCGCTATTTTTGTTGTTATTTTCACTTTTTAACACTTTTGCTCGCACTTGATTCGAGACTCACTGATTGTGGCCATATTCTTTATTTAATTTATCATCATAAAAAGCATAAGAACGCCTCCAAAAAAAATATAAATTCCAAAAAGGTATAAACACTATTTATAAATATATAAACAGATTCCCAATGGAATTGCTCCTCATTAACATATCACTCATAATTGAAGTTAAAGGTGGTTAACTTATTGTGGTTGTTATCTAATTTTTGTTAATATTAACCGAGTTTTCGTAGAAATACGTTAAGAAGCAACCGGCAATGGATATATATAGGCGCCATTAAATTAAATATTCCATTATTTTTGCAATAGATGACTTTAGGAATCGGTTTCTCGTGTTGTATAAGTGCGATCGGGTTCCGAATGGTTTAGTAAGATTTCGCACCTCATGTGAGTACTGTTTCCACTGCACAAGAGCCAAACATTATACATAAGACTCTTGGGAACCATTTCAACAAGGCTAGATAAAAAGGAAACTAGATGTAAGTATCCCATACCAGCTAACCCAAAGGACACTTCATTGACCGTATTTTCATCTAAGGATCGCTATCGAAACGTAACAAAATCCATCCATTTCTGCAGCGAATGATTATGAGTAATGAAAAGTGGGTCACTTAAAACAACGTTGAAGGAAAAAGATCGTGGTCTGGGGCTGAAATGGTGATGAAACCAAAATTCACGTTCCAGAAGGTTTTGCTCTGTGTTCGGTGAAATTGGCCGGGAATTATCTACTGTGAGCTGCTCCCTTACAACCAAACTCGTAACTCGAACCGATATTGTCAGCAATTGGATCGTTTGAAATAAAGAAACCGTCAGCATTGGCTAATAGAAAAAAGTTATGTATGTTACATTAGAGGAACACTAGACCACATACATACATACATCGATTCTGTCTAACAAGAAGTTCTAAAAGCTTAGTTGGGATGTTCTTATTCATCCAACTTACATATAATTCGGACCTAGCATTTTTAGTGATTTTTTTCTTCTTTTTGTCTATCGAGACTAATCTTGCTGGTAAAAAACTTGTGAGATACGAATGTTCCAGAATGTGCTTCGCGCGCTAAGCTCAACTTATGGTCAACATAATCGGCCCACTGCGCGTACTATTCGCAACTTCAGCCCCCCTCTTCAGACCCAGCATTCATTATTGGGTAATATGCGACCAAATAGACCATGGAGAGCCGACGACTTGGCGCAGTTTACGTCGAGATCTTAAATTGAAAGCGTACAAAACCCAGATTCTGCAAGAATTGAAGCCGATCGACCTTCCCAAGCATCCCTTCCCAAACATCCAAGAATATCTGACGTTTTCGAACCAAATTTTGTTCAGCGATGAGGCCTATTTCTGACTCAATGGGTATGTAAGCAAGCCAAATTCACGCTTTTGGGAAGAAGAGAAACCTGAAAAGACTCAGAGCAGTCATTTCATCCAGATAAAACAACGGTTGGGTGTGGTTTGTGGGCCGGTGGAATCATCGGTCCATATTTCTTCAAAAATTGTCGCGCCATGATAACCGACTATTCCATGCCTGAAATTAAAGCTCGTGTTCTTGGGGACATTTGGTAGGGAGCCTATGAGTATGAGAATTTATGAACATGCTAGAAATCAGTACTACTATAGATAATAAATTAATAATAATGAATCAAGCTTAACTTAAAGCCTCTTAGACAAATACACATACACATATTTGTCCAAATTAGGCAGACCTAGTTTCTACAATTATTTCTAAAACTTTTGACACCCCATCACCGATTACAAAAATCAATACAATTACCGTTTAGGATGTATAAATAGTAATTATGTCCAAGCCGTTTGTTTATCCTTCCACGCAAGGGACTCCCTGGCGTATACTTAACATTTGGCACAGTCGTCTGCCCTAAACACTTCCACCACCACAACGACCGTTGAGAAGTTAATTTTGAATAGGGAATAATCACATGTTATTGTATTTGCATAATAACAACGAAAACGATGTCAAGTATAACAATAACAACAACAACAATTTGAAAATTCAAGTTCGAGCCTACGCCTCCTGCCACTGTCGCCTACCCACTTCAGCTGTTGTCGTTTGAAATTCGTTTAAATTAAGTCATTAAATTGCAATATTCATAAATTTTACGCCGGAAAATATTATATTACACGCAACATTGAGTTTGTTGCTTCTTCTTACTGTTGCTTTTTGTGAAGTGAAGACTATGCATTTGCATATTAACAACAGCTGTGACAGTCAAGCCGCGGTAATATCCGCTTATTGAAAATTGTTTCTTACAAGTATATAAATATATGTATATATCAGCATGTAAATTTTTCACTAAGCATAAGCTAGCGGCAGCTTAATGCTAAGCAAACACACACACACATTTCTAAAAATCTATAAAGTAGGTATGAGTACCATTCAGGTGGTTAACCAACCGCTAAGCAACAAGCAAAGCCGCCAGTTAGCTGTCTGGTACCAGCTTGCAGCTACCAAGAATCATAAGTGCTACAACAACAACATTTTTTATACATAACAACAACATCATGCTATTATTTTACCACGTGCTGTCAATACTCTTAACTTAGCAGCATTCTAAGCGTGCTTAAGAAAGACCGTAAGTGGGGAAAATCCCGCTTCCAATTTTTCTGAGAAGGAATCGTTTGTGGAAATATAAAAATGATTTGGTCGTGCAGCTAAATGGACTTTAGTGATGAAATAGATAAACACAATTGCAAGTGAAAGAGTAATGCTATGGAACAGAAGAATATGGAAAACGAATAAACACAAATGGATTAGTGTCTTGGAGAGGAATGTCTCAAGACTCAAGTAGACCATATAGCTACAAGACGAAATTAAATATTTGGCATTAGCAGTTGTTTTTTAACAAGTTTCATAACGGACTAAAACACGTAGATACGAGTACCGAGAAACTTTATCGAATAAAGCCTGACTGATACCCAAGTTCACTCACGGGACCATAGCTCGGCCTCTAACGCGGACACGCATGACCTCCCTTAACTCCTACCTCCAACATTTAAGCCCTACTTTTAGTTGCATTAACCCAAGCTTAATCTCATTTAACGCCAGCTTTAGCTACCTTGAGAATTAGCTTGCTCTTCGGACCCTAACTAAACTTGATGGTTAAACGACCATTCACTTCAACCCAGCTTAAGTCCAAACAACACAAATATCATCAAGAAGTATTTCATTCACTTGATGATTATTTTCACTTGCGATTATTTTATGGCTGACAGAGACAAAACGCATAAAAAAAATTACGCGAAAAAATACAGTTGAAGCAAACACTTAGCTGGTTGACGAATATCGGAACACCGCCTCAGGAAAATCAGCAATCAAGGATTGGTATTTAGGCGTGATGAAACAAGCACCGAAGACGGTTAACGCAACGGACGCCCAAAAGAGGTTGTTGCCGACGAAAATATCAAAAAAGTCCACAAAATAATTCTAGAAGACCGCAAAGTAAAGTTCTTCGAGAAGGCAGTCCCTTTAAAGATATCAAGGAACTTGTGCACGATATCATTCACTTATATTTGGGTATGAGAAAGTTCTATGAATAGTAGGAACCGCGCGAGCGCACTGCTGATCAAAAACAACGACGAGTTGATGATTCGGGGCAGTGTTTAGAGATGTTCAAGCATGATTAACCCGAGTTTTGTGTCGATATGTGACAATGGATGAAACATTACTCCTTTATTTCACTCACAAGTCCAATCGACAGTCATCTGAGTGGACTGCACATGATGAACCGCCTCCAAAGCTTGAAAGTATGGAACAGTGGGCTGGCAAAGTTATGGCGTCTGTATTTTGGGATGCGCATGGAATATTATTATTGACTACCTTGAAAAAGTAAGGACCATCAAGAAAAAGAAGCTGCTGCATCACCAAGATCATACACCGTGTCACCAGTCAGTGAAAACGGTGGCAAAAATTCATGAATTGCACTTCGAATTGCTTCCGAATCCACCGACCTCTCCAGATCTGGCCCCCGGCGACTATTTCTTGTTCTCAGATTTCACAAGACTGCTCACTGGGAAGAAGCTTTCGTCGAATGAAGTGGTGAACACCGAAACTGAGGACCATTTTGAAACAAAGGAATATTATACTACAAAAATGGTATCGACAAGTTGGAGGGTCGCTATAATCAGTGTATCACCCTTGAAAGGAACTAAGTTGGATAAAAAACGAAGTTTTCCAAAGAGAACAAGGTAAGCCGTGCTCTTTCCAATTAATCTGTTACTTTGAGGTGAGTAAAAATAATTGGATCAATAAATTTGATTTCGGAAAATATAAGCTAGCACAATAAAATGTTCGAATACCTAGGGAAGCTCTTTTGAAATCTATGTAATTCAAAATTTTTCGAAAAAAAGACTCAACAAGAATTGACTCACTCACCTTTCCACAAAATTGAATGACGCATTCTACTAACAGCGCAGCTTACTAAACTCATTTCAGTATTAATTAGACGCATTGACAACAGTTGACAGCACAAGATCTGTGATCAACGATCTTCTAAGTAATCATAATTCAAAATATGAACTCATGAGAATCACCTTAGCTGTTGAAATGTGATGGATTGCTTATGACTTTATGCGACAAGGTGAGTATCACTCGGACTGACTGGATTTTCACACGACTTGCGCACACATACGCAGAAGGTACTTTGTCTATGTATAAGTGGATTCATAGAATCGAGTTGTTGTCAGCGGAGGTGACTATTGCGGCAAGTGCATCAATTAGTTGGGAGTGTGGGTGTTGTTTGTGCAGCAGCTGGCAACTAAGATGTCCACGAGGGAAATTTGTAATTATGCAATGCTATTTTAAACGAGTGGCGGATATAATGAATAATTGAAACGAAGCAATCGTGCATGACTAACGTATTCGTTCGTAACCCCTTAAATCAAAAGTGGTAGTAGAAATAGTTTATTTTTAATCATACAAGATCTTTGAAGTTTATAAGAAAACCTTTTTTTTACCATATCAAAAAAAGAAGAAAATTTTGGAAATGTCACAATTTACTTCTCAAAATTAGCTCAGTTTTAGCGCGATAACCTTGATCCAGCGATAGTCCAACTTCTTTAGACCGTCTGAAAAATACTTTTTCTGAAGGTCTGCAAGGTAGGCAACTGTGGAGGCGAAAAGCTCTTCAATCGACCCAAATTTCCGTTCGGTTCCTGTCTAAATAGAGAATGCAGATATTCTTCTTCTATATGGGCCCAGACATTGCTTACACGGTAATAGCTGAGTACACAACAGCGCTCCAGTCGTTCTTCCTTTTCGCTGCTTGGCGCCAATTGAAGAATCCAAGCGAAGCCAGATCCTTCTTCACCCGGTCTTTCCAACGGAGTGAAGTTCGGACGACGTGACCTAGCCACTGTAGCCGTTGTCTTTTAATTCGCTGAACTATGTCAATGTCGTCGAATATGCGGTATATGTAGTCATCGTACCATCGAATGCAATACTCGCGATTGCCAATGCGCAAAGGACCAGAAATCTTCCGCTGAACCTTTCTCTCGAAAACTCGTAACGTCGAGATGTTGTCATCGTCCATGCATGGAATAATGAGTGACTTATAAAGTTTGGTTTTTGTCCGTCAAGAGAGAACTCACAAACTGTAAATTTCAGAAAACGACGGTCATCATAATTGCGGTAGGTAAGACAGTCTTCGGAGCGAGTTCGGCGAAAGAAGTCTATTATTTCGACTTATTTCGGTCTCTGTTGTGTAGCAGTCCAAGGTCAAGAAACGATGCAAAAACTACCTTGAAATGCGTTAAACAGCTTCAAACTCTACAGTAAAGTGGTCTCACGTGTGTTCCCTTGTTATTATAAATTAGCAAACGGCCGAGGTGTTATAGCGGCAGAAAACATTCCTGTAGTGATTTCAAGTTGACAGTCCCCGACTGATAAAAGTTCGGGTCCGTTCCGGTTCTTAGAACCGACTGTCGAAATTGGCCAGTTCTATCCGAAATCGCGAAATTTAGTACCGTTAACCTCTGTTGTAGCCAATTTCAAGGTTTCTGTTCGTGGTTCATCAAAACCCGACGTACGACCACGTCGTAACTCTTTAGGCACATTTTTTACAAACGCCGTCCATGAATAAAAGTGACCGTATACAGCATCTAGGAGCTCTTTGAATTCATTACCCGGTCTCCCACTTTCTCCATTTTTTTTCTTCTCAAATTCGCGGACATGCCCACTGTAACACGAGGTCAAACCCAACCTACGCGCCTGATTCATCTAAAATTTTGGAGAAAAAGACCACATACGAAAATTATACAAGCTAAGCGAAAAATTACGAAGAGAAAAAGATAGAGGTTTATTGTTCCCTAAAACTAGTCTCAGATATCACAGTTTCGTCTGCACAAGGAGCTCATAATAGATGTTATTCACTAAGTCAAATAAGATGAAGCTATAAATAGCAAGTTCACTAAAGAGCAAGAGTGAATAAGTGAAGATTTGGGAACTGTGGTACATGAGTCTTGGGTATGGAAGTCTTCAGCTGGTTTCAGATATATCAGGTATGTATACTGCAGGGTTTCATGGTCTGCCTATGACTTTAGTGTTAATCTCCAAAACTTGTAAAAGAAAGATGTGAAAAATACAAGAAAAATTCGCCTCTGAACGTGGAAATTTTTAAAAAAATATTCGAAGAAACTTGAAGTTCATGGTGCTACATGGGTCTTGTATGTGGAAATTTCTATCTGATCTCAAATATATGAGGTTTGTATAAAACTGAAAATTAAAATCAAGATTCGACTCTAAACGTGAAAAAACTTCGAACAATATTGGAACAGCATTTGAAGAAGCCTGAAGTTCATCCGCTTTAAGAACCTTGTAACGGCACTAAAATGTATTTACACAAGCTAGTTTTGTGGGTGTGAGAAAAATAAATTTTCAAAGCTATATACATACATGCATACATATGTATGCAATTAGGTAATTAACGACCGACGCGCATACCGAAATAGTGAAGCCACACCCAGTAGGAAAAAAAAATTAAAAACAACAAGAGTGCACTTGTGCACAACAAACAGCATCGATTGACGCTGTAGAAGACGTAATACATGCAAATTACGGCGCAAGTTAGAAAAATAAGTTATAATAAAAACAACAACAACCACAGCGAAATTTCAATATCTTGAAAATATGAATATTTTATGTAAGAAGCGGTAGCCGTGCGCTTAATGATGATTATGATGATGGTGACTAAGTCATTAGCAATGCCAACATTAGACACACACACGCACACACACACACAAATAGACTTTAATTGCCAGCGAGCAGTGCGCAAATTGCAAATATTCACAACGAAATGGAAATTGTTGACGAATTGGCTCGAATTATGCGGCTTAGAAATTCTAGAATTGGCAGCAAAGAATGCGCCAACAATTGAGACGCCCAACAACAGCGCGTGTGCATTGAATCGTATGACACAAAGCACGCTTTATTGTGCGGCCAAAGACGGCGACGCAAGACACTTACATACGAGTAAACACACGACGGCGTTTGGCGCGCGGGCGGACTTTCGTAGAACAGTACAAACTTGGCACAAAGTGGGTTTTGTTTGCCAGCGCTGTTGTTGTACATATTTACTAATATAGTCTCGGTTTATTTGTTGATTTCTTGTCATATCGGCGGCGGACAATTGAACAGAGGATGATTCAGTGTAACATTCCTGGAATGCAATTTGAGTGCGAAAATCGGCGAGAATGACACCATAAAGTGTGCGACAAAACCTTTTTCGTTTTTGCAGGTGATTATAAATATATATGTGCGGTGGCAGCGCGCTTTCAACGTGCAAAGAATGGTGAATGCGCTGGCAATTAATTGCTGGTAAGAATACTACTTTGCATGACGGTTGCTAAGCAAATGCCCAGGCGATGGAAAACCGAACAGCCGAAGCTAATAATCGAATTACCCAATGAATATTTGAGTACATTTAAGTTGGCATTGAAACCAGAAAAGTTAAGAACGCAAAGTTTGAGAAAAATAGTCAGCATAAGAAGTTTTTTTGATCATAAGATTCCATCCCGAACACTCGCTTCAGGAAAACCCAAACTTGGAAGTGCGAAGCTTTATTGAACCCTCAAATAATGTTGCACAGATATTTATTTTCATCGGCATCGGGTATTGAAGGCCAGTGGTAAGAGATTACTAGCTATACAAATTCAGTGGCATTACTTAAAAAATCCAACTTTTTTCACGGAAATAAAACACTGAAGCACGAAGAACTTTTGAATGATTTGTTTGAGTATTGGTCTGATAAGAGTCGGAAAAATTATATTTGTTGTAGGAGCCAGTTCACAGCTGAACCCTAGGTAACTGTAAAGCTGATGAGCGGGCTATAGAAGACAGCTGAGAGTTACTATCAGAAGTATTCCCATTGGGAATAGGTCGGAGCTCCGTTGTTTTCTTGCGTATTACTATTACTAGCTATCTGAGGCTTATGGGAGCTTTACAAGCACTCAGAAACTTTTAGAGCTTGCGCTGTCTCAAGATCTTTCTGGCCCAAAATAGGAGTGGTAAGCTCCTCGATCTCAGCAAGGTGAACCTTGAACCCTACTTTTGCAAGTTCTGAGTCGGTACCCATGCGGTAATGTTTCAAATCTCACCGGATCCCAATTACAAAAGCTGGTTGAAAGGAGACAAGGACTGGTAAACTCCTCGCTCTCAGCAAGGTGAACCTTGAACCCTATTTATGGGAGTTCTGAGTCGGTACCCACGCGGTAATGTTTCAAATCTCGCCGGATCCCAATTAAAAATGCTGGTTGAAAGTAAACAAGTTAGACACTTAACGCTATTTTATTGACTGTTCTCTTCGCGAAATCAAAGCCGAAACATCTCAGATTTCACAACTTCAGACTTCCAGGTGGGTTAGCGCCAATATAAGTAAAATTTGAGTTCTGGATTCAAGGTAATTTATCGAAACAGGAAATATTTTAGGTTTCTCTGGTTTCACAAAGAACTTTACTTAGCAGTAAAATGGAAATTTAAGCGAAGCAAGTGGCAAGACGAAATATCTGCAGTCATCATGGTCATCGTAGATAATTTCGTCTATCTTGGAACCAGTATTAACACCAACAACAATATTAGCCCGAAATCCAACACAGAATAACTCTTGCCAACAGGTGCTACTTCGGACTGAGTAGGCACTTGGGAAGTAAAATCCTCTTTCGAAGAACACAGACCACAGCAGTCACTCATTATTCCCGTCCTGCTATATGGTGCAAAGACATGGATAATGACAACATCAGATGACGATACGAGTTTTCGAGAGGAAGGTTCTGCGAAAGATTTACGGTCTTCTACACATTGGCCACGGCGAATTCGATGGAACGACGAACTGCACGAGATACACGACGTCATTTGCATAGTTCAGCGAATTAAAAGACAGCGACTACGCTGGTTAGGTCTTGTCGTCGGAATGGATGAAAATACTCCAGCTGTGAAAGTATTCAACGCATTACCCGTCGGGGGAAGCAGAGGAAAAGGAAGATTATCTACTCCGTTGAAAAGACCAGGTGGAGAAGGACCTCGCTTCGCTTGGCATTTCCAATTAGCGCTACATTGTGCAAATAAGAAACAACTGGCGTACTCTTGTTAACTCGGCTATAACCGCATAAGCGATGTCTATGATGTAAAGAAAAAGAGATGCCCAGGATACACTTTATCTTTCCATAAAAACCTATTCGCCTTGACAAATTTCCCATAATTACTTAGATGTTTTCACGAAGAGATAATTGAGTAGCCTGTTATAAGTTAGGATCTACTACTCCCACAAAATTCCTACTATCCACGTCTTATGTCTTAAAACCCTTACCAATCTTTCAATTGCCTGTGATTATCTTAAAACCACAAATCCAGAGCTTAAGCATTAACTTCTGCATTACTTCCGCAGTCAAAATTTCAATACACGACACAGAGGATCGTATGGTTGTCTAATTAAGTGTTTTCTCCTACAATATCGAGGCTTACTCTTCGCTAATTTTGCATTAATGGTTAGAAATCTTTATATAAATAATCCAGAGGTTCCTGAATACAAAATTCCAGACCAAAATCGTATATATTCGATATTTTCTGTGGCAACACCTACATACCAACGAAATAGAAAGTTCAAATTTTTGCGAAGGATCTATGGAGTGACTCTCTGGATCGGTAGTACCTCACTTCCCTGAAAAAAATCACAAAGATCTAGGGTATAACCTTGTTAATAGGTTGCCTTTAGCCGAGTTCAATACTCCAAAAACTTATATGAGTATAAATTATGAATCATACGAGTTCCAATCTTACGGCTTTTGAAAACAAGTATATGAGGTCAATGCATCGGCAAACCTCACTCTAACTCCTATAATATATCGGTATGATTTTATCCGCCATTCTTATTTGAAGTTCTATAATTTTTTCAAAACTTATATTCAGTTTTTACATCGAAAAAGTCTGCTTACGAAACTTTCAAGCGCCTGCTAAGCCTCTACCATTAACAGCTCCTCAGTTTCTCCCGCCTCAATACCCGTAGCCATTTCTTTGCTGTAATTTATGAAGGTACTAAGCCAAGTTTGACATGTGTGCAAGCGAAAGAAAAAATTACAACAACGAGAAACGTTGGAAAACAACTGCGCTTCACGTAATTGTTGTTGTAATATACACACATACTATGTACATACATATATGGATGTGCACGTAAGAGCTTACGAAAAACCAGTTTTCAGTATCTAATATCAAGTTCAAGGTCAATACAAAATGCAATAATTTTTTACCGCAGTCAACCGCAACTACAACACCACCAACAACAGCAACAAACAACAACACAAAAACAAACGAAGAGAAAAAAAATCGAAAACAGAAAAGCACGTTGAATTTTTTTATGTAAATAAGTAAGTAAATATCAGGCAAAAAAGCAGCAGTAACAACAACAACCACACTCGTAAAATACTTAAATAATCACACATACAAAGCCGCTTACACAGCGCCGAAGCACAGCGACTACTTGAATGGTTAATTAACTAAGCGATTGAGCCGAGCTCCGGCGTTAGAGCGCGCAATATGTGGCTTGTGTGGAGCTGCTGCAGCGGCAATGACAACACCAGCAACAAAAAGAACAGCAATAATAATGGCAGCGACAACGGCAACGACTTTGGACTTTTCATTTGACATCGTCATGCAAAACGATTTGCAAATAACGTCGAAGGCACGAACGTTGGCATGGCTAAAGAGCTCAGCTGCATCGTCGTCCGAAAGCCGTTTGTCGTTCGTCAGCCGTGGATGTGCCGCGCAGCAGGCGGGGGCGGGGGTGTGGCGAAAATGTATGGCTTTAATGGCAATTTGAGCGCGCTAACTTGGCTACAAGCGAAACCAAAGCTAAATCACAGCGTGTGACCGAACGTCGGCACAGCTGCATTGACGATTGAGCGAACGCGATGAGCTACCGCTTCCTTCTGTGCTCCGCCCCTCACCACATGATATAGCATTTTGCAAGTGAAAACCATATAATTTTTGTTGGCTTGTTGCGCAATGACGTTTTATTTGTTAGCACCAGAGTTGAGCTTAGAGCTCTTACGGCGCGCTTAAAGTGAATGTCAGATTGGTGTGCGGAAAGAATGTACTGATTTTTGAAAATATGAGATAGTTCTCGTCATGAAAAGGTTGTACTCAAAAAATTTAATTTCTTCCTGCTTCCCAAAATCTTTAGATCAAGTCCTATCGAAGACGGAACTCTCAAAAATTGTCTGCAGTCTTTTCATTTTACCATATTCTGCACACATTAATGCCATTATGTTCGGGATTTACTTGTATGAAGGTCTTTATAACAAATTTGTATAGGAATTCTAGGCACAACACAACGGAATAGCATTATAAGCTGTCCAACCGAGATACTCCTTTTACGATCGATCATTCAACTTATCCTAACTTAAATACGGTCAACTCCGTTGGTGGGCTAGGCCCAACATAATCCATAGATACCCTCGAAAATCAAAGATATTTCCTGTTCGCCCTAAATTTTCTCAGCAAGACTTCAGCCCCCTACGAACTTTAACTGATGGAAAAGACTACTTCACCCAAATGCAAAGGTATCGAACTATCATTATTACGATATTTCGGGATTTATGGTGACTTACACAGACTCATCATTCGAAACGATTCCATCGCGAGGTTAAAATGTATCTATTGCATAAGCAAACTTTCGCCTCCCGAATAAAAAATATCAAATGATCAAATCTAGTCGAAACTTTACATCAACAACCAATGGGACAGTATCACACATGTACGTTGCAACCATACGTTAATCCCAGACGTCGCATCAAATGATCGAAGTCGCATCCTGGTGACCCGACGCAAGCAGTAGTTACGCCAAGATTAACGGTCAAGAAGGTTTTGCCTTGTTTTTGTTGAGATCATCTACTATGAGCTGCTTTCTCCAAACTCTCAATTCGGACCAGTACTGTCAACGATTGAGCCGACAGAAGGAGGCCATACCCAGAAACGATCAGCTTTGACCAATAGGAGAGGAATTATATCCCATCAGGAAAACTGTAGGCATTGACAGTTACTTGCCACGAGCTCCGGGAGCTTGATTGAGAGATTTGTATACATACATCCGCTTTATAGTTCGTATAGTTCGGACTTCACACAAAGTGATTCCTTCTATACCTGCTTATAGCTAGTGATTTTGCTCTCAGACATCGACTAAAACAACTGCGTTTTGAGCACTCAAAACATCGATTGATCATGTCATCCACCTTAATATCTTGACTTTGCGCCGAATGACTTATTTTTATTGCCGTGTGCCGTTCGCAGCAACTGAGACTGAAGTATAAAACGAGTAGCCGCCTTTTTCGTCGATATCTTAAATTGAAAGCATATAAAATACAGCTTGTGCAAGAACTGAAGCCGCGCGACCTTCCCAAGCGACATCGCATCGCTCTAAGGACTCTTGAAAAGTTCCAAGAAGATCCGACGTTTTCGAGTCAATTTTTGTTCAGCGATGAGACCCGTTTCTGGCTCAATGGGTATGTAAACAAGCAAAATTGCCGCATATGACGAAGAGCAACATAAAGAGTTTCAAGAGAGATGTTTCTGGCCCAGTGCAATCATCGGTCCAATTTTGTTCAAAATGGATGCCGGCGAGAACATATTTATCAATGGCGACCGTTATCGCGCCTCGATAACCGACTATATGAGGCCTGAGTGAGGCAATGGATTTATTGAGAGTACACTTCGGTGAGCAGATAATTTTACGTCTTGGGCCGATCGATTGGCCACCAAGATCGTCTGATATCATACCGTTATACTTTTTTCTGTGGGAATATGTAGAGTCTAAAGTCTTTGCCGACAATCTCGCTTCGATTCAGGTCTTGGAGAAAGACATCACAAGTGTCGTTCACCCGTTACCAGTCAAAATGCTCGAATAAGTCATCGAAAATTGGACTCAACAAATGGACCATCTGAAACCTAAGCGCGGCCAACAATTGAGAGCGATAACCTTTAAAAAGTCAAAGAATGTTCTTACGAATGATAATAAACTTTTTTGATTAAATTTGAAATTTCAGCGTTTTTTCTTGCAAAAAGTAGATAACTTCGAAATGGATCACCCTTTAATAGGTCAACGTTTTTCGCCAGCTGAAGAAGCGGCTGATGCGTTCAAAACGCATGTTGAATGCTTAGGGATTTCCAATTCTTTGGCGCAGAGTTACATTCCTAGTCGAAAGAATGTCAAAGAATCCGTCTAAATCCGTCTGTTTACTTTAAATACTTGCACATTCAACATATTTGTAATGAGTCCGACACGTGTAATGCAAATTTACATATTAACAAGTCAATTTACATATTGCAATGAAAAGAGATATAGATGCATTTAACCTCGTTGGGATGTGCGAACGCTTTTATCATAATTGTAATATTATTTATAAGTTGCATCAATTTTTATTATAAAATTTTAATTGAAATAATCTGAACTCACTTGGTAATCATTCAAAATTATAGGAAAACAAGCCATAATTAATGATTTTTAAATGTTAATTTGTTATTGTGTCACAATTAAATATGTATTCCAGCGTGTATCTTCAGTTAACTCGTTAACTCTAGATTTTATTCACCACAGTTCTTATTAGCTTTAGCTACGAGCTTTTAGCTGGTTGCACTGGGTGAGTAAGCGTTTTTTCAACGCCCTTACTTATCATACTCGCTGCTGCTCGGCTCACCTTACTATTTTACACATTATATGCTCGTATCTATGCTCGTGTATGTACGAATGTGTGCCGCTGTGGTGTTCTAGTGTGTCAGTCGGTTAATGGTGGGAAATCGTTGCACCGCCTGGTACAGAGCAATTAAATTCGTTATTCTGCAGTTTGTAGTGTTCGACTTATTTGCATATTATCATTCAAATATGTTTTATTTAGCTTTAAAGAGAGATATGTTAGCCTTTTATTCAAACACAGGGTTATCTTGTGCGAAGTGTAGTTGCAACAGTTGAGTACCTTTACAAAGATTAATTATGAGAGTGAGATTGAAGGTGCAGATAGCTCTAACAAAGGTTGGAGTATTCCCTCGAAAGCAGATGTAAATCATATTAATTAAAATAATCAAAAAAAATTTAGTTAAACATATTGACATATATCGAGTTTAAACACGTATGTTTCCAAACCGGAAACAATAGCGATAGGATTAGATTTAAACACGGGTGCACGGAAGCTATAACACCCTTTACAAGTAAAACTATTTCCAAAAATGGAACACCTCACAATCTGCGCCAACTACCGTGGGATAAGTCGCCTCAACACGACAAACAAGTATAAGGTTCTATCGAGCGTACTGTGTGAAAGTTCAAAGCCCACCGTCAACAAACTGACTGTACCTTATCAGTGTGGCTTCAGGCCTGGAAAATCAACAACTGATCAAATATTCCAAATACACCAAATCTTGGAAAGGAACCGTGAAAGAAGGATCGTCACACACCACCTCTTTGTTTTGCTTGAGCAATACCAATCCATCAGGATTGGGAAAGACCTCTTTGAGCCGATCGAAACAAAAACGAGGTGTCAGACAAGACTTCTTATAGTGCGACTTCTTCAATCTACTGCTGGAAAAGATGATTAGAGCTACAAAGCTGAATCGAGAAAGCACAATCTTTAATAAGAGTGTTCAGCTGCTGCCATCCACCAATGATATTATATCACCGGCCTCAATATCCGCGCCGTTAATTATGCTTTCCCCAGATTAGACTAGGAAGCGAAGCAAATGGATCTAATAGTGAAAAAGGGCAAGGCGAGATATCTCCTGTCATCAACCAAACAGTCGTGACACTCGCGACTTGGCTCCCACGTCACTGTTGACAGTCCTAACTTCGAAGTCGTAGATAATATCGTCTATCTTGGAACCAGTATTAACACCAACAACAAGGTCAGTCAACTCAGAATAACTCTTGCCAACAGGTGCTACTTCGGACTGAGAAGGCAATTGAGAAGTAAAGTCCTCCCTCGAAGAACAAAGACCAAACTCTATAAGTCACTCTGACAGTATCTGATGGACGATACGAGTTTTTTTTTTTAATGTTCTGCGTAAGATTTATATCCTTTGCGCATTGGCAACAGCGAGTATCACATTCAATGGAACGATAGGTTGTACGAGACATACGAGACCCTTGACCTAGCTCAGCGAATTTAGAGACGGCGGCAACGCTGGTTAGGTCATGTCGTTCGATGAAAACACTCAAGCTCTGAAAGTATTCGACGCTGTACCCGCCGGAAGAGGAAGATCTCCACGCTGTTAGGAGCACCAGGTGGAGAAGGAACTGGCTACACTTGAAATGTCCAACTGGCGCCGAATAGCGAAAAGGAAAAACGACTGGTGCGCTGTTGTAAACTCGGCTATAACCGCGTAAGCGGTTTCATCGCCAATAAAGAAGAAGAAATATCATGAAGATATTTCGTCAAATAAAAAGTTTTCCATATAAGGACTTGATTTTGATGGTTCAGTTTGTATGGCAATTGTATGGCTGTAGCATACGATAGCGGCCCGATATCGGTAACGGATCTGCTTTAGGCAAATGAGGTAACTTCTCGAGGAAAAAACGTTGTGTATAATACAAATATCTCAAAAACTAAGGGACTATTGTAATTAGGGTATATACAGAGAGACAGACTACTGGATATGGCTAAACCGGTTTGTCACGCTGATCGTTTCTATATATGAAACACCCTACAGAGTCTTCGATGTTTCCCACAGAATGTTACAAACTTCGTTGCAACCTTATTCAGAGTATAATATATCATAAAATCTGTAAGAGTAGCGGAAACAGCTGGGCAAGGCCTTCAAAATAATTAAGCATATAAGTAGACCGATGAAACTTTGGCGAACAGCAATAAAGGGACTAGGCATATAAGTAGAATGCTTGAGTTCTAATTTCTAGCTAAACCAGACTCTTCGATCTGAGTTCCCGGGTTTAAGGATATAAACAGAGATAAAAAAAGCTGAAGCTATAGTTATGAAAAACCACACTTTTATTTGAGGGACTAGTTCAAAAGAAATCAACCGCCATATTCAACGAGAAAGAATGAAATCATTGCTATATTATAATCTACATTTCTACAAAAAATTGAACTTCAAAGTTCGAGTTCTAATTATAGATAATAATAACTTAGTGACACAAAGGAAATCCCCAAAAGCCGCAATAAAAACTATAACAATTATTAGTCGTTTGTTGGTAAGTGGTTCATTTGCATGTTTCAGAAATTAAAGATATAAATATAATAATTTAAGAATAAAAATAAATGATCTTGGTCGACGGAAACCCCCTTTGCCATGTGGAAATAGTGGTGAAATTCGTTCAAGAATATAAACTGTTGTCATAAATTAAATAATAATAACAATAAAATATAATAGTTTTGGGCAAAAAAGCGGTCTGGCGGTGCTTGCACACGGGGCTATTAGCTATAGTTTTCTCTGTTCCAGACTTAATTATTAACGGTATTTAATTAATCCAATAGAAAATAAATTCAAAAGAAAATTAAAAAGAATATTTCTCCACACAGGAAATGAATAAAAACATGCTGAAAAAATGTTTAAATAAAAATATTTCTTAATTTAGCTAAATGCTCAAAGCAACTCACCAAATAATTTGTGGCTTGTCATCATACCGTCCACTATTCATTAGGAACACAAATTACACTATTTTGCTGAACACATTACGACCACAACCGTACACGCATGTAATATATTTGAACCGAATATAATTTAGCACATTTTATTTAATTTTACCAAACGCACTTTAACGACGTCAACCGAACACTTACGAAATATACTATTTTCCGATTATTTTTATTTTTTTCCGAATACACTATAACAACTCTACGCGACCCAAAACACGAACACTTATTTACGCTTTAACGACGTCAACCGAACACTCCCGAGTTAAAAATCGTATTAATATTACAACATTCGCCGAATATATTTTATTCACACTCGCACTACGAATACCGATAACCGAGCACATTTCACATTATTATGACCTTCACTTGAGAAGAGGCACCTGAAAAAAATAGACAATGCAAAATTAATATTATATTCGATAACTTTTACCAATTCTACTCGTATGAAAAAATAATCTAATAGTAAATAACAGCTAGACGTATACCTATATGACCTCTGGAAACCCAAGTACTTATAGATTGTAATGGCGGAAATACTCATCGAGGAAATGGCCAACAACAAATATAGGGAATATGGAATGGCAATTTGAAGGCTGAGCAGGTGATCGAAGGTAGAGAGAAAGTTTCGTATCGGCGAACAACAATAGTGTAGAATTAGACCTATAGCGTTATTTTTATACTCTCGCAACAAAGTTGCTAAGGAGAGTATTATAGTTTTGTTCACATAACGGTTGTTTGTAAGTCCTAAAACTAAAAGAGTCAGATATAAGGTTATATATACCAAAGAGATCAGGGTGACGAGTAGAGTTGAAATCCGGATGTCTGTCTGTCCATCCGTCCGTCTGTCCGTCCGTCCGTCCGTGCAAGCTGTAACTTGAGTAAAAATTGAGATATCACGATGAAACTTGGTACACGTATTTCTTGGCTCCATAAGAAGGCATAAGAAGGTTAAGTTCGAAGATGGGCAAAATCGGCCCACTGCCACGGCCACAAAATGGCGAAAACTGAAAACCTATAAAGTGTCAAAACTAAGCCATAAATAAAGATATTAAAGTGAAATTTGGCACAAAGGATTGCATTAGGGAAGGGCACATATTTGGACGTAATTTTTTTGGAAAAGTAGGCGTGGCCCCGCCCTCTACTAAGTTTTTTGTACATATCTCAGAAACTACTATAGCTATGTCAACCAAACTCTATAGAGTCGTTTCCTTCAGGCATTTCCTTATACAGTTCAAAAATGGAAGAAATCGGATAATAACCACGCCCACCTCCCATACAAAGGTTATGTTGAAAATCACTAAAAGTGCGTTAACGGACTAACAAAAAACGTCAGAAACACTAAATTTTACGGAAGAAATAGCAAAAGGATGCTGCACCCAAGATTTTTTTAAAAATTGAAAATGGGCGTGGCGTCGCCCACTCATGGACCAAAAACCATATCTCAGGAACTACTCTACCGATTTCAATGAAATTCGGTATATAAAATTTTCTTAACACCCTGATAACACGAAATATGGGTGAAATCGGTTCACAACCACGCCTTCTTCTAATATATTGCTATTTTGAATTCCATCTGATGCCTTCTCTGTATAATATGTATGTATGTACATACATATATACATTAGGAAATGAAAATACAATTCAATACTCAAAGTACACAAATTGATCTAATCTAATTAATTTCACAGCAAAATAAAAAAATATGTAAATGACGGATAATGAAATCTCGATTATCACTTTATCATGCGAGAGTATAAAATGTTCGGTGACACCCGAACTTAGCCCTTCCTTACTTGTTATATTTCTAAACGACTGATTATAAAAATAATACCGAAGAAGTCAGGAGAAGGGTTTTCAGAAATGAAAGAAAATGAACTCCAATAAAAAATAGTATTATTACAGTAACAAAATGACCTCACTAAAACCCGTCTACTCCCTAGATCACTAACTTCCCATTCGTTGAACTCGCTTGACGCTAGTTCTTGTAGGTCAGTTGGTACCATAGGCGACGGAGAGTTTGGAATAAATACAGATTTAAAATAAATACTATTCCACCGACTGATTAACTTGATAATGACAAGACAATGGTGCTTAATAATCAGATATTTTTGGAACTTGGTAAAAAGAATATTATCAAATTTAATATTGACACCACACATTTTAATTTTTGAAGACCAGACTTTAAATTTTTCCATATATTATAGAGACCTAAGTTAAGCCAAAGATGCAATTAGTGACAAGAGCCAAAGCTAATTGCTGGATATAGTTCTTGCTGACTACTCGTTTACTGGAAATACCCAACCTTTGACTCGAAGAAGATTGGCGTGTGAAGAAAGACACTAGAAATATTCATTCAAATCAAATTTCTTTCTTAAAAGAAAAAGCAATAAATTTATATTCGTTCTTCGGTTATTACCATCAGTTTGGGTTTAACCTATTGGGTAATAAAATTTACCAAACACAGCACTTAGACACATACATACTTGTATGTATATATAGTACATTTATAAAATGTCACTGTATGATGCTGGCTGAAGTCTCTTTACGATGCTTATCAGACATTTTTTGTTCAATTAACACTGCGAGCGAGCAAAGAATACTGAGCAAGAATACTAAATCTCATAAGCAGAAAATACCAATAAAATAGTCATAGAAGAATAGATTTATATATGAGTACCGGCATGATTGTGAACCGAAAATAGGAGGCTCAATAGTGGCTGATATTTCAGCTGAAACCAAGCAAAAAAAAGCAAGACGGTCCTTTGTGAAATTCTCCGTAATTTATAAGAAGATATATAAGAATGCAGTTCTAAGTTTTAAAGAAGACTTTACATTAAATTAATCTGCTTTCACAGCTTAGAATCGGAGAGCAAAAATTTATGCTAAAAATTATATTGCGAACGCGTCTCAAGTCCATTTTTTTCCCTCCACAGTATTTGATTGTATACATACTCGTTTACCAAATGGCTCCTTCTTCCTCTTCTCTGCATATTTGATCAATTTCTTCGTTGAACTTTCGGTTCTGCGCTATCATTGTTTCATTTTATGGCGCTTGTCCTCTTGACACTTCTATATAAGTAAGTATATAAAAATCGTGCATGTGTATGTTTGTCTACAAATTTATGCGTGGTATCAGAGTGCCGCCCGTTCCACTTTCTTAGTTTATTTAAAAATTTCCAATTTTATACCGCTTTGCAGCTTTAAATAGGCGCCTATCAGTAGTTGGTACGTCCGTCCGTTCGGTCGCCTGCTTCTGCTTCGCTTCTGTTCTATGTCTTCAGACAGCAAAGTTTGAAGGTTAATTATATCACATGCACACGCATTCAATATCAACAAAGTCCAAGCTCTACACAAAAGTTTCGTGGACTGCTTCTTTGCTTTTTGCCCGAACTGATAGTACGAAAGTCTAACAGTACATTTTCATACTTCTTGTGCTATTTTATTTAAATTGTATAATTTTTTTTGTCTTCTGGTTTTCAATTTCATTTTCTGTCCTCTCATTCTTCTTTGCGCGTCTTAAATACAATTTTGATAATCTCTTTTTTTTACCACTGAAGTTTATTTGGTTTTGGTTTGCGAAGCGTGTACTTTGTTCGTATGAAAAGCTTTCCGCGTGTCGTGATAAGCCACAAATTCTTGGTGGCAGATCATAGACTCTGCCAACATGGGTTGAAGATTATGTGTCGTTGTCTAATCTTCTAACATTGTTGGAGTAGTTTTAAGGATTTGGCGCAACTAAAATCTGGTGAGCGATCTTTCGACTCTTTTTCGTTCTTGTGTATCGATATTTTGTTACACCGAATCTTCTTCTTCTTTATTACCGCAGACACTGCCTACGCGGCTGTAGCCGAGTTTACAACAGCGCGCCAGTCGTTCTTCCCTTTCGCTGATTGGCGCGAATTGGAAATTCTAAGTGTAGCCAGGTCCTCTTTCCGAAGCAGCACCTGTTGGCAAGCGTTATTCTGGACTGGATTTCGAGACTGACGTTGTTGTTGCTGTTAATGCTGGTTTCAAGATAGACGAAATAAGCTACTACTTCGAAGTTATGACTGTCAACAGTGTCGTGGGAGCCAAGCGGCGAGTCTTTGTTTACAACGAGACCCAAACGCTTTACCGAATTTAAGTATCTGTTTTTAGCTCTTCTAATGTAGAACTCAAGAGGTTCCTTTCATATTAAATACTTCCAAAGCTAACAAATTTGTTTTCCTTCGAACTCTGTTATATAGCAACGGTATACTTCAAAAGTTCCTCGATTCATCTTCGGAATAAATGTCGAAGGTCAGTCAACTTCCACTGTGTAATTTGTCAAAAAAGTGTTGACAGTGAAAAAATGGCGAGGAAGGAGAACCAAGCAGGAAGATGACAAAGAAGATGTATGGCATACGCTTCAGTAAAGGTGCTGATCCGCTGTCAGATTGACAGAGGCAGGAGGCAGCTGACAGTGATAGCGCTAAATGACAAGCGAAATTTTGACCGTTGGCGTGATGGAATCAAAGTAAACGGTCAGTTAGGCAGCTAAAATTCAGTATAGACTTTCTATATTTTGTCATCGTGACCATTAAGCTATAGATAGCATTGAGAGCTTTAGTCTTTATTGAGTATCGAAGAGAGACTACGCGAGTGTTTAATATATATTTATCCCACAACCAATTTTTTACCACCCACCTCGGCAATTACTTTTATTCGCTGCCATTCTTTGACATTTATTTTCGTGCAGCGAAAATATAATTCATCATTTTATGAACGCGTAAAATGTTTCGCAAGCTATTTAAAATGCTATAATCCCTCTTTAGTATTTAATAAATAAATTCTTGTTTAAAGGCAATAAATTGAAATTATCGCAATATTTTTCCAAAAAATAGGTAAAAAAAATTTCAACGTCGGTGACTGACCTCTGCACCGACAAATCACCTCCGTTCAAACATTTCAAGCACCTTAGCCACCTTAGCGCTCAATGGGCACCCCGTACCGTCTGTGGTTATACGGAACCTGTTTTTATTTCCATCAGCTATTGACCGCATATTGGTTTTTGTACGCCCTAGCAACGTCCAACAAATAGTATAATAAGTTTGTTAACTTGACTTACAGTTGTTTGTAACACCTAAAATTTATCGAGATATGGTTATAATATCACACTGCTTAGCTTGTCGCGACCAATTGATTTCCGGATATCCTCAGTGGACACCCAAAACAGTTTGTTACCGACGAAAACATCAAAAAAAAAGTCCTCAAAATAATTTTGGATAACCGTAAAGTGAGGTCTGTGCAAAGTGGGTGTCGCGCGAGCTCACTTCTAAGCAAAAGCAATGACAATTTGATGCTTTGGAGCAGAGATTGGGGATGTTCAAGCGTAATAAACCCGAGTTTTTGCGCCGCTATGTGTCAATGGATGACACATGGCTCCATCATCTCATACCAAAGATCAATCGACAGTCAGCCGAGTGGACTGCACACGATGAAACCGCTCCAAAACGTGGAAAAATTCAACAGTCGTCTGGAAAAGTTATGGCGTTTGTATTTTGGGATACCTTGTAAAAGAAAAGACTATCAGCAGCGACTATTAAATTATCGGACCATTTGAAGGTCAAAATCGTCGAAAAACGTCCACATTTGAAGAAAAAGAAAGTGCTGTTTCACCAAGACCATGCACCGTATTACAATTCAGTGAAAACGACAGCAAAAATTCAAGAATTGAGCTTCGAATTAGGTCTATACCCACCGTATTCTCCAGGTTTGATTCCAAGCGACTATGTATTTGTATCTCACAAGACTGAAAAAACTGAAAACTATTTTGAAGCAAAGAACGAATCGTACGATAAAAATGGTATCGAGAAGTTGGAGGGTCGTTATAGTCAGTGCATCTCCCTTGAAGGGAATTTTGTTGAATAAAAAAACGAAGTTTGCCAAAAAAGAAAAATGTTTTTTATTATGGTAGACCGGGGTCTTTTCAATTGACTTGCTATTATTTAAAAGCATCGGAGTGTTTTTGAACCCAGTTCGAATTCAAAGCATTTCTTCCGCTTTGTCGATAGCGACTTTAATGTTCTGAAAGGTGGGAACCGTGCGAAACAAAGCGAAAAATCGAAAAGAAACCACGGAATCCAATGAAGGTCGACAAGTAGCATACCAAAAATTTGGTGGGAGCCTATATTGAAAAACGCGGAGATCTATAGAGAATCGATGGGGACCAGGGAGAGTCGAATATAACCAGTTAGAGTCGGGGAAAGTCTTAAAAAGCTATTAGAATCAGAAGAAAAATAAGAATATTCTGCGAAAGTCAGAGGAAGCCATCGAGAACCATTAATAATTTGTGAGAATTAGTAAGCACTGTATCGGGTCTTCGTAACCGGAACAGACCCGGATTTTTATCCGGCCAAGGACTGTCAACTCGGAAAAATTCAGCCGCTATAGCAAATAGCAAACAAGAAGGGAAACTAATTTCATCGTACATAAAGCGACTTTCGTCGTTAACCAAAATATGGTACTGCAATCTTCTGCAGAAAATGCTTTAATATTTACAAATCGGAAAAGTACATAAGGTTTGGCTGGAACCTAGCACTTCCCTACTGCTAATTTGCTATTGCTTTTGCTTCTGTTTTTTACCTCATTCACCGCCACACACTCAGCCACTTGACGGTCACATAAATTACGACAGATGCTTAATAAAGCTTTCGCTGTCACATTCCTGCGGCGGTCACTATAACTTTGCCATTTTTATTTCTGAATATGCACAACTCACTCATATCTCGTTCACAGCGCGTTTTGTGAAAATTCATTTCATCAACAAAAAGATTAATTTTTGTCAAACGCGCCACAATTGTTTTTGTATTTTGTATTTTTTTCCCCCGTTTTTATTGCTGTGCAAATGGCTCGCAGCATCTGGTCAGCAGTCAGCAGGAGCAGGGCGGCGCTCGGCCCAACCACACACGAGTGCCATCCATCGCGCAACTCATCCATCGTGTGATTTTTCGCATAAATTTTCGCGAAATTAAGCGCACAGATTGAAAATTGTCAGTGAAATATGGTAATAATGGACAGACAGTGCGACACATGGGCATATATATTCTTCAAGTATGTATGTATGTATATAAGTGTGAGCATATGTAATTGCCTCTTGTAGATATTATGTAGGGTATATTTTGCAATTGCAGGCAGTTTTCGCTCTCAGTTTGACATGCAATTTGTTGCAGAATTTATTGCAGTTCACAAATCTGTTGCATTCACTAGCCTAAAGATCTATGGGCGCCTCGCTTTTGTCAGTAGGTGTAATTAAGTGTGGCATTTACAATGGGAAGTTCTGGAAATAATGGTACATTGACACCGCAAACGTTAACTGTAGTTGAACATAATAGCTTTGTCTAGTGGTTCTTGAACTTTGGGTTGAAATAAAAAGGACGCAACTAAAATTATTACAGAAGTAATGATAAACAGAATCCAAAATATGTCAACCACAAAACTATTAAAACTAATTTATGTTGTAATAACATTGAAATGGAACAGTATAATGAGCTCATTATCTTAAGTAAGGCTAGCCTTTCCCTAGTTGTATACTGAGCTCTTTATCTTCAGTAAGGTTAGCCTTTCCCCACTTGTAGGATTTCTAACTCGGTTCGGTTTCCACGTGTTAAGGTTAAAAAGTTTACCGGATCCAAGTTGAAAAGCTATTTGGAAGTATTAGAAGTAGGTGAGGGTGAAACAACTCAACACTTCCTTCTTGATTCCCCTTGCTTTTGCGTGATCAAGGCTTGAACACCTGGGAGTTCACACCTTTAGGCATCCCGGTGAGCTGGCGGGTATAGAAATATTAAGTCTAAGAAGATTTATATTAACCTCAAGGCACTTTGTCAACTCATAAGAACCGGCTACAAGAGTTTTATTTTGTGGTCTCCCAAATGGCGCCATATAGCCCAAGTGATTCCAAATGCGGATCAGTCATTGTATTCAGGTAGGCAGGTAGAGTGGCTATCTACCGACGCACCTATGCCTTTAGAGGGCCATCACTTTAATGGCTCTTCTCTGCGCCATCCCGAGATTCTGTTGAAGTTCATCAGTACGAAAAGTTTTATTTGTGCAACATCCGAGATATCGTCAAGAAATCCTCAACCGAGAGTTGCAATTCTTTTGCTCTATAGAGTCTTACAATCGCATAAAAGATTTATAATAGTCTCCTCCTCTTCCAGCTCCTGATAGCTTCTCTAAAAGTCGTTACATATTGAGCAAGTCAAGAGTTAATTCGACCGAGATTCAACTACGGTTGTAGATTAATTAACTGCAGAGGCATATAAATGCCCTCTCTTCCGGAGTCTAATTGTAGGGTGGTGCCTGTTCTGGCTAGGTCAAATGCTTCACAATTCACAGAGATATAACTATGTCCTGGAACCCTTTGCAGTTTTATTGTGAAATAGGATGTTAGATCTATAAAAAGACTAAGCATTTTTTTAATAACTTCGACGAAAGTCATTATTCCAAACGTAACATTAAATTCGTGAAAACTAGTTGAGCAGCGGAAGAGTTGAGAGTCACTTATAGATTACCGAAACCCTGCTCTGACCAAAACCTGAACATATTCAAAAAGCTGCAACGAAAATCACTAGATTATCGCTTTGAGACTTTATCTTATGGAGAATTAGAATTATTTTAGGAGTTTCAGACTTATTTAAATATATTTATGAAGTATTTCCCAAAGACCCTTAAGAGGCTTCAGGCTTCTTGATTCCGCAGCCGGTCTACAGAAGCACTTCTGGGGGGAGCCGTCTGGGGTGAGCAAAATTTCTCTGCTTAACATTATTTTACATCCAAAACCCAAACAAACTTTTTACTACTCCAGATAAAAACAAGTAATTTCTCCATTTCGGAGAAATTTTTACAAATAGGCTTCTATCTTCAAAACTTGTTGCCGGTTCACCTTGAATTTTCGGCGAATACTTTCAAATGCATGCAGTTTCGATATATAAATATGCAGAAACAAAAATTGATTTTCGAAATTCACAAGTTAATATAAGCCCAACCACTATTAGCATATATTAAGAACACTAAACAATAGTTTCCCATCTTCTCTCTAATCAAAATCAATTTGCTTTCAATCAACTTCCACTTCCGTACAGACAATTTATTTGCCTACAAATTAATTCTTACATTACTTTTACTTATCCAAATAAGCATTAACGGTTATCGTATATTCATTTCCTTAACTCCACAACTCCAACAATTTCTCTGCCCACTTCAGCTTCTACTTCTCCTTCTCCTTTCTCATTAATATGCACTATAAATGCCTCAGATATTTATCAACTAATCAAAACGTATTTTTCTTCGCTTTTCTTTGCCTCTTTCTCTATTTTTATTGGTTATGAACCGATTATAACGGTAGCTATTTACATCCAATTGTTGCTGTCAGTTACAGAGTATTCCAGAATATTATATCTCCGGCAATTTTTTCCCTTATTCTCACTTTGTATCACTGAACATTGGCTATCGAGCACATGAATCTTGTATTTAGCCGCAATCGTTTTGGTAAATATTAGTTGATTTTGTACAAATAAACGGTTTTGTATCAAGAAATTGTCTAGGGTTTACTAAGCTGTGCCTTACATTACATAGGAAATTTACTCATACGCAACGCATATTGATTACTTCTTTAAGCTGAGGACATATTGTGGCGCAGAAAAGCAAAGCACCGAGAGAAAAAAATAAATTGATGAGAACACGTAACTTACAAGGAAGTGTCAGTGAAGCTTCTCTATGTAAATAGCCTTCAATAATGTGCAACCACCCTAACGTAATCTAATTACCGAGTACTAAAACGCTAGGCTAATTTATTACCAAAATTTTTTCTTCGAATTTCTTTTCCCATTGAGAATCACAGCACTTCCAGCGAACGCAAAATTATCAAATATGAGTATTCGCTTGTGACATTCACTCGTGCGAATATATGTAAGTGAACACCCCCAAAATTGACAGGCTGCCTGTCCCTAGTTATTCCCACCAAAGCTTAAAAGCAAAGTGAGCGCAAATTTTACGAGCAAACACCCTAAGCCAATTGCCTATTTCACTTAATTTGATTCAATTTCGATTGTCACACGCCCAACTGATCGTAGGTCAAATGTATGTAGTAACTAGTTTGGTGATAAGTTCAGGGAGGTTGAAGTCAGTAAAAGCGGTGTATTGATTACGACTTCGAAGAACGTGGGAGTCATTAAAATTCTAACGTCGTTTCATGAGAATTCTTGTTTCTCCAAGCTAAGTAAATAAGAAACAATGAAATGAGCTGAATGAAGTACAGAGAGCAATATTCCTAGCAAGCTCTCGTTATCCTAATAACATTCGGTCGCTGATGGTCTCTCCGGTAGAAAAATATTAATAATGAAATATTTTCCGTATTCTTTTGAGTTCCACAAGTCAAAGCAAACGTTCTAACGATGATTTTTGCGAAAAAGAGGGAAGACTAAGAAGAGACTGTGTTTAACAAATCACCGCAAATGTCTAAAAATGATTTTTATAAAGAAACGAGGACAGAATTTATTAATCAAAAGAAGACTATTAAAAACAAGAGAAACTGGCACGGACTGCCTTTATTATTTCATCTAATGAGTGTGCGATAAAGTTATACATATTTGTAGACAAATACTGTCCAGAAATACCACAAGAAGTCAAGGAATGACTAATCTCAACACCTCTTATGGAATGAAGAAAACATTAAAAGCATAGTGCGACCAAAAGCAGTCGAATGCACTGTGGGTGGACGAGGTCGCTGGAGAAGAGACACAGTGAGCTTCTTCAAGGATGGACGAAAGCCTAAAGGGAAGGTTGAAAGGGGAGTTTTATGTAAATCAACTAGAGTTTTAGGCCACCGGATCATCGTAGCATTTCTCATGCAGGGGGGAATGCCATTAAGGTGCCGGTAAATGTATTGCTCCGAAGTGCCTCTTTTTCAACGGAGTGAGTATGCGCACCGACATCAGAGTGGCAATATTAACTTTGATCTCGCTCATTGTGTCCTCAAAGTTAGGCAAGGAGTGTCTGACTTCATTCTCGATATTATCAACCTATTACAATATCAGGCACGCTTGGGTAATAGCTTGAGTAAGTAATCGCAAGGATAATGGTGCCCTCTTACTCGGATTACATCGGATTCGGAACGGGCTTGGTTTACATTATCCTTTACCGTTCAAACCTCTAGAGTTCCCACGATATTAACAGGGAGTGATCAACAATTAGCTCCTGTGCCACTGGTCCATGAGATCCACTGAACTATTTTTCCTCAGCAAGGTTCATCTTGACGCAGTACTTGCTGGGGGAAGCAGAGAAAGTGAAGACCTCCACTCCGTTGGCAAGACCAGGTGAAGAAGGACTCGGCTACACTTGGAATCTCAACACAACACAACACATCACAACAGACCAACGTTCTCAGCTGTTCAAGTGCGATTCAATTTTCTCTGCGGATCAATATTTTTACCTAACTTAAATTAACTTGACCAAAAGCAGATTGAAACTCGTCAGGAAAGACCAACATGTCGTCATAGGAGATGAGATACAATCAACAAATATTATATCATAATACTTTAGCCTCAAGTAATACATATAAGGCTACTCTCATGAGCTGAAAAAAACCTGCAGTCCTTTCACTTTTCAGACCAAGAAAGTAGGTAATGAAAACTAATCCGATTGGATTACTATATGTTAAGCTCCTATAAAAGAGATCGCGCACAATTTCTTACATATTTCAAGTGAAAAAGTTTACAACAAGTTTCATTCATTCATAGTAAATGCATTCGGCTCTAAACTGGCAATTATCCACTTATGCTAAATGCTTAATAATCATTACTTAGATGCCGTGCATAAGCATTACATTAATGTTAAATGGTCACACGCAGCTTTGAGTGCACAACAAATACAGACTAGCATATATGTATGTATGTTTATAGGCATATATGTACATGTACATATGTATGCTCATCAATAAATTCATTTTCAATTCAACTCGCTAATTCATACGGCCATGAAGTATATTAAAATTCCACATAACTAACCAAGAGAGTTCTTGTAAGCCAACGATACTATCATACAACAACAAGGCATATATTATACACATACATACATATGCATATACCATGGTATGTGGTATGTATATACTTATGTATAACATAAAAGCAGCAACAATCCACAACGTTGTTGTAACCAAGTAATGGGTGCTCATCCAGCAGCTCAGCGTTCACCACCTACAGCGCTTTAAAGCGCGTCTTTTTTCTCGTCCGCTCAAGTCCAAGTTTGTCGCTTGGACATTGGATATGGAAAGCGTAGAATACAAGCAGTCGAGCGCTTTAAGTCAGCATTTATGTAAGCAAGTAAGTAAGCAAGTAGGTGAGTTAGTGCGGCATATTTTATTTATGCTTGGACTTCCTCATTCTCGCATACCGACGTTGTTAAATTCCTATACACATCTGTATATACATATGTACATATACATATGTGTATGTATCACCAATATTTACATAATAAATGAGTGTAAAAAGGCGCAAAGTCCGAACACTAAGCGGCAACATGGCCTCCGGTAGCTGAAATCAAAGTCTCAAGCGGGACTGAACGCGCTGTCGGCTTAACTAGTTCACAAATTAGGCGCGAAATTTCAATGACAACAATAAATTACGTTTGTTAGGTACATTTATATTTGTTTTCTGGTATATTAGGCTGCCTTTTATTATTAAGTACCCTTAAACTGTAATACAAATCAGTTTCTTTGCAAAAGTTTACTGCAGCGTCATCTACCGGAATTACTTTGCAAAATATTAAAAAAAAGTCGCATCTAACGACTTCTTTGACAGTTTGAATAGTCGGAATATTTACCGAGTTTTATCAATCTCAATCTGGAAAAAGCTGGCCGATAGAGAAGGAAGTGACAAGATGACCTGCTCAGCTCACTGAAGGTCCAAAGGTGCAACGCGAGAACGCAAGCAAACATCGCAGAACCGATGGTGATCTTCTAGCCAGCTCATCTACTTTGCAGATTCCAGTGGTTCCGGTGGGACTGGGCACACATACGAATCTAATAAGAAAGAATCTTGAAACTATATTGAAAGAGGTCATACACTACTTAATTAATTTTAAATGCACAGTTAGCGAGCTCAGTCAGTATAGCCGCTAAGCTGTCGGAATGAAATCACACCTCTCTGAAGGAAGCTGCACTTCGTAGCAGTACAATGCCGCTACTTTGTTGGCAGCCACCCCCGCTTGAAAGATGCTACAGTAGTCTGGTGGTAGTATAAAACTAGAATTGATGAAGAGCTCCCGACACAGAAGACGCCTACTTCTACCGTCGCTATTAACTTCTATCCATTTGTGAAAAAGCTCACTACACCTCTTCTCCAACGACTCCGAGGAACTCTCAGGAGCAGGTTCTGCAGTGAAGCGATCTAGTTTGAAACAAATGCAATATAAGCAGTGGATAGCGTGTACCCGCCCGAGGCCCCCCATATACCCAGTTTTCCTAAATCTAAGAGCAGTCTTCACCGCCAAGCACCTACCAGCTTCGTCTATAGGATCAATGTGAAGAACGGCATAGGGTAGGATCATTAGATACTGATGTGAGCTGCTCTTTGAACACGCTACAGCTGCTTAGCCGGTGTGGTTTTTCCAAGCGCCCTCAACCAAGCTACAACCCCATAAACGTTATTGGCTTAACTACAGTTTCATGGAGTTAGCACACCACTTTTGGTGAGAGGCCCCATCTCTTTCTGATGGCTCATCAACAACAGTAAGGCGACAGATGGCTTTCGTACTCTCTCCTCGATGTTCGGCCTTCACCAGAGCTTCCCATCAAGGATAAGCTTCAATTACTTCCCTATATCCACCGGTTGAAGCGTACAGCCTCTCAACGAGAGGAGAGTGGCATAAACGATTTTATATTTCCTAGAAAATACAAGTAAAACTAGCTCAGTCTAATGGCTAATCCAATTCTCTTTGTCCCTACAAAAAATTTTCGTATACATAAGACTTAAATAAGTTAAACTCAGAGTTTTTAAACAGCTTAGTGTTAACACTAAATAATTCTTTATAAAACAAATCGTAAACTCGAGTTTGTAGCACAATTTGAGCTTACTATTGCAAGGAGATGGACCTTCCGAATCCATTCCGAATCTGTCTTTCTCGTTTCTTTATCCCGTCTTCGTCAAACCTACCACTTTGTAAACGTCTTTTTTATACTTTTCACTTCTGTATCTATTGTATTTAAATTCTCACCTACATTATTCTAGTATTTCATTTTATTTTCCATTTCTTCTTCGTTATTTACGCCTCTATTTACATTTATTACTGTTTCTTGCTTCATACCACGCACTAAAAACGTCTCGAACTATATTCACACATTTCTAAGAATACTTATTCAAATCATACTTTTGCTCTTCAGCATTCTGTTGTTATGCTGTCTTCTTATTTTTTTCGCGGTCGCTTAGTATTCTTGTTATCAAACACCTTTAAGCATTTCCTGCTACGTCAATTCCACTTTCGATTTTCGGCAAGAGTGATTTGTGAATAATTTAGTTATTTTTTTTTGTTTTTTTCCCCCGTCCGCTTTCGTTATGGTCGCCTCTTTGACATTGCCCGTGGTACGTAATTAATATTCTATTCAAATGCGTCGAAGAGGTAATCAAGAGACACACATTTTTCGTTCTTTCTTTTGGTCACTCTCACTTTCATTTCGGGACTTGCATAATAGTTTCGTAGACTAGTATTCTATGCATATTAGTTCGATTGCCTTTGGTTGCTATAATTGGGTATTTATAGTTATGCTAATTTAATGTTGGATTCACTATTTACCTAATTTCTCAACTCACTCTTTTTCTAAATATTTATACTTTTTTATTTAGAGAAAAAAAATTTGCATTTGACATTTGATCGTTTCGTTTTTTTCTACTATTGAGCAGTTACTCGACTGAGCTCCTGGGCTTTTAGGCATCCTACTGAGCGTTCTATCACCCATCTTGAGCTCCACCTTTCATTATTCAACATAACAGCCGAATTGAGAGTGTGCACGAAGACCGTAGAGAGTATATGCGGCTCCCTTCGCGGCAACTCGGACTGCTGTATGAAACGACTTGGCGCATTTTACGCCGAGGTCTCATATTGAAAGTGTACAAAATACAGCGTGTACAAGAACTGAAGCCGCTCGAACTTCACATGCGACACCACTTCGTTTTATGGGCTATTGAAAAGTTCCAAGAAGATCCGACGTTTTCGAGCCAAATTTTGTTCAGAGATGAGGCTTATTTCTGGTTCAATGGGTATGTAGTAAATAAGCAAAGTTTCCGCATTTGGGACGAAAAGCAACCTGAAAAGATTCAGGAGCTGCCGTTTCATCCAGAAAAACGTTTAGCTCTGGTTTGTGAACCGATGAAAACATTGGTCCATATTTCTTCAACAATGATGGCGATGAGAACGTAACCGTCAATGCCGACCGTTATAGCGTCATGATAACCGACTATTTGATGTCTGAAATTGAAGGTGGTGATTTCCGCGACATGAATGTTCTTTCGAATTCTTAAACAAGTTGGGTACGTCGAAATGGACCACCCTTTATTAACTATATACCTTGCTAAAGTGAGTGTTCAATGTTCGGAATTATATCAAAGCATATGACGATATTCAATACCTGAGAACTCGCTAACTTAATCTTTAGTTATATTAAACTCTTTCGTAAAAAATCTCTAGATTCTTTTAGACTTTAAGTGTAGAAATTTTTGAAAAATATCGCTATAGAAGAAGCAGATTGCAAGCGTGGATTTTATAATTAACTAAAAGTCACAGTAGAAAGACACTGAAGACAGTTTAACGACTATTTAATAGGAAGATAAGAGATTTTCTATACAGGACTCCTAAAAAAGAGAGAGAGAAAGAGAAAGGGCAAATTTCAAAGTTACTTGAAAACGCATATCTAGCACTTTCAATGCATGGAAGTCGTAAAGACGAAGCTTAAAAAACATAAAATATAATATATAATAAGAAAATCAAACACGAAATTAAGTAGTCTCGCTGCCATGGTGATAAAAGAGCGAGCGAACATAATAAGAACCGAAATAAAAGCAGCACAGCTTAGGAAGGCGAAGATGCGAGCTACTCAATGCCTATCAAAAAGAATATGTTCTAAGGCTTTGGTAAATACATAAATACATATGTACAAGTTTATTTGTAAGTGTATATGTATGTATATAAGAATTTGTATACATATATACTTCTCAACATAAATTTATTCCAGCAGCCACACACACACAAACACCTAATCATGCTCATATAAATCGCACAAATCGCATAAATATGTTAATTGAAATTTATGATGTGCGTCGGCAACATTAAACGCAACAACAACAATTATGGCTACAACAACAAACCATATGCTACCATAGAACGGCCGGGAAATAAGAAGTAACAACAACGCCGCTACTGTCAGTCAAAACAACAAGAACTTCGCTTGCAAACATACACACATGCATATATACAAGTATATGCATATATACATATGTACATGCAGACAAGTTCTCAGCGACTAATTCAGATTGAAAATAATTTGCGATTTGCACGTCGTTTTGGTTCGAAAGACGCGGCGAATACGCAACGGTTTGTTTACTTTATTGCCGTTTTGAACTTGTTGTTGCAATTTTTGTTTTAAGTATTTGCTGTAGTATTTTTTTAAGTATTTGTTGTAGTATTATTTCTAGCGTCTTGCTAGATTTGGGTTCTTAAATTCTTTTATTGTTTTTCACTTTTTCCCTCATTCTCTTTTCAATGATCTTTGCTCTCTTCAGTCTTTGTTTATTTTTCTGACTTTTTTGCATAATTTTCAGCTTTTTTTTGTTTAATGGCTTGATTATACAAGATTTTGCTATACTTCTTGTTCTTCCTTTTAGCCTAATTTACAGCTATATGGCTTATAATTCTCGTTTCTTTGATTTAGTGTCACTGCTGGTCTTCTTTAACCGCTTCTCTTTCGTTGAAGGTCAAATGTGTGCTTTAGTTCAAATGCGAAAAATCAACGGTATTTAATTAAAGTCGAAGATGTAGATTTCTGTTTTTCATTGCCGACTTTTTGTTCTATGAACTCTTTTAAAATAGAACGCAACCAAAATAGACCGCAAAATGTATATACATATGTACTTTATAATAACTTGTTCGCTGCCCTATATGTTATTCGAGGTAGGAGGCGAGAGTCCTCTCACTTTTGAAACCGTTAGTCTGTCATTGAGGCCGCTCGATCTTCCAAAGCAACATCGCTTCGCTCTATGGGCTTTTGAAAAGTACCAAGAAGACGTTTTCGAGCCAAATTTTGTTCAGAGATGAGGCTTATTTCTGACTCAATGGGTATGTAAACAAGCAAAATTGCCGCATTTGGAACGAAGAGATTCAAGAACTGCCATTTCATCCAGAAAAAAATCAATTATTTGATGCCTGAAATTGAAGCTCGGCATCTCGGTGACCATTGGTTTCCACAAGACGGCGCCACTTCCCACATATCGAATCAATCAATGGATTTATTTAGAGAACCTTTCTGTGAGCAGATAATTTCATATTAAAGAAATAAAAATAAAAGAGCTAATCTTCAAAAAATAAATGCCAAATAGGGTTCAGTAAACATTGGCCATTAAATTTGAAGGTTTTTAGTTTTTTCTTTAAAAAAAAAGGTAAAGTAAAGTTGAAAAGTGTGATCCATTTAGAAATAGAGACAGAGATAGAGATAGAGATAGAGATAGAGATAGAGATAGAGATAGAGATAGAGATAGAGACAGAGATAGAAATAGAGATAAAGATAGAGATAGAGATAGAGATAGAGATAGAGATAGAGATAGAGATAGAGATAGAGATAGAGATAGAGATAGAGATAGAGATAGAGATAGAGATAGAGATAGAGATGGAGAGTGAGATAGAGATGGAGATGGAGATGGAGATGGAGACAGAGATAGAGATAGAGATAGAGATAGATATAGATATAGATATAGATATAGATATAGATATAGATATAGATATAGATATAGATATAGATATAGATATAGATATAGATATAGATATAGATATAGATATAGATATAGATATAGATATAGATATAGATATAGATATAGATATAGAGATAGATATAGATATAGATATAGATATAGATATAGATATAGATATAGATATAGATATAGATATAGATATAGATATAGATATAGATATAGATATAGATATAGATATAGATATAGATATAGATATAGATATAGATATAGATATAGATATAGGTATAGATATAGATATAGATAGATATACAGATGGAGAAAGAGAAAGAGATAGAAATGGAGATATAGATACAGAAATGGATCCGATGTGAAATCGTCGCGCAGGGACTCGATTTGAAAAAACAAAAGCAATTAAAAGTTATAAGAAATAATACATTTCCAAAAAAACGTTTAAATTCTTTCACAAAACTTTCGTATTCGTTAAATAATCATTAAACAGCATATTTTAGTTTATCTCATTCACTCTTTTCCACTCAAATTTCTACTTGTCATCTCGCGTGTCAGTTTTAATTCAAATTTTATTAACCACCATTATTGTTGTTGCTTTGCTAAACATTTTTTTTTCTTTACTTGTTGATTAATATTTTGCTCCATTATAATGTGTGTAGCCGGCCGTCGGCGCGCTGTCTTTGCTTTTCAAACGACCATTGTTTTAAATAATAAATAAATGTATGTTTATATGTTGACTTAATTATTTTTTACTTTTGTTTTCATTTTTTCAGTTTTTGAGCTTTTTTTGTTGGTGTGCGTGTGTCTATTAAATTTTGGCGCACGTCAAAATTTATTTAGATTCTTCGCTGAACTAAAAGTCGTTTCTGCGCTTTGCTCGCTTTTGTGTTAATCTATTTCAACTAAATCGCTTCTTCAGCTTCCGCTTGTCTGTATTTATTGTTTTTCGCATTTTTGTGGGTTTTTGATTAGTAGTAATATTGCTTAATTTTGTTTTTGTGTTTGTTTTTTTTTTTTTTAAATATTTTCCCTGCTGATTTTTGTTTTTGCGGCATTAATTAAAATAATTTTGGTTTAGTATCTTTCTGCTTCTTACTGAGCTTTGGAATTTGTACCTTCATAATAATATTAAGATTTATTTTATTGTCTTATGGTAAGACAGCATGATTCGTCTGACTCGACGGTTTCTTATTCCGATGACGATAAACTGTTCTTGATATATAATTTTTTCACGACGTGATAAGTGATAATCGGTCTTATGTAAAGATTCATTCTCAACCTCGCTTAATACCAAATACTAAATAACTTCAAACCAACTTAGAACCATAGCATTATACTCAATCCAGCCTAGAAACACTAGATTATTCCAGAAATTATTCAAAGAACTGTAAACACTTGTTTGCAGCAGTTGATTTTCAACTCTGTGACAAATTTTTACTCTTAAAAGCCCGATTCACTAGATAATAACTGATACAATTCAGAGGTAAGAAGGAAAAGGCTGAAAGCCGCATAGTCGTAGAGCTACTACTGAAAAAGTCCATTCTATAAAATATATATGTACATATGTATATAAGATATTGAGACGGGATCGCTTCCGATAGTTTAGATGATACAATTGAGCAATGTGCCAAGAACGAAAGTGATCCAGGTATAACTTCACCAGGCTATGTCACAGCAAAGTGAGACAAGTTTTAGTTTTTGGAATACATTGTAACAATAAAGCACCCGGAAATTGCAATTAAATTCATAATTTTTTTATTTCTAACCAAAATTCGTGTGCAGAGTCATTGCGAAGTTGGAAAAGACTTACGGTGATTCAGTTTTATCAAGAACATAAGCCTACGAAGGGTACAAAGCCTTTGATTGAGAGATCTATAAACACATGCCACGTTCTGGGCGACCTTCGGCCTCTTCAACTGATGAAAATATTTAAAAAGTGAAGAATATGATGATTGAAAATCATCTGGCAAGTCTTAGAGAGATGGCAAGAGAGCTTGATATCTCTCGCGAGTCCGTTCGAATGATTTTAGGGGATATTTTGTATATAAAAGACGTACTTGCTTGACTCGTAAACAGGTCTCTTTAGGCATCCTTGATCGTGCGAATTCCGATCCCACATTTATGGAGAGCATTATAACTGCCGTTAAGATATGAGTTTATGAGTTTGACATGCAAACAAGTCATCAACGGAACTTTTTCAGTCGACCGAAGAGATAAAACAAAATTTGCTGAAGACCATCCCAAAAAGTGCTTATGAAAAGTGTTTTGAGAACTGGAAAAAACGCTGGCATAAGCGTATTACATGTGGGGATTACTTTGAAGGCGACAAAATAAATATTGCTGAATATTCCGGGTACTTTTTTGTCACAATGCAACTTCACCAGGCTATGTCACGGCAAAGTGAGACAAATTTTAGTTTTTGGTATAAACATCCCTTAAAAATGTTAATTATAATGTATTTAGACATTTTTTTAGATTTAATTTTGAGATACAAAGTGTTGAAGACCGGTCGAATCTACTGTTAAGCGTCTTGTTATTATCATTAGTCTCATCTTAACGAATTCTTCTCATTTCAATTCATAACTCCCACATAAACAATCATTACTACCCAACTTCTAAAAGTTGCTACTGTTTTTCTGCAAAATTTTCAAAGTACACGTAAAATGTGTAAGTTCCATTTGTCACGAACACTTCAACTGCTTTAACTTTTCAAGTTTTGCCTCCTTGACTTGAGCGCCAAAGCGAATTTTCGCCGAAGTGACGCCATAAAATTACTAATGAATATTTAAAGGGTTACGACGTCTACCCAACACAACTCAGGAGACATGTCATAGTGCAGCAAGGAGAGAAGTGAACTTTGAAATTATAATTTCACAAAAACTTCCGAAGAATAGATGAGATACTACCATAAGTTGGTAGATTGGCGACAAACTATAAGAAAGTTAAAGAGTGGAGAGTATGAGCTTACAAAACTCATTACTTTGCAGACACAAAAAGCTTACATAGTATCTATATGTTAATGAAGCGTTGTAAAACCCTAATTTGCTTCCTTAAAAGTAAATTAGTTTTTCCACTCCAATGAAATGCAGTATGTTGCAGACTTTTCGCAGACTATAGACTAAAATGGTTAGTGACCAAAATCGAAATGACAAAAGACGCTAGAACGAATAAGTTTCGTTTAAAATTTTTATAAGGTCTGCTAAATAAAAATCTGTTTTTTTAGCATTACATTAGAGTTTAAATTTATGATAGTAAAATTCGATTTAATACAAGCAAGACCGTCTCTTCGATAGCTTGTTGTGCTTTTGAAAGTAGTTTCATAATGCCTCTTGGAAGAAACAGAGACAGTCGCTTTTTACAAGCTTTAATTGAAGTGAATTTTTCACCAGCAAAATTGTTCGCCATAGAACGCAACAGGTAGTAATGACTTAGTACCAGGTCCAGAGTATAAGATTGATGTAGAGGAACCTCACATCCAAGCCCCCAGAGCTGCTGGCGAGTCATTAACGATGTTTGTGGTCTATTCGAAAACAATTTATCTCCTATTAGCCAAATCTGAACACTTCTGGGAAATTGCTTCCTTAGATGGTCCAATGCTTGACAATATGTACAGGTTCGAATTAAGAATTCCGTTGTAGTGTAGCAGTTCAGACTATATGATACCTTGTCAAACCCAGCAAACATATTGCAAAAACTGCCTGCCCGTCAATACTGGCTTGGTCACCATTTTCGTCGGTTCACCGCGATTCGAACCCGACCCCTTTCAATTTAAGGTTTGGTAAGTGATCTACTTTCACCAGCAACCTTTCGCTTCAGAAATGCCTCAATTTCGTTGCGATTCAGCAGCGATCCAGTCCATGGGGTGTTTTGCGTAAACTCATATGGCACACATACATTGAGCTCCTTTTTGAATTCAGCCTTATTTAACTGCTTCCAAATTATTTTTTGTGCAGTGTTTAGCTCATAGGCAACCGAAACAGAGCTTAAGAACATATCAGTCGTACTGGACATTTTTCAGTGTTTGTTGGCAGGAGAAACTATAAAATATGACACATTTTCTCTTCGCTCAAAACTGTCTGAGATAGTTTTTGGCACAAAACCTTATCTTTCTAACGTATTACAGCATGATTCGAGTGTACTTCCACAACATGAGATAAAAGTTACTATAGCGATCTACTGGAAAAATAATGATTATACATTGTGACTAAATCGAATAAAGAAAATATCACACGGAGGCAAATCTGGCGAATACGGCGACTGGACGGAATATGTCTGTCTCTCCGGAACAAATTCATGCTGCACCAAACCACGAATATCGAAAAACACAATGAGCATCACCTTGATTTTTAAGCGGTTTTGGCGTGGTTTTTTTTGGTTTCGGCTCGTTTTTTTCCACCATTCCGATGACTGTCAAACTCATAAACCCGTGCCTCATCGGCAATGATTATGCTCTCCAGGAATGTGGAATCGGAATTTGCACGATCAAGGATGCCCAAAGAGACCTTTTGCGGTATTCTTTAAAAAAAAATCAGCTTTATGGAGACGAGTCGAACAAGAACGTATTTCACATCCAAAATATCTACCAAAATCATTCGAACGGACTCGCGAGAGGTGTCGAGCTCTCTTGCCATTTCTCTAACGCTTGCCTGACGATTTTCAAGCGGAGTGAGGAATGTCTTCAACGATCTCTCGACCGCCTTCAAGGCTTTGTACCACTCGTCAGTGACTTATTGAGCTTCTTCTTTATTTTATAAATATATTCTAAAACTTTAACTAAACAAATCGTATACCATATTCTCAGCCGTGAGCAAAACTTTCTCATATGCGTTTTTTATTTATTTATTAATAAAATGACAGACGTACATATATACATATGTATGAATGCAATTGTGTTTAGAATGGAAAGAGATATCTCAAATTTTATTTGTTTACTTGCCACTTTGCGAACTTTTGCAATGAGAATAAGCACCGCAAAAATATTTATTTAGTAAATTGCATATGCAGAGCGACATAAGAAGTAATGGGAAACCATAATAAATATTACAGTGAAAAGTAAATATAACAAAAGCAAGTAATAAATATGTATGTAATATAATAAAAAATATACAATACGGATATGTAAGTAAATGACAGTTTTGGACTTTTGGGAGGAGAGAAGTGCACTCTACAGAAGAGGCCTCGAATGCGTCGGTAAACATAAAGTAGTAAACTATACTTTTATAAACATTATGTCAATGTAAGTCTGTCTAAAAACATATGCAGATTTTTTTTAAGATTTTTTCTCTTTCTCACTTCACAAAACATTTATCCAAAATTTACTTTGCAACTTCTTTATTTCAAATATTTATGCTTCTTATATTTTATTGCCGCACTTTCTTTCAGGCGTTGTACCACCGCGAAAAATGGGTGTGGTAAATATTATGTGACAAAATTGATGGTTATGTAAAGACACATAAATCTCGCCACAAAACTGAGACTAACAAAAATACGAAGGTGCACCGAAAAGTATTAAAATTTTAGGTAGAAATATGCAACTAAAATATTGCAAGAAAAATTGTTGTTAAATCCAAATTTCAAGACAAATTGACGCTAAATCAAAAATTCCAAAAAAATGTGACACACCCTAGTAAACTTTTCGTACCTGCGTAAAAAAATTATTAACAACAACGTTGACTCCCGAATGTTGTCCGTCTGCCCAACGACAGTCGACCAACTGCTGCCATTTCATTCAACCGTTTTCCCTGATTCACAAGCTTTTCGCTGTCGGCAGCAAAGCAGACCGACAACGTGGTTGCCGCGCACTGGTCGCCACCGCCAACATTGTTGCTGTGACTGCCTCAGCATATTTTGTTTTTTGAAGGCGAACCACTCTGGCATTACAGGCGACATACAAAATATGCCAAATATGGACTCTGCAAAGCCAGCTGCGTTGAGGCGCGTTGGTACGTGATGTCACTGCTGCCTTGGCTTTGTTTGACTTATTTTCTTCGGAACCATAAGCGCCGCAGAAAATGTACAAAAGTCAGAGGAACTCATACGTTCGATCGTTTAGCTTGTTTGTTGTTGTGGAGTTTACTTTGCGGGTTTTTACGTCATATACAATAGTATGGTTGATGACCAATTGTTGTGCCGCAAGTTTTGGGCGGGGTTCCTTATTTTTTGTTTTTTACTTTTTTAAACGTAGTTTTTCTTATCGCTTTGAAGACATTTTAGTTGCACCTATGTTTGGTAAGTAATAACTATGATTTTTTTTATTTCAATACCACGGAGGGTCTTTAGGTCGAAATGTGTCAGGAAAACTCATAAAGCGATACATACATATGTATATAGATATTCCAACAGAAAAAACCAAATTCGATTTTGTACTGGAAGGCGTAAGGGTCAGGATTATAGCGACGCTCTCTCTTTCTCTCTCTTATTAGCACTATCTGAGCAATTATAGCAAAAAAATTAACAAAGAAATTACACTCGGACATGCTAGGAGGGAAATTATCGTCTAAAGAATGATAAAGCGACTTCATCTGTCATGTGCCCTAAAAGTGAAATTTGAGATGAACTGAAGATTCGGCCAAACTCTTAACTTAATAAATTTTTCATGTAACTTTGAAGCAGCGATTCTTAGTTTTGAGATGCCGACTGGGCTTCAAACCCGGACAGATAGTAATACGAGCCGTATAACGGACAACGTGCCAACTTATCACTGTTATTATTTTTAATTACAAATGGAAGAAACTTTAAATTATTATCAAAGGTGAGTATTAAAGGCAAATGATACACGGTTTTTGGATTCTCCATGTCATATGGTTCTAGCAGAGCAATGAACCATACAACTATATTAGCATAAATTTTTGTTGACAGAGTCCTAACAAAAAATAAGAGCTGGTCACCTATGTATATCAAGATATTTGGCTCAATAGGACTACTTCGAAGTACATACATCTCATCTGTGGTGTATGCTGATAAACCTGATTTATTCACCGGTTGGAAGCGAGAAAGTTATCCAAAGATGAACAGACCCTGTGGCAATATGTCAGAAATTGTATTACAAAAAAAAAAATAATAACATAAAATGTATAATACTACTACTGCCCAAATATTCCAACTTTTATTAATTTGTCTGCATTTTATAGCAATTAAAAATTATTCAGCTCTAAAAATAGCACCCTATACATACATATATTTTGCTTTTTGCTGCACATAACTTTTTATAAACTTTTATAATAAACTTTTTTACATTTTCCGCCAATTAAAAATTCTTCGACTCTAAAAAAGCACCTTATACATATGTATATTTTGCTTTTACGTGCACACACATTTTTTTCAGCTACAATTTTCTGCATTTTATGGCTAATAAAAATTCTACAGCTCTTAAAAAGCACCCTATACATTTATGTATTTTGCCTATTCGTGCAGATGGCTTTTTATAAACTTTTATACTTAACTTTTTTACATTTTCCGGCAATTAAAAAATCTTCGACTCTAAAAAAGCACCTTATACATACATATGTATATTTTTTGCTTTTACGTGCACATACTTTTTTTGCAGCATTAATTTTTCTGCATTTTATGGCAAATAAAAATTCTACAGTTCTTAAAAAGCACCCTAAACATACATATATTTTGCTTTTACGTGAAGCCCATATGTATATGTAATTCTTCTTCCTTTTAAAAGCGAGTAATTTTATTTGCATAACTTTTTCTGTGCAACATTAATAAAATAAATAAAAATTCTGCAGCTCTTAAAAAGCACCCTATACATATGTATATGTATTTAACTTTTTCCTGTGCATAACTTTTTCTTTGCAGCACTTTTTCTTATTCTTCCTCAATTGCTTGTTTCATGAGTATATGTATGTATGTTCATAAAAATTAGCGCAAATATTGTCGCATTAAAACCGACAAATGTTCATCGCTGACCAAATTGTTGCTGCTTATTTGACGTTTGATTCGATTGTGGATTTCTTTCGCTACTCATTAAACATACATACATACACATATGTATGTACACATATGTATGTATGTACTATGTATGTATAAAAATTTGTGTGCACTAATATGTATATTGCATTTACATATATCAAAACTTTGTTGACTTAGTTCTTCTGGTTGCCTTCTAGTGTGCATTTAGTTGTGTGTGTATGTCTTTGAGTGTTTGCATTTATTCGTCGTCATTTGATTTGTTTCGAATTGTCGTTTGTTTTTTCCGTGCAGTGACCCGCTTAACTAGGTGGTGCTTCACATGTTCTCGTACTATACACATACATATGTACATACATATACATACATATATATGTATGTATGTATTATTATACATAAATATCTGATATGCAAGTGCCATTCTTGCGCTCTGCGTCTCCGTTTGGGTGAGTGCGTCTATGTGATTACACTGAGGGTCATTGCCATGAATGCGCACCAATATACATATGTATGTAAGTACTTATATATGTATGTACATATGTGCATATATTTATAACTGCATGCATTTGCTTTGCCGACTCGAATTCATACAAAAACATTTGGCGCTGCCGGCGTCGTAATTATAGCTAACAGATTCGCCGCCTTTGCTGGTCGGCGTTGTATTAGCCGCAGCTATCGCTGATGCCTTAGCCTTTGCTGTCGCTCTAATTTTCTTATCAGTTGTGGCATTTTCTGCTTAATCAGATACAACTACTTATGAATACATATGTATGTATGTATGTACATATGTATGTACATATATAGTAGTACCATACATGCGAGCCTAATGATCTCTGATGGTTTTCAAATATTTTTGTATATTTACCATAAAAGCATACATATCCATATGTACATATGTATGTATGTATGTACATACATATGTATATTAAAGTGGAAAACAAATTTTTCATAAAAAAAATAGATGTACATTCATACATTAGAGCGCATAGATTTCCTCCCTAAAAAAATCGCGGATGCAAGAAATGTTCTACGGATCGATCATTCTGAACAACTTTGCCTAAGCGACTATGGAACCTACAGCTACATATTTTTGTCATATTAGTAAATGGTGGTGATTCGACCATTAGTCAAAGGGTGTGACTACAGCACAAAAAATCATACGTGTTAGAAAAATTGTATTATCATTTTCAGTTTTAGCAACCCAAAATTAGCAAGAAACTGGCTCTAACATCTCGGTCTCAAAATGACTGTAAACTAGTGTATTCTTTGGTACCTTGGTAATAAGGTTATTAGGCCTACTTACATATGTACATATGTACATGGTCCAAAATGCATATTGCTGTGTAAGAAATCGTTATTTATCCAAAAATTCAGTATTTAAAAATTCAATTTTTTGCCGTGCCCACAAAATACCCAAAATACACTATAAAAAAAAATAAAATATTTAAATGTCTGCCTTTGCCTGGCCGTTAACTATACATACATACACACACAGACTCCGTAAGCAAACACCATGCGTACGAATACGAAATAAAAACGAAATGCTTGCAAACAGATTTTTCTGTCTAAAAATAACGCACACCAAATAAAATTCTTTCTTATCTGCTGGTCGTTTGGTACATTCTGTGTGGGTCAGGCATGGCATCCAACTGCTGCTGCTGCTCAACACAGCTCTTTGCAGGCGGCAGCATCATTGTACCGACGTCGGCAGCGCTGCTGTTAAAACTCACAACACCAAAGAGATTAAAGAAAAATTAAGCAAACAACAGCAACAAAACAAGCGAACAACATTCGCGCTGCGCAGACGACGCAGCACTGAAATGATGATAACAGCAGCAGCAGCAGCAGCAATGGCAAGCAAAGCAAAACAAAGAACATAAAAGCAGCGCTGTTCACGACAGCGGCAGTGAGGTGCCGCAGAGAGCGCAAAAGCGAAGAGAGTTGTGCAGACGAAAGAGCGCGAGAGGAAAGAGAAACTGCGGAGTAAATGTACTAACAGCAAATGCGCGTTAACAGCAAAGAATGTTAATAAATATGTTAACGTTAGCACCAGATTTTAATGAATGCTAATTAACAGCGAATGCTGCATTAACATTCGCTGGTAATATTTAACAGCGACGAAGCATAGAAAAGCAATGCACTCTGCTGGCAAGCGTGCAAGAGATGAGAACAATTCTCAGACAACTTGAAAAATGTGAGTGCAGTGTTGCTGGATACAAAACCAAAAGCTAAAGCAATTAGCTTTAATAAACGAAAATAAGTATAGAAGAGAAGGCAGAAAAGCGGCAAAATTAAGAAAAAGCGCTTTATGGAATTTTGAGAAATGCATTTCCACTTACATACATACATATATACATATGTAATTGCATGTAGATATATGTATGTACATACATACATACATATGTATGTAGGATGATTATGTGCACATGTGAGCTGCTTTTGATAGCGTTTCAACTCTTTATTTCTCTGCCTTTTCGTCTGTTGCAAATATATTGATTAGTTAGAAAATATCAAACTAATTTTGGAGACCCTTTGTGTGTACATACATATGCATGTACATATGTATAATGATCATCGTGAGTTCCAAGAATATTTAATTATTCGAAGGCTCGTTCCTAAAGTAGATTTGGATTACATCGAAGTGGGATATTTTTAGAAGCTTATCAAAGACACGATCAAAGACTGATTATGGAAATTTTTTGAATTAAAAAATGACTACAACAATACCAGTTCAGCTGGATTAACATCAATCCTAGAAGATTCTATTCCACATTCTCACAATTTGTATTTAAATAATTTTCGCTTATATTTTTCGATTAATTATCAATTTTACTAGTATCTCCAACTATTGTAGTTAACGCTTCACTGATGCAATTGCCTTCTGCTCCCATAACCCTCATTTTTTACAGTCATCATCGGATTTCATGCCATGACACCCTCTCCCTTCGCAGCAGCAACCATAGTCACACACAGAAAATCAGCAGAGTCTAACCCGCAATCGTGCTCTTTCTTTTTGCTACCCCATTTTCTTCACCCACACGCACTCATACACACACTCTCTGCCATATAATCCGATCTTTGCATCTGCACCCCCGCTACCCTTAAGCAAACACAAAAAGAGGAAGGCAAAAGCTCATTTCATTCCCTCGCCATTTTCTTTTGGCTTTCGTTATTTTCTTGCTCTGCTATCATCGCTTTGGCTGTCGTTTATTATTTGTATTTGTTGTTGTTGTGGTGCCTCCATTGCATTTCTAACACGCATTCGGTTGGCGGCGCATCATTGCTTTTCTTCAGATTTCGTGCATTTTTGCCATAATCGCGCACTTGCTGTCCGTCTCATTCTGCCGTCAGTGCAATTGTTGTTGTTGTTGTTACCGCCATTGTTATGGGCACTTATTTGTTTTCCTTCTCCAATTCTGATCATCTCGGGATCACGTGTTCAACAACAAATACAACTTGTAAATAGCTTTTACACACATTGCATGCACATTTCTAAGTATCTATGTGTGTACATATGTATGAATATGTGAGTGTGTTTATATTGGTGCAGAGTGGCAGTAAGATCGCTGGTGCGATGTGTATTTTGCAATTATTTGCGGAAATTCAGAAATGTACTAGACGAAAAAACAACACACAAAGAAAGGCTAAGTTACAGCAATCAACAAAACAACAACAACAACAATAGCAACAGCAATTGTGCAGCAAAAGCTAAAACGCGATTATTTTTCTTCGGAAGAAACTTTGCCTTTTGCACTTGAAATATTAGAATTACACCACAATCTTAAGTGGGCCTCGGCGCTGGTTTGCATGTGCGTGTATGTGTGACTGTGTGTATTTACTAGTAAGCCAAAACATTGTAATCTATTTACGAGAAGGTTCTTTCTATGAAACGACGCCTTTAGTTATTATTTTACACAAACCGCAGAGTTTCTTGAAGAAGCAAAAAGTGGGCACGAAAAAGCAGTGCGCTTTAGAAATATTAATAAACATTGAGTATAAGTGGTACAGTTAGGAAATCTCTTTCACCTTGAAATGTGATTGCGAACTTCTTTGTCGTGAGATCAGCTTTATTAACAGTATGGGCAGACAGCCGGACACACAAAAATCCACAGTTTGTCTAACGAAAACGATTTGTTCATTTTCTCTCTTTACGAGGCTGACACAGTTGATAGCCGACAATTTTCTACAGAGACTGATGAAATTTAAGTGTAAAGCCAACAAAATTCTATAGCGAGGTGAGGTGAAGGTAGATTGAATGGTAGAATCATGTCAACTACATACGCCAGAGGGAAGATATATTTCTCAGAGAATTAATACATTTTCAGACAAAAAGTTCAACAAGTTATCGAAGACGTGAACCGCGAAGTTGTTGAAACTCCCAACAACACTAAAATGGGTCATCTTACACGATCTATGGTAACATTGAAAGGCGCCTGTATAAGAAAAATTAAAAGATCCATAATGAAGTCTAATTAGGAAACAGAAATGGCGTACGGTACAATTACATGAAAAAAAGTCCGAAGGTGCAAAAAGAGATAAAAAGCTAATACCGATTCATGACACCTATAAATCATCGAATTATTATTGTAGTATTTCCTGAGGATAACTTTGAAGCCAAAAGATATAGGTTACTTAGCGAAAGATATTGAGTGATAGGAGAGTAAAATATGGATATAGTGCGAAAAATAAATTGGGGGAGATAGAAATAGTGAGAGAGAGAGATACAAGCGAAATACTGCGAAAGGGAAAGCAGCACTGTTAAAACTGTAGTCCAAAGAGGTTCGGCGAGCTAGCAAAAAGGGGAGAGAGAAAGAAATCATGAGCTTTAAGGGATGAAACATGCCAAATGCAGAGAGTGTCGAAATTATCAGACGTGGCCATAGGCAGCCTACCTAACACGGCAGTCACTGAAATTATAATATTATAAAAACAATTTGGGTCCGATTGAATTCGACAAAAAATATCTTAAACGTTGTTCGGAGGGGTAAAGTCGGTTGAGATTGGGAATTTCATAGGATTTGGTATTAAACTACCGATGGAACGCAATAAGGATATCGATTTAAGGACATGCACCTGGAATTTCTGGTCTCTTAATTGGGGAGGTGCCCAGCTGATTGGGAACCAGCTTTAACACAAACAACAACGTCGAAATAACTCTTGCCAACCGGTGCTACTTCAGACTGAGTAAGCAAATGAGACTCTACAAGTCACTTATCAACCCCGTCCTGCTGCATGGGGCAGAAGAATGGATGATGACAACAACTGACGTGTCGCAACTACGACTTTTCGAGAAAAAGATTCTGCGGAAGATTTATCGCCCTTTGCACATTGACAACGGCGAATACAGCAGTCGATGGGAAAGATGAGGTGGACGTATCTCGACACTGACATATGTAGTTCAGCAAATCAAGAGAAAGCGGCTGTGATGGCCAGGCAATTTTGTCCGGATGTAAGAGAACACTCCAGCTTTAAAAGTTTTCGATTCAGTAACCATCGTTGGGAGCTGAAGAAGAGGAAGATCTCTACTCCGTTGGAAAGACCAGGTGGAGAAGGACCTGTGTACGGTCCAATTGGCGCCAAACAGTGAAAAGGAAGAACCACTGGCGCGCTGTTGTAAACTCGACTAAGATTTCTAAGCCAATAAAGAACAAAGAGAATTTCTAAAACCGGCATTTGTCTGTTAGAAATCTTTTCGAAATATGCATCGCCCACCTATAACAGCAATGAACACTCAATTGACAAGCAACAAACGTTTGAAGCAAAGAGTTTATTAACCCGAAAACCAAAAAAGCACCCTTTTTACACCCGCCCCGCCAAAGCAACATGTGTGTACCCACCAAACCACTCGGCAATTCAGCGATTAAGCAAACAAACCAAACCAACCAAGCCGGTAACCAGCGCATGCACATACACACATACATATATAGATATTAAGATATAGATATACACACACACGTGCATATTTCACACTTCGCACCAAAAATGCAACACAAAAACACATTCTTGATTTAATATTTACACAAACGCCAGGAAGAACAAGAAGAAGAATAAATATATCAGCCGCAATTAAACAAAACACCAATGAGTGGAGCTCGCAAATAAGCGCAAACAACAACAACAATAACAAAAATAACAACCAAGCGAACTTGATGAGAAAATGCAAAAATTATAAGCATTAAATACATTCGAAGAAAAAACCAGCAACAACAACAAGGCGACCACGTTACACACGCCAAGCGAGTTGCGCTGTTCTTTAGCTTGTTGTTGTTATTATGGTTTTTGCTGTTGTTGAGGTTGAGTGGCTGCAATGAGCTGCGCCAAAGGTATAACCTTGAACTTCGCACAACAGCGAAGTTCGCCTGCAGCAGCAACAACAACAACAACAACAGCAACAAATAATGCAATCATAAAATATAAGTAACAATGGCGAGTTGTTGTAATTATTTGTTGCTGCTGGCTTTTTGCCACTACTACTCGCCCGCTTCGTTACAATCAAATTGCTGCTAACGATGGGACCCGCCAACCGTAGTTAACTACCAACCTGAACAAATCACTGAAAGCTATGGAAATATATATATGAGTATACAGCGTTTTATAAAATATATGTACATATATACATACGTGCCTATATATGTATGTGTGTGTATTTGTCGCAGAAAAGCACACAAATTTGTTGTTGTCACATTGACATTGAGTTTACAGCTGAAACGTGTCGCTTCTGCGGTCTAAATGCAGTGATGCAACACTGGCCACGTGGGCGTATGAGTAACCAACATAATGGAAGAGTCAATTTAGAATCTGCCATAGAAGGCCATAAATTAACAAATCTAATAATTGTCATTAGCAAAAAACTAACTCACTAAAAAGTACCATATTTAAATAATATTTATGGAAACGAGGTGAATTGGATAAGTCAATAAACTTTTGCTTAAGAAAGATATGAACTTAAAATTTTTTTAAAACATTGATTTTTTCGCTCTTTAAGCTACTAACATTTTTTCAAGGTTTTTGAAGCGGCCCTTTTACTTTAATTACCGTCTTATTATATAATGTTGCTTGCAAAAAGCTGGCCGACGAACTAACTCGCTCTGCGGCAGCGTGCAGGATGATGAGGCCAGAACAATGCATTCCAGTGGGGTCCCACATTATAAAGGAGCTGATGCGCACAGAAGAGAGAGTGGGGAGAGAACAGCATTGGCAGCAGGCAGAAGGAATTCTGCATGTCAAGCTACTTATAGGAAGGTACAACCTTGCAAGGTTTAAGGAAATGAGAGAGACAAATTCCGCCTCTTTGTCGCGCTCTAAACAGGGGCTGCAGGCTGAGAAAGCACTTATCCAACATAGGCATAGTCTCTTGCGCAAACAGCCGGTTCTGCGATATGAAACAGGAAACTCCAGAACACTGGATTTTGAACTGCCCAGCAATTTGCAGAAGCAGGCTCAAGGCCTTAAGTTCTATCTACGTGGAATTACCTTGGAATTACCTCAGTCGCGCCCAGCAAGCTACTGGAACTGTTCAGGTTGCTGGACCTTATGACCATATGTCGTATAGGGGAGGGCACAATAGACCATAGACTCAGTCCCAGCAATCAAATTTCAGATTATGGTTATAAGCCGAACCTATTGCCTATTGGATAGGTATACCCACCAGATAACGTCACTCTTTTTAGGTCAAAAAATAAAAAACCAGATCTGTTATAGATAATCTATCGAATTGGGGCGATAACTAGCAACACACTTGAAGGCTGACATCGTTAAAAACGCTCCGTTCAATCGTTCAATCTAGTACGAGAGATTCACCTATTCAACCATAAAATAGATTACCTAGCTCAAAGGATGTGTCCCTTTAGGAATAAATAGTCGACATAAGCATTGAAACTACCCTCGTGGCTGATGTGAAAAATATAGTATAGCGTTGAAAGAAGAAGCAGAGCTTCTCAGAAAAAATTATAAATGCAGGTAAGTATGTTAAAATTAAAATGTAAAGGCTTAGTAATATGGCAAATAGAAATGTTACGCCCACTTACCGATCAGCGACGCGCCTACATTCCACCAGCATCTGAAAGTAGAGAAAACAGTAAAATCATTTTAGCTCAGTGAGAAAAGTGCCCGTTAACTGCTTGTGGGGTTTCAAGTTCTGAGTTTTAGTTTGCTTATTTAAATAATATATTTTAAAAATATATTGCGCCGTTCACAAAGTAATTTCTTTTTTATACTGTAGGCAAAAAATAGTAAGACTTTTTAATTTAAATGTCGCACGATAACTTATTCTTCGAAATACCTTTTAGGTTGGTATGACTGTCAGTGACATCTGTGCTAAATGGCACATTAAAATAATTATTAGTGTTTAGTATACGCTTGTCTCTCTGAAGTACACAAAGTGCATTCGGCTGTTTTACGATGAGTGAAATTGTTCAACAAAGAAGATCCATTAAACTTTTTGGACAGAACGGTCATGAACATCAACTGATAATCAACACATCAAATAAAGGAATTGGTGCTTGAGAATAGACGATTAACAGTCAGAGATTTTACTGGCATCGTTGGAATATCGGAAGGACCTGTAAAAACCACTTTGAAAGATAATTTAAGACTAAGGAAGGTGAAAGTACAATTAGTTCCAAACTCATAAAATTTTTTCGAAAAACAGCGTCGCTTTAACGTCTGTGAAACAATGCTTTACGAGTACCAGATTATTTTGAAACGCATTATTACTGACGAAGAGCCTTGGATCTATGCTTAGGACTCGGAAACAGACGATAAATCGGCCGAATATCGTTGCAACGGTGAGCCGGAGCCGAAAAAATACGTCAAAGCAAGTCAAAAATAATGGTTATGTTGACAGTTTTCTTCGGCCATCGAGGTGTGCTGTACTCCAAATTCTTTCCGACCGGCCAAACTGACAACAAGGAATATTATTTGACTGTTTTGCGTCGCTTGCGCGAAACTATTCGTATAAACTGTCCGGATTTATGGGCCGACAATTATAATCAAATTTAATCTGTAAGCAGTCTCTGAATTTATCATCTTCGATAGGGCACCACACAGAAATGATCTAAAAAAAAAATTAGGAAAACTTTTTACAAACAAGCCTTACTATATCAGCTGTTCAAATGTATAGCGGTAGAGCGCTTAAGTATGAAGTTGGCTGTGAAAAATTTGAATAAGATTAACTACGAGTATTGTCAGCAAACGAAATTACTTATTTAATGACCCAATATATATACATATGTACATATATTTATATACATTATGTTATAGGTGCTTAAATAATTTTCATTATCTTTTCAACTCCTACTCTCTAAAATGTTTCTATTTGACGTAAAAAAAATCCACATCAAACACAAGGCTTATTGCTCAACTCTAAAGAATCGACAGCTTTATATTCTGAACAGAATATAGTAAGCTTGCACGAAGTTTGTAACACCCAGAAGGAAAGAGTGGAGATCCTATATTTTGATGAGCTGAGTCGATTTAACAGTAACACCAACAATAACGTCAGCCTCGGAATCCAACGCAGAATAGCTCTTGCCAGCAGATGCTACTTCGGACTGAGTAGGCCATTGAGCAGTAAAGTGCTCTCTCGACAAACAAAGACTAAACTCTACAAACTCTAAACTCGGCTATAAGCGCGTAAACGGCATCTACGCCAATAAGGAAGAAGAAAAGGAGTCGATTTAAACATGTCTTCCTATCTGTCAGTACACTGATCGATCAAAATCAAGATAAAGATCTGCAAAATTGATCTTTTTTCCTTATCAAGTAGAATAAGTAGTAGTAGAAATGCACCAGTGATGGGTATTATAGCTTCGGTGCAGCCAAAGTTAAAATTTTTTCTTGTTTCAAATTTTCCAATTTCCCTGAGCGCTAAAAATAGATCGCTGAATACAATAAACAGGATATTATGACAGTTGAAAAAGTTTTCGCGCATCATTTTCACATGCCGCTGCGACTAAACAATGCACTTCTTATATGCAACTAATTGCAAAGCAGCAAAGTAAACAACAACAACAAAAACAACGAAAAGAGTGGCAAAAAACCTGCGCTACAAATAAGTAAATTTGAATGTAATGCCAAAGCAAACACCAACCAACACACAAACACATTGGCAAGCAAGCAAATATTGCAGTGAAAAAATCAGCGGACGCACGCCCCTCCCCCTCGAGCAGCCTCCAAAAACATTAGTGAACAACGGCTGCCGCAGTTGTCGCTGCTGCTGCGCGCATTGTCCACTTAATTGCCAGCTTCCACTCATCATTTGCAGTGCAGCGCGATTATTGATTTGTTTGCTATTATTGTTGTTACTTAATTGTTGCTGCTGCTATTTTTCATTATTTGTACTTGTATATAGTTGTTGTAGTATTGCCACTGCTGCCATATGTTGCTTTTATTTATGACTCTTTCTTTTTTGTTGTAGTTTTTAATGACTTTTTTCTCTTTTTTTCTCCAGCATTTTGTTGTTGCTCATCTTTGCGTTCAACGCTTTTACGCCCACATGCAGCAACTAGCCGCAGCACAGCAACTTAATTATACAATACAAATCGCGTGTAGCTTATGCATATGTATTACATGTATTATTTTTTATATATATGTTTGTGTGTGTGTGTGTGCATGTCAGTTTTTTTGTTAGCGAGCACTTGCTTCACGCTTCATTGCCAAGGTCATCATAATCATCAACCACAATATCGACAACAACAAGCGGTTGATGATGATCATCATCTTCTCTGTCATCCCACCCATCATTAGCGTCATCGGTGCGGCAATGAGGCAGAGTGGTTGTTGCTCAGCCATAAAGTAGTAACATAATAGCCGAGTCACAAACTTCGTTAGCGTGTTTTCCTCATTATTCGCGTTGCAGCTGTAGTCGCGGCCACTGAATCGCATTGTTTGTCATTTGTTGGCATTTGATTTGGAATTTTCGCAGCGCTAAATATTCTCAGCTAGAAAATTTATTCATACAGCCAGTAGTTCCATTAGTAACAGCGTTCCAGCTGGGAACCGATTGAATAGACAGTCATTCGACAGGCCTTTGTGTTGGCTCAAGTGTAGGGTGGCTCTTCTATATGAATGTATGTATGTGTAAGTGTGCCAACACAGTTAGCGATACTCTTGCTGGTATCTTCATACCAGTCTCCGCCGTTGAGCTGTGAACCTTCGTCTCAGCTATAACTAGAACTCGGCTTACCCATTATTTAATTATTTTAACTTTACGACTATTTATACTAATGCGCTTAATTATACTTAATTTGCGACACGTGGAAAAGGTATTTATAGCTTAAACGTAGCAGAGCTCCGATCGTTTTGCACACGAATCTAATATCAACAACTTTCGGGTTTGATTCGGGATTGCGTGGAAGAGCTGAGATTACAAAAATAAAAAGGATAGAAGCAGAGAGTTCCGACCATTTTATCTTAAATTAAATATTGACTACTTTCGGGGATTCAGGATTCCGAATAAAAGCTTACATTGAACAATAGATTTACACACAAATTTAATATCGACAGTTTTCGGGATTGAATAGAGATCCAGAAAAAGAGCATAGATTAAAATAAAGTAATGCCGTTTTAAATTAGGGAGAGTTCCGTACATTCGCATTGGTTCGGGATCCCGAACAAAAATTTTACGGTATTGATTCGGGATCCCGAATAAAGGCTGAAATTGAAGAAAAGTGATGCCGATTTAAAATAGAAAGAGTTCCGATCGTTTGATACACAAATTCAGGGCATTGGCTCGGGATCCCGAACAAAAACTTTATGGTATTGGTTCGGGATCCCTGATAAAAGTTGAGAATGAACAAAAGTGATGTCAATTCAAATGGGGGAGAGTTCTGATCGTTTGGTACTCAAATTAACGATATTGGTTCGGAATTCCGAGCAAAAACCGAGTTTGATCAAATGAGGTACCAGCTGAAATGACTCAAAGTTCCGGTTGTTTTACAAAATGATATGATATCAAACATTTCCAGGATGAGTTCGGGATCCCGAATAAAAGCAAAGATAAAATATAACTGTTGCCGATTTAAATGAGGGAGAGTTACGCACTTTCCGTATGCCAATTTAACCTCAACAACTTTCGAAATTGATTCGAAGCACCGAATAAAAGTTGAGAATTAAACCACATTATCGCTCATTCACTGCCTTTGATTTAAGCTAATGCATTATTAACAAAATATACATATATATATAATTTGATATGTTTACATTAATTTTGAATCCTATTAAACTATTTTCAAGATCAAAAAAGTTTTCTTGCGACTATTTCTGATACAGTTTGTTATGTAATTTTAGTAAGACTAAATATCAAACATAAACATAATTATGCGGAGTTTTAGCTTTTGAGATATTAAATTTTATTTTTCGGGATCCCGAAATTTTCGATTCTTCGAAGACACACACTGTATAAATATGTAAAAAAAAAATTTTGAAAAAAAATTTTAGCGTAGTGAAATTATACAATGGAAACAAAGTCCCGAAAATTTTCGGGACAATTTCGACAATTGTATAATTTTATTGCACAAGCAATTTTTTCTGCACATTTATATGTGCGTTTTCGAGGTATAGAACAATAGGAGACTTAAATTGACGAAAAGCCTACCAAGATAAAATACCAAATCCCTATAAAACTTTGCAGTCTTTGAAAACAACAAATGAATTAAGATTCGTTTTTCAATTAGAACTTTAATACCTCAACGTAAATTAGAGCAATAAATGAGAAACCTGCTCGGAATTAGCGGTTGGAGCCAGCCAAAAATTTTCGCCGGGTTCGTAGAAAGTATGACAGCCAAGATGCCTTCGGCTGGACACTGAAAGAGATAGTGTCGTGGTGTTTACAACTCATCCTCTTCTCTGCAAGTTTGCTAAATTGCGTCCAACTACATAATGAAAAACAAAATCAAACAAAGCTAATGCAATCCTGCAATTCTCAACAGATTTATTAGAAATACTAAGCAAACAATAGAGACATAGATTAGCATCGAAAAAGCTTTAATAAAATCAGGCAGAAAATTGAAATCAAAAAAATAGACGGCACTTATTTGAATGTCCATACAATACTTCTCACATTTCAACTGGTATTGTCACAAAAAAAATGTTTGATGCCTGCACCTCTTCCAATGTGAAAATAAAATCTGGACATACCCGTTTATCATCTATTATTGCAAACAATGCTCAAACCCAAACTGTCATATAATCAATCAAAATCCACAAAAAAAAGCTTGCATTTAATGGCGCATTCTTCTCTACGTCTTCTTCTTTTTATGGCTTGGTCATGCTAATATTGTTTACGTTTCAATACAAACTCTCTAACATATATATGTATATATATTTTATTATTGATGAATTTTTTTGTCAAAAAAATATATTTATTCACTTCTCCAATATGTACCCTTGTTTCTGTACGTTTTTCTGTATAAACATTTAAAAAATGATCCTGAAATGTTTGAAGCAATGCCTCAACCGTTTTGTCCATTTTAGTGTTATGTTTACAAATTGCATGGGAAGAATCATTAATCATCGTTTGCTGGAATTTATTGAGCAGACATATTGTGGAGCGTTGCCAAATTGCCGAAGCATTTAAACAGTTTCTGTTTGCATTGATGTATTTGCATAGCTCTGCTTATTCTAAATACTTTTTTATTACAGATTAGAAACATGAAAAAAGACAAGTCTCAAAGTGCGCAGATTAACACTTAAAAAGGCTAAGTTGGCTGGGAGATTTAGCCAATCAACTGCAGTGGTAAATAATTGGGAAATCCGTATTAAATGTAATTATTCAAACCGACCTAGTCTTATTCAGAAACTTCAATTTGATAAAACCATTTTTGCTAAGTAATATTATTTTAAGAACTAAGTCAGTGAGTCTTGAAAACCATAACTTCTTCTAAAACACAGAAGCTCTGCTTTAATACAGGCTTATGCCTCATAAAAATTAATGTAAGCCTTCAAAATGATATATAAACCGACAATTGTAATGTTAGTCAAGCAGTAGTGACATCTGATGAGTCGTCGTTACGAGTTTTCGAGAGAAACGCTAGGTCATGTCGTCCGAATGGATGAAAACACTTCAGCTCTGAGAGTATTCGACGCAGTACCCGCCGGGGGAAGATGGAGATGGACTTAGCTACACTTGAAATCTCCATTTGGCGCCAAACAGCGAAAAGGCAGAACGACTGTGCTTAAGATGGCGAACTATACAAGTAAAGGAATGGCAGATACTTGGCCAATAAGTTCCGGACTATTTTTTACAGTGGACTGCTAGGCCGCTAGAAGCAATTTAGATTGCTCACCATAGACTGCGCTGTTGTCTACGGGCATACGGTCGATGCGTGACTCTTTAGGAAGGTTACCCTGTCTGGCTGAGACTTGATATATGTATGATTATAGTAGATATCTAAGCCTAGTTCTAAATAAGGCCGGACATAAGCAGAGAGGGGGGTTCTCAGCGGCTCTCTCACATCTACTTCCCTGCACTTTCCACTTGTGTCATCGTTAATGATTTCGATACTGCTCACATGTACTGCCAACCAGTCAGAGGTGATCTGTGACTTGGCCGTTCGGCAATCTTTTCGAAACCGTGTAAGTAGAAAGCTTGCGTGTTGTATTTCCGCTCCCTTGCACATGATATTCGTGATTCTGCTTGTCCCTAAAGCATATCATCAAACATTGATCCGTTTCTCAAACCCTAACTCTTTGGCAAAGACGTCAGAACATTGGATTTTTTCACAAAGTCATTCTTCTCACTCGTTGCAAGCATTCTTTATATTACCAACAGACTCTAATTTATATGCGACATAGGACTGTCAGGGTTTACATCCTTAGAACAACAGCCAATTCTAAAAATAGAAATTTATCTAAGATCACAACTTGCACTCTAATTGGATCACCCTTATAAGCATTGGACACTAAACTGGACAGTATAACTAATTTGCTGAAATTTCATTTTTTCTCTGGCATTTTTGATGGATTTGCTGTTAGCTTCATCAATTTAAAAAGCTATAAATAATAATTTTTTATAAATTATATTTTGAAATATTTCTAAAACAACAAAAAATAACACTTAAAATGTAATCAAGTACAATTCAACAAACGCCCACGGGCGAAAAGTGGGATGAACAATAAACAAACAGCAACAAAATGTTTGACGATAAATTTCTTTAGTTTCTGACATTTCAGAATGACAGTTGCAAATTGCATTTAAAACAAGAAGAAAAGTTAAGCTTAAATACCCTTCACAGGTGATTTTCTTAGAGAATAAAAAGTTATAAAAAGATCTTAACCTTGGTTTGAAACGGCCATTTGAACAGCAGTCTGAACAATATATTCGGAGGGTGACACTGCCTTGGACAATAATTTGAAAAATTTAATCTAGAAATACAGACAGACAGAGGAAAGGACTTACAAACGGATAAGGCTAAACAAACTCAGCTCGTCAGTCTGATCATTTATACCATATATACATATAATAACATAAAGTCTTTTCGTATTTTGCCAATAGATGTCGTTCCAGTCGTACATCTCCAGTGCTACCAATCACATTGTGTCATACCGTATAGCGTTGGAAAGGTGAAACTTTAAGCTTCATTTATATAAAAAAAAGGTTGAAGTATGATTTGAAATTGGAAAAGACTTTTTCGACTGTCCAATATTATAGGGACTCCGACGTTTTCTACTAGTTATTATGAGCTGGCAAACTTTATATACGCTGTACAGGGTATAAAAATGCAAAAACAAAAATTGCAAGATACTCAAGTATATATGAACATATTCCTAAGCGAGCGAAGATTAATATTTTTTTAAATTATTACTTTTTTCTTACGGTTTTTTTCTTTATTATTATTTTTTATTTTACTTTTCTGATAATTTCAAATTTGCTTTTATGCACTCATATTCGCATGCAGTCGTCTGTATGTATAAATAACTTGATATATAAATACAAAAGTACTTATATGTACATATGTAAGTGGATAAAATCAGCAACGCTTCAAATGATGAGTGAACGAAAGCGGACCACAATTAAGCACAACAACAACGAGGCAACGCAAAAAACGGGAAGAATGGAGAAAATAATACAACAAATGAGCAGCGTTCGGCGTCTGCCGAATTGAAGCTAAAGAATTAACACCACCAAAAAGTCCAAAAGTCTTTAAACAAATTCAAGGTTAACTTCATCACACAGAGTTTGCGCCGACACTTGGCTCTACCCCCACAATGTGGCGAACGGGTGCAGGTTAAGCGGAGGAGCACAATAAGTAAAGCGAGCTGAAGTGGGGCGCACTGAAGTGACGGCGCAGAGTTCTGAGCCTGAGTGAATGCGATGTGCGAATGCAAGCAAAATTGAGCAAATAATAACAGCAACAATAACAACACTGCGTGCGAAAAAAATAAAAATAACGAACACGAAATATCAACAGCATCATCGTCATCAACGCCATCGCCATCAACAAGCATCAACGTCATCGCGCAGCGTTAATACAACAATTTATTGCCAAAAATTCATAAAACTCAAATTAACAATAAAATGAGAAAGGCAAAAACATAAATAAATACTTAAGAATAATTCTGTGAGCAAGCGAAAAAAACGAGAGCAAAACGGAGCGAATGCATGGAGAACACAGTTTAGGTGGTGCTGCTGGTGAGATGATGGTATGGATGAGTAAAAGTGTATATAAATGTAAATTTTCTGCAAATGTAAAGCACGAATTACGAGAACCGGTCAAAATGTTTCAAAACAATTTTTGGTTTTCAGTAAACAATAAAAGTCGAAAACAAAACATATTAACCAATTTAAGCAGAGAATGCAGTCAGTTAATTACAAACGTTTTGACAGATAGATAATTGATTATTTCAAAGTCAATGCACTCACAATTTATTTACATATTGATATTGATAGACCGCAAAATATTGATTGATTAAAATTCATATGAGTGTGCGTGTTTTAAGTCTTTAAGGAAACCCTGGTTAGATTAATCAATTTTATAAATTATTTTCAAAATAGTAATTTAATAAAATTCTACTTGTCTTTAATTCTCCAAAACTTGGAAAATGGTAAATCGAACAAATAACTCGTTTAAATCAAATATACTAGCATAAACAGATAGATTTGACGTAGAAATAGCTTATAGCATATCCACCAGACCTCTTGTGTTAAATTCAACTGAATAACTTTGTTTAGAGTCACTAGGCTTAAATCTATACAAAGTTCCAATAGAAGATCCGACGTTTTCGAGCCAAATTTTGTTCAGCGATGGCTCAATGGGTATGTAAACAAGCGAAATTGCCGCTTTTAATACGAAGAGCAACCTGAAGAGATTCAAGATCTGACATTTCATTCAGAAAAATAAACGGTTTGGGATGGTTTGTAGGCCGATGAAATCATCGGTCCATATTTTTTTCAAAAATGATGCCGGTGAGAACGTAACCGTCAATGGCGAACGTTATCGCGCCAAGATAACCGACTATTTGATGCCTGAAATTGAATCTCGAGATCTCGACGACATTTGGTTTCAACAAGACGGCGGCACTTTCCACACATGGCGGAGGATTGACCACCAAGATCGTGCGATATCACACCGTTATACTTTTTCCTGTGGGGCCTTGGAGCAAAGCATCAGGCGTGTCATTCGCCAGCTACCAGTCGAAACGCTCGAACAAGTCATCGAAAAATGAACTCAACGGATAGACGATTTGAGACGTAGCCGCGGCCAATCGTTGAAAAAGAAAAATTTCAAAAAAATAAATGGCAAAGAATGTTCATTAAATTTGAAGTTTATGTGTTTTTTCTTTAAAAAACCAAGGAAACACGAAATGGATCACCCTTTAGTTTTGTAATATAAAATACTTCTGAAAGCAAAAATTTCGTATGATATGTGTTCGAAAATAGAAGGCTAATCTAGATACTGGCTATAGCTCATCTATTGTGGATGCAAACCTCTCTAAATGTAGCCGCACTTCCGCTTGAAACACTACAGTGGTACGGCAGTCTGAAACGGAAAACTCCCCCTCCGACCTCATCCTTGAGCTTCGATCCAAGTGCGTGCCTCCGAGATTGTATACATCCTCGTAAATAAAACCAGTTCAGTTTTATTTGTATTGAGAGCTAAGCCGTTTCTTTCTGCTCAGCCAACTACCACATTGAGGTAACCTTCTGGTACGTACCGTCATTGTGTTTGTGATAAGACGGTATCTTAGAATTTTCTTTAACCATGAGAACAGCATCAACTGCATAGGCTATCATCCGACAGCCTCATCCTTCGACTTCTTTCAATAGGTCTTTTACCACTATGATACAGAGTTAAGAAGATAACATCCCACCCTGCGAGTTTCCTTTATTCACTTTCCGTGGTGCACACGCACTGGCCCACTTTGCCACGACAGTTCTGTCGCAGAGAAGACAATATTTAAGACGCTTGAGGTTCAAACTTATCCAGAGCACTAAAGACCGCTTCCGGCCGCACATTGTTGAAAGCTCCATCAATGTCGAAAAATGTCCACCGGGTATTCCTTATGCATGAAAGCTCCCTCCAGCCATGAAACAACATCATGTAGAGCGCTGTCTACCGACCTGCCTTTGCTGCAGGAATGCTGAGCGCTGAATAGCATGTTTCTCGATATGCTAACGCCGATGTGCAAGTCCCTTAGCTTCTCTAGCACTAAACCTAAAATCCTTGGCATTCCCATGAGAGCTCTTACCGGCCTTCGGTATGAACGCCACCCTTGCCTGTCTACAAGAGAGTATGTGTAAGATCAGAGCAAATTTGGTGCCACATAAACTTTTAATCAAGACATGACTTTGGATCAAAAATTAATCTAACCCGTAATAACCTTTTCCGGTCCTCAGACCTCAAAAATATAGTAGCTTGGACACTGAGGTCTACCATGAAACACAAACAAAATCGCAATCGTACAAAAATGGTATCGAAAGATGGAGGACCGCCAGCATTGGTGAATAGCTTGCAATATCAACAATGTTGAATAATAATAACGAAATCTGAGAAAAAGCGAACATGAAATAATCTATCAATTCGTACGAATTCAAAGACTAAAATTATTCAAAAAATATTTATTATTAGACAAATTTATGAATCGACTATGCTAAGAAAGATATGATCTTATAAATATCTTACTTATAACACGAGAAAGGCAAAAACTGTTTTATCTGATATAGAAAAGATGGGAAATATTATCCCGAGTGGTTTCATTCAACAATATATGAAGTTAGGCAGAGAACCGTGGCCTTATATCGGGAGTACTATGCTTGCTTGGACAACTTAACTCGTTCACCAAATATGTAGCAATATATAAATTCGATAGAGCAATAAAAATCAACAGGGATTACTTTTGTTTCTATAACTTAGGTAATTTTTTAAACTCCAAAGTAATTTTTGTTTATATGTACGAGTATATATGTACATATGAGTATGTGTTTATATGGTGAGAATTTGGGTAATAAAAATTTGCATACTGCATTTTAATTGACGATTTTGAAATAATTTTCGAGACACAGATAAATATCTATACTAAATCTATATAGGTGTATATACATACATACATACATATGTGTGTGCATAGGCGTTTATGTTTGCTTTATGTGCTTTTGTATCAAACTCATTTCAACTTTATTGTATTTGTTCTGCTCGGTCGCGAAAGCGATAAAAAATAAAAATAAAATAGAAATAAATGAAATTAACGCTCACGTGTGTTTAGGACAAACAAATCTACATTTGCATACAGTCCTCTACACATATACATACATACGTACGTATACATACATTAGTTTGTTTTGCCAATTTGGTTCAACGACCGGCAACTTTGTGTCGCTTAGAATTTCTATTTCATTTCACTTATTCATGCATACATACTATGTGCACATTCACCTACAGTTTGTTGTTGTTGATTGTGTTCATTAAAAATTAAAATGCATACAATTATAGCGGGTAAGTTGTTATCTGTCGCTTGCCTTAGCGGAGGCAGGCGAACTCAAAAATCTAATTGCATGTGCAGCTTTAATTTATTATAAATGGTTTTTGAAGAATTTTATCGACAATTATATAGCCAATACTTCTAATTAATAGCTAATTACATACCACATACCGAATATGCATAGTTATATATAATACATTTTATTAAACTTTAAATTATAAGTAATGGATTTAAGCAAGGGGTAAAAGGAATGGAGTAATGGTAATTGTACGAGTAATGGTAATGGCATTAGTAATGGTGGAGGTAAAAGTAATGGTAACGGTATAAGTAATTATGGAGGTAATGGTAATTGTAATGTACTGATATCGGTATAAAGCTTAGTAATGATTACGTACTGCATGTATGAATATACATAAATTTTGAATAATCTGTTTATTATAATGTCAATAAGAGGAAATAGTAATAGAGTAATGGTAATTGTATTAATAAGTAAAGGCAAAGGTAATAGTAATGGTAATTGCAGTGTAGTAATGATTACGTACTGCAAGTAACAATGTACATCAATTTTGAATAATCGGTTTATCATACGCCGTAGTAATGGTAATAAGACGAAATAGTAATAGAGTAATGGTAATGGTATTAGTAATGATAGGGGTAATAGTAATGGCAATTGCAATTGGTAGAAAGCTTAGTAATGATTACTTACTAAATGTATGAATATAAATATATCAATATCTAAGTAATTGTTTTATCATACGCCGCGGTAATGAAAATAAGGGGTAATAGTAAAGAAATAATGATAATTGTACTAGTAATGGTATCGATTTATGGCTAAGAAATATAACACTCCAGCCTTGCTAATGGTAATCACATTAGTAATGGCAATAGTACTAGTCTCGACTAAAGCTTTGGTGTTAGTTATTGGTAATGGTTAAATGTTTTCTCCATTATAACGGTAATGTAACGCTAATGGTTAAAAAGCAAATAAATGTTGTAGCAATAACATTATATTTAGTCCATTCTCATGACAGCCGGAACTATGTAGCCGGTATAAAACCAGAAGTTAACCGGTTAAGAAATAATAATAAAAATATAGGTGTACTGGTATTGGTTATGATACTGACAATTCCAAAATTTTTGATAATTGCTATAGAAAGAATAACAGAAAGATGCATGCTAAAAAGAATGATAATATGTAGATTGGCATTGGTACTGCTAATTATAATTTCAAAAAAATTGAAAGTAATATTTTTAATAATGGTAATAAATAATGGGAATATAGCTGTACTGATAATCGAAATTGTATTTAAAATTTCGAAATTTCGAATAATCGAGAATGATAATGAAAGCAGTATATGCTAAAAGTATTGCAAATATGTTGGTACTGATGTTGGTAATGGTATTTAAAATTTCAAAAATTTTAGTATTTATTATAGAAGTGATAAAATGATAAAATGAATTTCATATATACATATATATATATATATATATATACATATATGCTAAAAGTAATGAGAATTTTTTGGCAATCACATTTTAGTAATCATTATTTGAATGGTAATGAAAACAGTATATGCTAATCTAAATTTGTTGGTACTGACGTTGGTTATGGCGTTTAAAATTTCAAAAATTTTAGTAATCATTATAGGAATAGTAATGAGAACAGTATATACTAAAAGTAATGTAAATTCACTGGTACTGACGTTGGTAATGGTATTTAAAATTTCAAACATTTTAGTAATAGGTAAAGGAGAGATAATGAAAACGGTATATCCTAAAAGTATTTATAATTTTTTGGTAATGCATAACATTGGTAATAGTACTTAAGATTACAAAATTGAAATTCATAATCACATTAATAATAATGGAAACGTTATGTAATATGAGTAACGATAATTTAGTGGTACTGACTTTGGTAATGGTATTTAAAATTTCCAAATATATAGTATAATTAAAGCAATGGTAATGAATACTTATGTAGATGGGGTTGGTATAGATAATAGTAATTATATACCCGATATTCACAGTAATCCTTTAATAATAATAATGGAAACAATATTTAATGAAAATGATAATGGTATTGATACTAATACTAATTAACTAATTACACATAAACTGTCTAAAGATGTGGATTACTCACCATTGAAAGTAAAAGTATTCGGAGCTATAAGTACATGTATTGGGCAATAATGCTACTTGAATGCATGATGAGCACAAAAATATAAAAATATTTATTTTAAAAATTATTTTCTCTTTTGATTACCATTTTATGCATACACATACATACATGCATATAAATCAATATATAATGTGGCGAATCAACCAGCTCGCCGAAGGAAATGTAAACATAAAGTTTTCAGTGGCCGATTTTACACTTACATACATACGAGTATATACATAAATATAAAGAAGTGTGTATATATTTATGAAATCATTTATGACATAAATAACATATCTACGCAAAATGGCAAACAACTGAAAAAGGGAAAACCTCTGCAAACACAAAACGCTTTGCGGCTACCGTATATTTGCCTATTAAATGCAACAGCTATAATGACCAGCAGCGCGAAGGAAAAAAGAAGGCGAAAGCAAATTACAGCAACGACACCCGCATAACTACACTGGATCATAAAAATTACAAAAACAAAAAATAACAATAGCAACAACGGCACCAGTTACATCTCAGCCACTTGTTGCACTGCGGTCGGCTGGCCATGGCTAAGGCAATAATTGCATATTGACCCATTTTTACGATTGCTCGGCGTGAAAAGGGCGTAAGCTAAAGTGAAGAGCTCGCAAGCAGTGACACGCACACACACTCATATATATAGTAAGTAAGCATATGTAAATGTACGTGAGAGTTACAGCGAAACACGCATAAATACGTGCGAAGGCTTGAAAGCAGGAGGAAGGTGCAGCAAAAATACCCGCGAAGGTGTTAATCATCCACGTCGACACCTTCGCTGCGGCGAGTGCACACTTGCCGACGCAAATTGTGCGATGATGAATTGCCGACGCTCTTGTATGGCGCGCAGCCGTCGTCAAGCCACTTAACTGCAATGTGATGAGTAGGTATTTACATGCTGCACATATGTATATGTACATATGTATGTATATACATAAATGCATATATAGTGGGTAGTGTGTTGCGCATGCGCATGTGCGGTTTACTGTTTTATAGTTACTTCTTGCGGATTTATTATTTTTTAGCAGGTTTTAAAATTTTACGGCTTTTATATGCCTCGATAAGTGGACTTCTTTTATTTTTTATTTTAAATTATTTATTTTAACGACCCAACTTTTTGTCTTAACGCGATTACAATAACTTGGCAACAGCAATTTGGTAGCGATAATATATTGTAAGTCGTTTAGGACATTAAGTATGCCTGAAATAAAAGTTTCAAAACTACGAATGTAAATCCCGAAACTTCGGGTTCCCGAATTTTTAGTCCTGAGCTGTTAGGAAAATTTTACAGAACCAACAATAACTTTAAATTAGATAACTTAGTGTAAGCAGGTTTTTCAAAATGATTTGGTGTAAACCCCGAAATTTCGGGATCCCGAATTTTTAGTCTCGAGCTGTTAGGAAAATTTTACCGCACCTATAATAACATATAAATTTAAATTAGATAACTTAGTGTAAACAGTTTTTCCAAAATGATTTGGTGTAAATCCCGAAATTTCGGGATCCCGAATTTTTAGTCCCGAAATGTTAAGGAAACCTGCAACTTATATAGGCATCAAAATTATTAAATTAGATAACATAGTCGTACCGGTGAAAACGTTTGGATTCTCATCGAAATTACTCGTGTGTATGAGAACGTATGTACATATGTACATACCCACATACATATGTACATATGTATACTCGTGTCGCCTAAGAACACTCGGAGCTACCTCAAATCTTTCCCAAAACAAAGCCGAACTGATATCTCACCTAAATTCTCGCCACAAACATTACATACATGGTTATACGACTTCTTCCAGAAGTCCGCAACAGTACCGTAGGTTTATATTGTATATTATCCAACATACATACATTCATGAGGAAAGCTAAAAAAAACTTGAATTGCGAAAGTATGAAGAAAAGTGAGGTGGAAATATCTAGACACTTTCTTTACCATTAGTCCGCCTTTGGAACGCTGAAGATGAAATATATCGACAATTTTACCTTCGGAAAACCATGAGACCTAACCGAATTTGACATTAGCCGTTTCAACAAATTTATGATAAGCTCCAGCGGTTTGTCAATTTGCAGGGGTCTTATGATCTATTATATAGGAGTTTTGGGTAACACAACGGACCGGCGTACAGAATGTCCAAGTGAGATCCCTGTTAAGATCGGCCTCTTAGCCTAACCTAACCGGTCGAGTTGATGGTTCTTGGTTGAAGTGTCCAAGTGAGATCTCTCCAGGTCCGTTCCGGAAGATAACGTAGTACCGACTGTGGAGAGAACGGATCACAGATGGTTAGTATTTGCAGTTTTCATATCAGATATACACCGAAGAGATCTTTGATAGAACAAACAACCGCGGAAGTTCTGCCAAAAAGGCCCAAATAATATAGAATCATACACGCATACATACATTAATAGACTTACAAGTATAGCATACTATGTATGTACAAGAGTGCGTTGCCAATGCAAACATGCAATTTGGTTCTTTTTTTCTTTTTAGCTGTCGCTGGCTCCCTTTGCTTTGGCCGCCTATTTGCGTAGCCCAGTTTCTCCAGCGACACACTTGTACTGTTATTTTTTGCTGTCGCTGTAGTTGTTGTTGTTTTTCTTGTCAACACTGACTGACTGCCGACCGCCTGCTCGCCGGCCTGTCTGCCTTGACGCCTCAACGCTTTTCTTGGCAGCTGCAATTGTGTACTTTTATTGTCACTATACTTGTTTTTGTTGCTGCTGTTGTTGTGTATGTTGTTTGGTTGCATGCAACACTTTAATTAAGCGGCGGCAGTCAAGTGGTTTTCTGATGAACGAAATTCAATATTGCACTCGCACACACACATACACGCATGTATAGAAATGAGCGGATGTCGGTATGTATGTGTGGATATTTTTGCAAATATAAGTGTTAAACGCGTATTGGCATTTTCAAGTGACTTTTTGTTTGCGTCGCCGCCACTTCGCTTTGTCCTCGGTTTGGCAAAATTATTGCAGATTCTCTGTTGTCGATTGAAAGTGAATTTTGTAAGGTAAAGATAATATTTATTTATCTTTTGCTGCAGCGAAGTGAAATTTTAAAGATAACAAGCGTAGATTTCGGCGTAATTTTTTCTTAATATTTGAAATTGTCACTTGGTCAACAAATGTATACAAGCCGAAGACAAGCAGCTTTAACTCTTATAATTTTTTGAACATGAGTACCCAAATCATTGGACTACGTCCCTTACTCTTCGTCTTTCTGGGTCTCGTTTGAGTAAGTGAGTCGAAGGTGGCAATTTCTCTTTGGAATGCGGGCATGTAGTAGAGACTGTATAAAGAAAGCCAGGGGTTATTCAATAGAAACGAATTTGAAGTCTAAGCCGTCATTCCTTAATTATAATAATTAATTACTATAGAGTATTGCAGATTCTAGAGCTAGGTATATAGTATCTAAGAATCCAAAAAGTCAACTAATAGCAATGAGATCTGTGAACGATCTATTATATGTAGACTTCGACTTAAGCGCCAAAACGAACCAGTATTTTTAATGCGATCAAGGGCTGTCAGCTCGACAGAATTCTGCCGCTACAACAACAGCAAATTCTATCGAACAGAACAAGAGTTTTTGTAAAGAAAGAACTCATTCCCAAGACTCCCATTCTTCTGTAGAGTTGTTGTTAATAAAACGCTAGCCAATGGCAAGGTTAGGTTATGTAAGGTTAGATGGCTGATGTAGAGAGATCGCACGTACATATGTAGTCCTTAGTAGCCAATACAAATTTTCACAAGCGTTTAGTTTCCATTCCCGCCATTTCGGTGAGATCTCTGAAGGTATGCGCACCCAAGTGTTTAAGCTTGGACCTCCCAAACGCGGCACAGTCAAGGAGCAAAGTTGAGTTATTTCCACTTCGCCTTCTGCCATACAGCTTCTGCAGATGGCGTCTGGTAACATTCCCAGCCTTACACCACGGACGCTGAGGGCAAAGAGATCACTAGATATCTTGCGATCAATCTTAGGCTCAAAGGATTTTGCGACAGATTTTAGAAAGAGACTCGATGCTATTGATAACGAGGTTAGGCACTCCTTGACCAACCCTGAATGCACTGTCATTGAGTTCAAGGCCAGTATCTCTGCTATCTGAGTGCATGGTCACTTCCCTGAATGTGGCTGCACTCCGGATTAGTAAATCTAACTTAATGGCTGCAACCTCGGCTTGGAAAACACAGCAATATTAGGAATCTGAAGCTGGAGTTGATAGCGAGCTCATGACAATAAACCCCTCTACAAACCTTCACCGCACGCTTTAACCCATCCGTAAAGAAGCTTACTGCCCCTCTCCTTCAACAGCTTCTTCCCACCGACAGCTCCCTAGCCTGTATATGGACAGAGAAGGAGCCGCCACACTTCTGTTTGGCGAATTCAAGATCCAAGTAATCCCGTATGAAGGGAAAGTTGAAAGGACTTCCGAGTGTTTTAATAGCATGTAAAGAAGTCTTTTCGATGTCGCGATGCAAAAAACGAACTTGGCGATCCCGGGATCATACGCAAGTAAAGCATTGTGCTAACGTGGATTAAAAAGGCCACTGACTTTAATAATTCTACGGGTACTACATTGGTATGAATCATTAAAGTTTGGGTCGGTATATTTAAAGCTGTAAGTAAAGTAAGTCTACCATAAAAAATATATTCCAAAACATAAATTCACTTTAATATACTATGTACATATGTATGTATAATAATAAAAGTTCATAAAAAATTTCGGAACCCAAAAATTTCAAACACAATTTGCATTTCTCATTTGCGACGTTAAATTAATGATCGACTCAGAGAAAATCAAAAAATGCGCAGCGCAAGCGCAGCATTCAAACAAGAATTCCGGTTCTTTCAATTGCAAATTTTACGAGAAATTAATGTGCGCATATTTCTTTTGCCCTTTTTCACAAACAAGCACGGCAAACAGCCTTTTAGCCAGCCCAAAAACGACGTTGCCCGTCAAGCAACCAATGCAGCCGACTTTCATGGCGGACTGAGAAATCAAAGTGCCAGACTGGCGTTGACCTTCTCAATCGTCAATTGGACGAGACACACACACACGCCCACATATGCGCGCGTTTGTGTATTTAAGTCGCTTACGCCGCTCAAATACAGCAGCGAAATTTTACGAAGGAGTCAGCCACCCGCGCAATAAACCCCTTCGTCGCAGCGAAGCTCACGCTTGCGGTTTGGCTTTGGATTTCTTTACGTTGACCTTGAAATGAAATTTTAGCATTTCTTTGTTAACAAAAAACGCATTGTTCTTCTTCTTGCTCGTGCAGCATCTCCATTTTGCGGCGCGAACTCTGCGTTTGTGTTAATTATTCATACCTGCGTTCGCCAGCATCGTTTACCTAATTTGTGCGGTAAACAAATTTGACGTAAATTCTGCTTGTTTGTTTTTCTTTAGTTATGTTTTGGTAAATTATCAAATTGATGTTTATTTACTCTTCTTTTAACCGAAATGCCAGAGTAATATTGGCATTTGAATGGCGGTTACTTGGCTGCTAACAAACATATGACTCAGCATTAGAGTTCTGAAAAATTTCGATTTTTTCCAATTTTTGGTGAGTCACAGCATAAGAATTGGAATGCTTTAATAGAACAACTCAGCTTTCTGTAGTGTTCACTTGGACCGCGGGGTCCTACTACAGCATGAGCCCCTAGCTACCAACTTTAAATCTTCTTGTTTATTTCTAAATCGCAAAATTTTTCATTTTAATCAACAATCCACTACCAAAACCAGTAGAAATGCACAGAGTTCAGTTTTCGTTAATATTTACAGTTATTAGTGTGACCACGTGCAATCTATCATCCCTCAGCTTTCCCACTTCTACGTAAGTTTTAATAATTTTAGTTGACCTACACATACCCCTAGAATACCAAAGACCACAGGTGAGCCTAAAAATCTGTCGAGTTAACCATCTCTTCATTGAATTTGATTATTTTAATCTCCGTATCCCTAAGCACTGTAGTGTAAGGCCAACCGCTGAAGATACACACGCTAAACATTTTCTATTTAGCTCGGTAAACATCTCTTGTAGAACCCAAGCAGGTGATCTAGTGACGGATGCCCAGATCATACTAAAACAATGGAGGGAACACTTCTCCAGCCTTCTGAATAGCAGTGAAAGCATAACACCAGGAGATGGCGAACCCGATTCCCTAATCGATGACGATGCAGCCCGACCATAAAGAAGTTCCAAAGCAATTATCCGTCTGAAGAACAACAAAGCCGAGGGGCTGACCGAGCTATTCAAATAGTGTTGCGAAGAACAGATAAAGAGCTTGCATCAGCTTCTTTGTAGAACATGGTCGGGCGAAAGCTTGCCGGACGATTGAAATTTAAGTGTTTTCTGCCCAGTCCACAATCTGCGCCAACTACCGTTGGATAAGCCTCCTCAATATCGCATATAAGGTTCTGTATAAAAGATTAAAGCCCACCGTGAACAAACTGATTGGACCTTATCAGTGTGGTTTCAGGCCTGGAAAAACAACAACTGACCAAATATTTACCATGCTCCAAATCTTGGAAAAGACCTGTGAAAAAAGTATCGTCACGCACCACCTTTTCGTCGATTTCAAAGCTACTTTTGAACGCACGAAAAGGAGCTGATTTTATGCCGCGATGTCTAAATTTGGTATCCTCTCAAAACTAATACGGCTGTGGGAACTGACATTGAGCAATACCAAAAGCTCCGTCAGGATCGGAAAGGACTTCTCGATACCAAACGTGGTTTCAGACAAGGCGACTCCCTTTCGTGCGACTTCTTCAATCTACTTTTGGAGAAAATAACTCGAGCTTCAGAACGAAATTGAGAAATTGAGAATTGGTGGAGTTCCTTTCCAGAGTCAGTGAATGCCAGAAAAATAATTTAAATATTCCTTTGCTTCGTCATTAAGGCTTTTTTATATTTGAATATTTGCTGCAAAAACAAATGTGTAATTTATTTTAGACTGCACCCGCGTTCTCATACGAGTCTACCTTAACACCTAGCAACACACATTCGTTCGTATAGACACATATACATAAACTATATTTCACATTCGAATTAGTCGCGCTCACTGGGCGGTGCTTTTGTGGCTTGAAAGGCGGTGCTAATTAAACTGACTTCTGTTCAACCCAAACGACACGCCGCCAGCTTCATTTAAGCTCCAGCTCTGGAGTCATAACTTTGTTGGTCGCCGCCACAAAGATGGAATTTCGGAATTTGGCAAATACAAAATTTAACGCTTTAGTAACTAATATCCCAAAAAAAATCCTACCTTGTTGTGCTACCTGAAAAATGGCGAAATATGTTTGTATGTATGTATGTATATGAAGACAAATGTCTGTAGTTTGAAGATGAAAGAAGCCAATTGTCTGCAAATGAGACAGTCGATTGCAAAACATTGGCGCAGCTGCATTTTATTTTGCGAAGCTCATTTGAATAAGTTGCGTTTACGGCTGAGATCGATAAATAAAATCAGTAAATTACATAAACAATAAGAAGGTGTGACATTTACGGTCACTTATCGAGGCAATTTTAGGAAAGGTATTTATGGTAATAAGATATTTATGACATAATGATCATTTCGCATGATATTTTCTCAAGAGGGCCACGCATGTGTTTTCGCAACCTTATACGACATAAAAAAACGACTGTCTTTATAAACCTCAAAGACTGACGCTACTATCGGTGCAGAATCTATGAGAAAATTGTTATCCATAGCCTCAAAGCCCCTTTTGCTTTGACATCGTGGCATATTTCTCTTCAAAAGACAACAACCTCAAGAGAGTTCAAGCGAACAAACAACTGCCGGTAATAAAACCAACCAACAAGTAGACAATCAAAAGAACTTAACTTAAAAGCAAATATTTTTTGAAAAATGTGTCGATAAAGGATAAAGAAAACAAATGAAGACAAAATTCTGTTTAAATTAGGCTCTCGATCTTTGAAGTCGGGATTCACGCTTTTCTCGAAAATATCACATAAGGACGAAAAATACATTCGGACCGTCCAAAAGCCGATTTTAACTCTAATTCAAACCTGAAAAAGATTGTTTTAATGCTTAGTTTAAAACAACGACGCACATATATTACCCGGAAAGAGCTTTATTAATCATCAACGTAACATGGATCAGGTGATACACACTAGAGACGTAGGAACAATAGAAACAGTGTACTAGAACTAGCATCCAACCTGCTACGAAAAACACGATGACGGTCCTATCGGCCGGAAAATGCTGTCCGCTAGGTCTAGGATTCTACTACGACTACCTGGAGAAGAGCAATACGTTGACAGGGCACTATTATGCCGAAGCCTTGGGCCAATTGGTCGAATTTCGCTACGAACTGCTGCCCCTGGCTGGATAGAAATTTGACTCGAATGAGACGGTTATCATTATTTCGAATGCCAACTTTGTGGACTTTCAGAAAAAGAATTCTTCCAAAAGCTTATAGAAGTTGGATCTTCGTTGGGTCAAGTTTATCGAACTAAAAGGAGATAATGTGGGATCATTCTCATTTCATAGACCCTTAAACCGCCTGATCCAAGTGTACTTAGGTACTTTTTTCAACAATCTGAACAACGTTTGAAAATCGTTCAACTTTGCGAAAATTTGCGTTCTATAAAGAAAGTGTTTCCCGCGCTTCGCTCTACTTATGGTCAACATAATCGGCCTACTGTGCGTAATATAGCTTGTACAAAAACTGAAGCCATTAAACCTTCCCAAGGGACATCGCTTCGCCCTTGAAAAATCCCAAGAAGATTCGACGTTTTAGAACCAAATTGAGTTCAGTCTATTCTGGGTTAATGTACATACCCAAGTAAAACATTTGGGACGAAAGCTAAAGAGATTCAAGAGCTGTCATTTCATCCAAAAAAACAACGGTTTGATGGACGGATGGACCATCTGAGACGTAGCCGCGGCCGTCATTTGGAAGAGATAATTTTCAAAAAATAAATGCCAAGTTAGACTTCTACTAATGCTTTTGAAGTAAAATCAAGGACAACGGGAACCTCCCTTTCTGTGGAAAAGATTCTAGGAATGTTTTAGAATTGTATAGGAACTGTTAGACACAAATGGACTCAACAAAATTTTGGGTATCGACAGGTTAGAATAATAGAAGTCTTCATAAGCATGATAAATTGACACAAACATTGAGAAATGTGTAATAAAAGAATTTTTAGAAATATGACGATTAAATATATTCAAAACTGGCAAGAATTCAGAAATCTTTAAACGAACCAGAAGTGCTTGCTATCCAAAATTGGAATGGAATCGCAAAAAAGCTTATGCACACACAACAAACCATCCATTTAGCCACCCAACTAACCTGTCAGTTCATCCGTCAGTCGGCGATCACAGCGCTGTGTCGCATTGACAATGAATCCATCAAAAAGCACAAGCACGAACATGACTTCATTTGGCGCGAAGCGTAATTTGCTTCAATGCTGTTTTCTGCGCATGCGCGCGGAGCAAAATCGTTTGGGGCGCTGCAATTAAGGTGAGCACACAATATGAGCAATATGAAAACAGCAACGAAATCGATTTTTTGCGACAATTCTTGGCGTGCAAATGACAAAGCTGGTGCTGAGTGACGCTACTTAACCGACAATTCGATGTTGTTGTCGTTGTGTATTGTTAATGCGCCGCCGTCGTTGTTTTAACCAATTGCCACTGCAGTGGTGACAGACGGGCAGACAGACAACAGCGGCGGCATCAAGAATCAATTGTCACGGTCGTGCACTTGAGCTTTTTTGCAGCCCGCCAATCCACAGATTGAAGTAAGAAGCCGGTAAGAAGTCACCTGTGCAGTAATATTGGCGCGGCAGAGGGAGTTTTATTTATTATTGATTTAAATTTTAAATTCAAATTGACATCATGACCCACACTCTTGCAATTGATTTTTGTTTATTTTTCGCTATTTTTTATTATTTATTTTTTTTTACAAATCATCGTCATCTATAAGGCAAAAACAGATTTCCTAACTTTATTTATTGATAATGTTTTAATCCGTTTAAATGGCGTCACGTTGCTGATTCTTTAAACGTCAATTTATATTCTTTCATGAGTGCCGTGAAAACAGAGTACAAACAGTCAGTGGCTCGCATCGATCATTTTGTCATTTGGTGTTCTACAGTAGCGAGTTGCTTATTGTATTCTTTATAGTGAAATTATTTTAAGCAAATAGTCTCAACAGCCCCATAAATACTTGTTTTCTTTATGGACCGGATCTTAATCTAAATAAACTACCATAAAATTAAGTTTTGATATTCGTCCGAAGAATGAGAAATGTTTGGCTTACGCGTTTTTAAAATTTCTCGGATCATTAGAAAATATGGAAATGTTATTTATGAACTAATATTAGAGCTTTATCCAGGCCGTTACCTAAGGCGAAACATGGAAATCGGACTTTTCATAAACACTATTTTTCTGTACAGCCTGCAATATATGACTTCAACGTCACATACTCACCCGAGGAGTACTCGCATGTAGTCACGTGATCTCTGACTTATATTTCCGATATCCCAAAAGCCAAAAAAGCTTCTTCTTTACTGGCGTAGACCCCGCGGTTATAACTGAATTAACAATAGCGCGCCAGTCGTTTCTTCTCTTCCCTGTTTGGCGCCAGGTCCTTCTCCATCTGATCTCTCCAACGAAGTGAAGGTCTTCCTCTGCTTCCACCGGCGGGTACTGAATCGAAAACTTTCAAAGCTGGAATGTTCTCCACCATATGGACAACATGACCTAGTCAGTGCAGCCGCTGTCTCTTCATTCGCAGAACTGTCAGTGTCGCTGAGTATTTCGACGTTGCCAATGCGCAAAGGACCATAAATCTTCCGCAAAACCTTTCTCTCGAACACTCCTAAGGCCGACTAATAGATGATGCCATTATTCATTCCTCCGCACTATACCATAGCATGACGGGAATGATGATTGACTTATAGTGGCTGGTCTTTATTTGACTTTACTTCTCAGTTGCCTACTCAGTCCGAAGTACCACATGTTGGCAAGAGTTATTCTGCGTGTTGTTGGTTATGACTGTTAACAGTGAAGTACCAGCCAAGTCACGAATGCAATATATTGGAGAAGTCACGCGATAGGGAGTCTCCTTGTCTGAAACCTCGATCATGCTTGCATCCGACCATTCATCAGTTCTTCGCTTTGTTGTTCTTCAAGCGATTAATTGTTATTCGAACCTCATCATAGCCAGGCAATGGAACATTTATTTCATCGTCATTGGTTATGGAATCGGCCTCGCCATCTCCAGATGTATTGCAATCTATACAATAGATTACTATCTATCTATCTAAGGAAATATATGTAATTTTCTATATCATTAGAAGAGATGCAGATCTGTAAATCCACAGTTCGGAATTGCATAAGACAGTTTGTTCCTGTACTGTAAAACTGTACTACGCCAGATTCCAATCTTTGTCGAAAAAATGTTTTCATTTAAAGGAGAGAGTGATAAAGAATTTCAGAGAAATTCTACCAATCGGCATCACGGCACATTCCGACCTAACGGAAACCAAATTAAGATCTTGAAGAAAATTATAATACATAAGGTAGTTCAAATAGTATACCTCTTCCAAAAAGGTTTCCGAAACTATCATAGAAATTGATAATATCAAAATTCGACACGACTAAGAAACTTTAGAAGAGTTTTTAGAGGTTTTAGCTTCGTATGCGAAGAATATACAGCAGTAGAGAGCGATTCGTGGCAAAACCAACCCAATTTCGCAATCCTTGTTATAAGATCACCGAAGAATATCGCCAGATGTCGCTAGGTCCCTTGTGTATTTTCTTTGTATTTAGCGTAAATTACCCTTAAAAAGTATGATAAAAATCCTGCATATTCGCTGATTACCTCCCTAACTATTTTTTGAATAATACAGCGGGTGGTATATGACTCGAATAATTCAGTCCAAATTTTCTGGAATATTGGTATATACCAACGACTTGAGATGATTATAACCTTAGCTATTATTTATATTGTCGATAAGTTTCAACACTAACTATCTGTTACTGATTTACAAACTGGGCATGATTTGTCAAAGCTTCCCAATAATAACAGGTTGAGTTTCTCAGAAAATCGAAATTGTTGCCTATTACTTAGGTGTGTTGTGGCGTGCTCGAAATGATTAAAAGCTAAATTCCTTTAAATGGCATCATAACTAGAACTAATTTCCATCTATAATTGTTGAGGAATAAAGCAACAAAAACAATGCCGCTAAGTCAACGAGCTACCCTTGACTTTGTTCACACTTTTCAAATTGCTGCCCTTTTATGCATATGTATGCATGTATGTATGCTTGAATGTATGTATGTGTGATGTTCTTGCTACCTCTCTTTTGAGCGTTTCATTACCTCTGCCGCTCTGCGAAAATTGTTTTAATTGCGCGTCTTTTTTACTTTCGGTTTTGCTTATAAATTGTTAATTAAAACAAACAAGCTGCATTGCCACTAAAGGCAATAAATTATAAGTGCAATTTAAGTCGGCTAAACACGAGCAGAACAACAACAGCAACAGCAACAACTTGTGTGGCAACAACAACACTAGCCATATAAAGTGCTAATGAGAATGATAAAAAAAGGCTGAAAATAGCTTGAGGAGTGCAAAGTGTGAATGTAATGTATTTAATGCGATTAATAATATGCAAAATAAGAAGAGGAAGAAGTTAACAACAAGAACAATAATTACTTGAAACGAATCGCACATAAGCCACCATACTATATTTATATAGTAGGTCCACGTACATACTTAGTTAACAGGAATGTTACTCATACGTCAGAGGGGACGACATGTGTGTTCTTTCGTGTGTAGCCTTTGCGCCACAAACTCGAGTTTCTATGTTAAACAATGAAAAATAATCATATATGTATACGGAGTTTAATTTCGACTTCGAGTTTACTCTTAACTCAGAGTTTACCCCTAACTCAGAGTTTACTTTTAGTCGAAGTTTACTTTTAACTCGGAGTTTATCCTTCACTTGGTGTTTACCTTCAACTCGGAGTTTTCCTTTAAATCGGAAATTACCATCAACTTGGAGTTTACTTTCAACTCGCGAGTTTACCTTTAACTCGGAGTTTATCTATAACTCAGAGTTTACCCCCAACTCGGAATTTACTCCTAACTCGGAGTTTACCCTTAACTCAGGTTTTACCCTTAACTCAGAGTTAACCCTTAACTCAGAGTTTACACTTATCTCAGAGTTTACCCTCAACTCAGAATTTACTCCTAACTCGGAGTTTACCCTTAACTAAGAGTTTACCTTTAACTCGAAGTTTACTTTTAACTCGGAGTTTATCTATAACTTAGAGTTTGCCTTTAACTCGTATAAATATCTTTTTTCGCTTTAACAATGTTTATACTTATGTAGTATACGGAATTTATGTTGAACTCACTTAAACATCATTTCTGTACACCCTGAGTAGGGTATATTAAATTTGCCTAGAAGGAAACGTCGAAGACCCTATATAATATACATATGTATAATATCATATGTATATATAAATAATCAGCGTGAAGAGTGGAGTACATTGCCACGTCCGCATGTCTCGCCTGTATGTATATAACCGACCAAGTCCCTCTGTTTTTGAGACATCGAACTAAAACTTTGCATATGTTTTTTACTCCGAAAGAAGCTACTCATTTATCGGAACCGACGGCGATACCGGACCACTATAGCAAGTAGCTACAACACCAACGGATAGATTAAATTTAAGTTTTTGTACGGAAAACTTTCTTATTTGTCAAGACATCTACATGAAATTTGGCAGAGATTATTATCCAAGGCTTCGTTAAAATCTTCGAATAATTAGATCAGATCGAATAACAATAACAAAGTTTATTGTCATACAAAGAGGTCGATGAAAATCTTATTAAAGATCCATTTATACCCTTTATGCTACATAAAATGCACCTGTGAAGGGTATTATCGCTCCGGTGAAGTCGAAATTAAATTTTCTTCTTTTTTATCATTTTGGAGTTAAATGCTGCACACTACTCATATAGACTGATTTACCTCTTACTCTCCTAAAACTCCACATTTCTTGGTGTTTATGGATTCTCAAGCTCATGAGTCAATTCGGTGTTAAGAATTGCTTATTAATGAACCGAAGAAAAGCTATAGATTTCAAGTGGTTAAAAAAGAAAAAGCTACAGCAACCTCCACCAAATAATCAGCAGATATTCTTTTACAGAATTGCCAATTTTTGGGTAGACTAAGAGATATGATTTTATAGTGGATTATCTTACACCCGCTTTTATGTTGAAATGAGTGAGAGAGCCGAAAAATGTACAAGCTCCTTTAGACTCAGATATGTATCTGTTGGCTTAACACGTATACAAATTCATGAGAACTGCAGAAGACATTTACGTCTCAGACAAGATGGACTATGCATCTGAAATTAAAATGGTGAGGTTCAGAAGCGTCCTGAAATCTACTTCTACAGTCGCCGCAGTTGCCTAGAGAGTTTCACAGATTCTCTGAGATGATGGATGTTAAGAATGTATGAAAAATACTCTGCCAACTGTCGCATCACCTCCTGTCATAGAAAAGCATGAGTTCTACCTCAATAATGATAGTTATAGCCTCAAAATTTTGAAAAAAGGTAATAATTCCCAATCCACCAAAATAGTCTCCTAAGAGATTTCGTCTAATGACGAAACTGTTTGGAGCTGTCACTGCTGACTTCATGCAACTTGTAAAACAGAGAAAAATACCACAAAAATAAACATTCGCGTAACCATTGTGGCAGCCACAAAACCAATTAGTTTCACAGCTGACTGAACTTCTAACACATTTTTCCAGGTAGAACAAGTGATGCAATGCGAAGTGCACACACAGCGCAACGCTGACTCAAATGACGGGTGTCGTCCGTCCTACTGTTTTCACTGCGCACGCCCATTTTGAGTCTTTTGTTTACAGTGTTTCGCCTACTTTTAGTGCCGCGATCAACTAAACTGTACCTTCGCAAATAGACCGTAAACACTATGTGTACGTGTGCGTGTGTGTGCCAAAGTTTATTTGCGAATGCATTTATGACTTTGACGTCGATTTCGTAACAAACGCTGCAACGGCGTCGCCGAACCCGCCGTCGTCGTTCACTTGGTCAATTGTGACTCTCAAACTGACGGCTGCTATTTGCAGATGCATTTATGTACTTCGCTAGAAATTGTTATTGTTGTCTTGTTGTTACGTTATATTGATTATTGTTGTTCCGTTATTTGTTGATTCTGAATTGCGCATCGGGAATGCATCGGATTTGTTAGAGCCCCAAAGTGTCGTTGATGGAAATAGGTAGTCATGCTTTTTCGACAAATAAGGTTATACAATTCAGGCGGAGATCATAGTGGAGGAAAGTGAAAATAAGGGTTCAAGGGTTGGAATATAAAAAGTTTGCGTTCTTAAGAGATTAGGCCGGTTTGAAACCCGCCAGAAAGATCTAAGTTTGAAAATTTATTCTGGAGCTAGAAAATATTATGGACGTTTTTTCAAAGTCCATTTCGATAGTCCTACGAGCAGAATTGTTATAGCTTCGAGACATACAGGGTTTGTCCGGAAAGTAATAAGACTGAGTCAATTTAAAAAAATTTAGAAGTGCGGCTGCGGAAGCATTGGGATACTGGCCTTGGTTAGGTAGTTGTTCAAAAGAAAGGCGGAGGGAGCTGGGGCGTTGTCGCAGTGCAACTTCCAATCGGCTGCAATGTCTTCTCGAACCCAATGGACCCTTCGTTTGAGTATCTTGAGGACTTCCACGTAAAACTTGGCATTGACGGTTTGTCCAGGAGAAACAAATTCATGGTGGACAATGCCTTTGATGTCAAAAAAGACAATGGGCATCGTTTTCACTTTGGATTTGCTCAATCTTCCCTTTTTTGGGCGAGGAGACGCCGGCGTGTGCCTCTTAGAAGATTTCCTCTTTGTCTCGGGATCATACGCAAAGATCCATGACTCGTTACAGATTTGCAGAGTTTCACACAAAATTTAATCGCGTGCCTCTGCTCTAATGAACGCTGCATTTTCGGCTTGCACTCGTCGCAAGGAAATGTTTGTCCTGACTCTTGAGGTGCTCGAAGACAAATGACCAGCCGCTCGTTCGTACCTTCTACCGAATCCAGTCGATGCGCGCACGCTTCGAAGTACAGTCGCGGGGAAGAAAATCAGTCCTATTACTTTCCGGACAAACCCTGTACATAACTGTTTACCAGAGATTTATATTATTTATACATAATCGAAATTTTAAATTAATTATACAAAAAATATCCACCACAGTACATCAAAATAACAAATTCCACTTAATTTTTAACGTCAATTTTAATTGAGTTGTGCATAACTGCAACTACTGCACTTACATACATACATACAAGTATATGGTATTTGTCCTTCATACCTATAGCTAGCTCATATTGGCTGTCATTTAACTTTCCCCATGGAAACTTGCTCGTCAATTACTCAATTTAACTGCTTCGCATTTTGCAGATGTTGCATAAGCAACCAATAATGATAAAAACAACAACAGCACCAGCAACAGCATCGCCAATAACAATAAAAGCAGTGATATCTTCGCAATTTAGTGGGTCAATTTGTGTGTTCTTTTCATTTTATGCGATTCGTCGCTTGAGTTTTATTTCCCTTGAACACTTTTTTCAACGCACACAAGTGTCTTGAAGAAATTTAAAATAAAAAGAAAATCATGGAAATGGAATTAAAGTTGCAAGAAACACTTAAAATTGTTGCGACATGCGCGTATCGTAAAGGGTGATGCATTTTGTGAATTCAATTTTTGAATGAAATGAGTATTACAGTAAGAAGTAAATTTTAAAGTTAATATTAGAGCAATATTGTAGAAATTGATAAATTAACAAATATTATTGTGGAAAGTAAAACAAAATCTTGCTAAGAAGCGATCGTGAGTACTTATATATATATGGCATATACCATATATTAACTACTTTTGCTCTTAAAAGTATGCAACTTTATATATCTGCGGGAAAATAATGCCTACATTTTGGCACTTTGTTGTAAAATTATATAGATAATGAAGGAATAATTGACCAAGCCACAACAAAATTCTTAAATAAATTTTATGGGAGGAATGAGAAAATATATATATCTTCCAGACCCATTTTTAACACCTTGTTTCAGTATAAACAGCTGTGGCAGATGATCCAAACTTATTCTACAAATAGATGTTGTTTTTGTTGTAACAGTTATCTAGTCCCCGTTAGAGAGATAGGGTTCAAATAAATTGTCATCAAGGTCATCCAACGGTAGGCTCAGGAAACATGCTGTTTCGACAGGGTCGGACCATAAGGAGAGGGTGTCAGATGTTAGGGTTAGCGGGACATGCAAAAAGTTAGTTAGTGTCATGCGTAGCAACTCGTACTTGTCATCTGCAATGGGTTTGATTCCAAGTACGCCACTCACTGAGAGCGAGTGGGTGAAGGTGTTTATGACTCCACTGTGAATGGCGGTCGGCGCATGTCTGAAGTTAGTTGCGTCCGAAGTCTGGTCGGCTTATTGACTTATGTCGAGGACGTATTTCTTTTTCGAATGTGTATATTCTACAAATGGCCTTCACCGTTGTTCGACTTTATAACAGTATATTAGACAATAATTTGAATGAAAGCTTGAAAAGATTACCCTGCGTTTATGGATACATGGAGATACTCGTATAAATATATCTCTGTGGGTAAGGGCGCATATTGGCCAGAAGTATCTTGGGAACCAGGGCAGCAGTGGAAAGTATTGCCAGAAGTAAGCAATTTCACTTCTACTGGGTGTCAGGTCACAAAGGTATCGAGGGCAACAAAATAGTGGACGAGATTGCCAAGATTGGCTTACATCCGAAAACGTAATAACCATTGGGAAACCCACGTAATGTCTATATGACGATCTCCACAGAAGCATGGTAAGGAAAATCGAAACACGATGGTACGAGCTACCTGGGTGCAAGACTGCGAAAGTCATGTGCAAACTGGTAGATCGGAAGTACACAAAATTCCTATTGGCACTTGATAAAAGAGACTGTAGGAATATGATGGAAATACTAACTGGTCACTGTCTGGTGGCGACACACGCCCGCAGAATGAGTCCGACAGATCGAAAAGACTGCAGGAAATGTTTAGAGCAGGGTACAAGGGAAACAGTGGAGCATCATTTGTCCCGAGTTGGTAAGACTACGCTGTAAGAATCTAGGGCCCCAACGATACGATACACTGGAGGAGGTATCGACAGTGAGGCCGCAGAGTCTATTAAAATTCGCGTCAAGCGCAAGAATCCTAAAGAATGGCTACTTCTCTTGGACTGAACTCCACCTAGTATCGCAAAGGACCAAAACTCGTCCATGCGTGGCTTATTGCCTACCAGTATAACCTAACCTAAACTATATAGACATGTTAAAAAAAATCTTCGGAATTGCGTTTTTCAACAGAGCGTCTGCGGACTACGGTGATTCTGGGAAGTCACAAATTCTAAAAATTAATTGTATAACAAGCTGAAGCACTGACTGTATAACCCTGTATGTCTGTATGTACATATGTATGTGTGCCTGATCTTGCAAATGGCTACCATATTCCGGTACGCCAGCAAGTGGGCTGCAGTAATAATCAACACATTGTGTATATTTGTTAAGAATTTGTGTCTGCCCGCAAGTGGTTCAGTGGGTTTGTAGGTGTGTGCCCGCCGATGCACCTCTCACAGTCACATGTGTTTGTAATTTCCTTGATGGGCACTTATTTCTTTGTAGACAGTTGCAGGCAACGAATTACTTGAGCAGAAGTGCCCGCAGCAACAGAAACAGCACCAGCAATGACAACAACTACAACTACAACAACAACAATAAAAACAAACAGCGCAGACATTTTCGCCATTGGAATTGCACAAAAAGTGCAAAATTTGTTGAGAATAAAAAAGAAAAGCAAAATAAAAGTAAATTACTATGTACATATACATATGTAAGTTCATAAATATATATGTATATAATGTGACTGCAATGATATCATGGCATTAAAATGAAATATTTAACAAGCCAATTTAGTCTGTCACTTTGCGCGTCCAGCGCATGAAACCCAAAAGCGCAGACCATCAACAACAAGAACAACAATAATTGTGGCTATCATCAAAGCAGCCAATGAAAAAAATTCAAAAAATTGCAACAAAAAAAGTAATCGCACCCAATTTGCCAACATTTGTCATTTCATTATTATTTGTTGTCTTTTTTTTTGTAATTATTTTCATAATTTTTGGTTTGCAAAAAATGTTAAATTTCAAAGCGAAATTAGGCAAATGTTAATTAAATGAAGTAAAAAATATGCAACACAGGCATATGCCAAAAATAACACCGAATCTGCATGCATACATATATATGTATGTACATTAGGGTGGATCAAAAAAAATAATATTTTCTTTTCGCTTGTTGCTCTGAAAAAAAGATTCTTAGATACCTCTAAGAAAGTCTCGCCACGTTTGAGCTCTTATTTATAACGGGAAGGGCCTCCGCCTTGCAGTTTGTTATTTTTTTTATTATCAGATAGAAAAATTGAAATCTCGCATCCAACTACTTGAAAAAATATCTCATTTTTATATTTTCTAAAAAATTGAATGCTCCAAAAAAAGGTCTCTTACGTTTTTTTCGTAAACATAACCGTTTAGAAGATAGTAACGTTTACTGCCTGATTATTTTAAGGCAAATTTTTTAATTATTTGTTTTAGGAATTTTATTTATAACTCATTGAAAAAAATATCGGTATTTACTACATATCGACACCTAATATGCAAATCAACGTATCATCAAAATAAAATTGAAAATCGTTGTCATATATAGTAACCAATGTATTGGGTAGTCGATAAAGTCTTCTCGTATTTCCAATCAAACTTCAACTTATTTATTTATATTTATACTAATAAATAAATGAAAAAATATGTACTATTTTGGTCGACCACTTTTTGCCATTTTTCCGCCAGAGACATTATTCCATCAGTGTAAAACATTCACCAGTATAAATCGAAATTTCCAGAACGGAAGCTAGCGAACTATTGTTGTGCTACACGAACTGATACAGCATCGTCTGCGTAAACTTCACAAATTTCAAAATAAAGCTAATTTCTTCATTATTTTTACTCATTTTTGAACAGCTGTTACTTTGTTTCAACTTCTCCGAAATTAACTTTTCATTTCGTTAAATGAAGCTTAAAATCTCACCTTTCCAACACTATGGTATACGGTATGTCACACTGTGATTGGTAGCACTGGAGATATACGACTGCAACGGCATCTATTGACAAAATACGAAAAGACTTTTTCGACTACCAAATTTTGTTTCAATATTAGTGGTTTCTATTATATCGTTTTTCCTTCGATTTTAAACTTATGAAAAGTGATGTATGATATACATTGTAGGAATTTCACCGCTCTACAAAAGAAAAACGTTCTTTTGACCCACCCTAATATAGTAAATACTGATGCACGACATATAAAAATCGCAAAAATATTTCGAATGACAAGAGTTGTATCTTCCTCGCTTGGTAAACATGAAAACGCAGTAGCCATTTATTAGTAATTAATCCGCAGCTCATGCACGCCATATATATACATACATGTATGAATACATACATTCAACCATTCAACTGCAAGTCATAATCACCAGCGCTCCAGTGAGCCAGCCACCCAAGCAATAACGATCAACACTACAGCACAACAATAACAACAATCGGCTTAGTGAGCACAACAACAAGAAAAAATGGGTAAGGAATGGACCATGGGTGTTACCATATGTCAACTGCGACAGTGGTGGCGAATGCCAAATGAAGGCAAGGTACACACTAATCATCTATAGAAATATACCATATACTCGTATACACATACGTACATACTAGTATGTACACATTCATATCTGAGTGCATGAATACACATACTTATGTATATAAAAAAAGAAAAAACGCAAAGTTCGGTTGCACCGTTGCTATAATACCCTTCACAAATACAAACGATTCCTAACAAGAACATTGATTGCGCAGTTTGTATGGCAGCAATATGCTATAGTGAGCCGATCTGAATAATTTCTTTGGAGATTGCACGATTGCCATGGACAGTCACCTGAAACCGAATTTGGTGAAGATATGATTTAAAATGAAAAAGTTCTCCGTACAAGCACTTAATTCTGATCGTTCAGTTTGTCTAGCAGCTATATGCTATAATGGTTCGATATCGGCCGTTCCCACAAGAGAGTAGATTCTTGGTGAGAAAAAGACGGGTGCAAAATTTCAAATCGGTACCTCAAAAACTGAGGGATTATTCCGCATATATGTATATGCTCGGACCGACAGACGGGTATAGCTAAATCGACTCAACTACTTACGCTGTTCATTAATATATGTATGTACTTAATAGGGTCTTTGGCGTTTTCTTTTGGGTGTTCCAAACTTCGTGACTAACTTAATATACCCTGTTCAGGGTATAAAATATTGATATGGAAATAAATGATATTTTGGTTATGGCTCAGCTATGAATATTCACTAAACAAATACTTGTATTTGCACTCCATATGGGAGTCATCAGTTTTCCCATATTTTGGTATACAAAGTAAGCGTTAAATATACATACATATATACATACTAGTGGAATTCTAATGAATATGAGTGAATAGCGAAAAAAATTATTTTTACCAAATGAAAAAAAGAAGCAAAAAAAATAATATTTGAGTCTCACTTCCCGAAAGAAAGAAAACAGTAAAATTGGCCTGAGATCGAATATTTAGAAATCCAGACATATTTTCGAGTTGTTTCAGCGATCTGCTTAAAAAGAAACTATAGAAAAATAAAGAAGTCTGGACAGAGAGTCTGGGATCAGTTAAGGGACCAAAAATGATATAGTTAGGAATTATAACGGGAATTGATTTTAATACAATTCGAATCCAATGCTTGGAAAGAGGCAACAACCAACTGAAAAAGTTATGATGTAACGGGTGAAACGACTATTTGATGCCTGGAATTGAAGCTTGTGATCTCGGTGACATTTGGTTTCAACAAGACGGGGCCACTTCCTACACATCGCATCAGTAAATGGACTTATTGAGTGTACGCTTCGGTGAGCAGAAAATTTCACGTTTTCGGCCGATCGATTGGCCACCAAGATCATATGATATCACACCGTTAGACTTTTTCTTGTCGGGATATGTGAAGACTAAAGTTTATCCGAAAAATCTCGTTTCGATGCAGGCTTTGGACGCGTGTCATTCGTCAGTTACCAGTCGAAATGCTCGAACGAGCAGTAAATTTCTTGTTCAAATTGCTGCATCCCCTCTTAACCTCTAAAACTCTGTTAGACAATGTTTCGCTTAGTATTAATTTTGTAATTAGGTTACCCTGAATTATTCAACAAAAACCACAAATATAAGCATTCTATTGAACATCGATTTAATTAGATAAACTTCTATTGGTTAGCACATGATTATTATGACTAATTTATCTATAAATATCTTAGCACGTATGCTTATACGACACCTGTCAATCCAGATGCATCAAGTGTACATATCTTATTTTTCGAAAGGTATGACGCAACCCCCTGCAAATTACTATATTATTTATTTTCTGAAAATATAGCATTTTATATATTGAATTACTCCATTAATTAAAACTATAATGATTCATTTACCCAGCGAACAAGGAACTTCTACAAATACAGAGAAACTGATGTATTCGTAGAAGTATATAAACTAACTTTAAAAAGTACCTATCTTAGCTCAGAACCAAGCGAATCTAACAACCTTCTCAGTGAATAAAGTAGTGTAGCTACTAGCTTAGGGCCATCGATTGCTATTTCTAATACCGCTGAAATCTTTCTTTGGTGTTTGATGCTGAACATAGGAATGCAAGCGGTAGATAAAGAGCTGACGACTAAAGTCGGAGTTAGCGAATAAATCCATCTATTCGAAACTGAGTCAAGAAGACAAGGTTGAGATGATTCCACCTCTCTGTCTTGTAATCAACTTCGACAATAGGGATCAGACAAAAGTATTACTCATATACTGCTTGGATATACTTGATTAGCAAACGATCAGAGACTGTAAGGATCCATGGTTCTGAAGAAATATGTATCATACTTGAACAATTTAAGTGTCGTAAGTGATACACTACAGATCTGAAGACCATACCATTGCACAGTCCAAGGAAACAAGGGAACCCTTACCATCTTCCATATAAGAGAACATTAGTACTACCATACTCGGGGTTGGTAGAGTCGAAGTCCCAAACACAATTTACAAAAATATTTTACGTGAAATATGAATATATGTAAATATACATACATACATATGCACACCCAGAAATTAAAAAATAAAGACAAAAAAAGTGAAACAAATTAAAATGGAAGCTTAATTAAGTCAAAGGTGGCGCATTGTTAAGTCCCACGTCCGCTTCATAATCCGGCACTTTTTGCAATATTTTCACGCAAATATGCACACACACATATGCATATATACTACATATGGACAACAAACATGCCAGCACATTAGTAAAAGCATATACTTAAGTGCTTACAAGCTTCCACTTCTATACATACATATATAACTGTGTATATACATATGTACACATGTGTGTCGACAGTCATTTTATCTTCTGCAATTTTTCACCTCACAATGTCTCTTTGTGCTGTTGTTATTGCTGTTGTTGTAGCTGTAATTAAAGTTAATCGTGCGGAAGGTGCAAAAATCACAATGTTCCGCAGCGGAAAATACCTCGGCAGCAGCCGCGGAACGTACGAATGTAGTCGACGGCGGCGGCGCATTAGTCGAAGTTGCAGTGGCAGTGACGCAGCCGGCAAGAGTCAGGGTTGAGGCACGCTAAGTTCAAGGTTAAAATTAGCTAAGCTAATTGCAATCTCTTTTTTATTGTTGTTGTCGTAGTAGCTGTGCAGCGTCAGTTATTACTTTTGTTGCTATTGGTATTAGTAATAATACTGTTGCTGTTGTCGTCACAGTTTTTGGCTCATTTTTGCAAACGTTAGCATGTAGCTACCAGCAAAGGCCCAAACCGAAGCTGTGAGAAAAATTTCGATAATATACTTATCTTTTTGGCTTTTTATTACAATTGTCATTATATTTCACACAGAAAGTAGAAACGAAAAAATATTCTGATTCCTAAAGAAGTCAAATATTGCGAAATTTTTGGCGACTGGAAACAATTTTTTCCGGCATTTCTGCCTTTGCAAGGGGTATGGATGACCATGTTGATCTGAACTAATGCTCTTGCTGGCTGGAGATGGCTGGATTTGAGCATTTGAAACTCTAAGAGAGTCTACTTCAATTAAAGATGCCTGCCATTAGCTATTAGACCTCGCAATGCATGAATAGTAAGATTAGTTGATAAGTCTAATAACACTTTACGGCGACTATTCTGATATTGGATTTGGATTTAATTTCTTTTCCGACCCCTTTAAAAACAAAAGTTTTTACACCCAACCGGCGAGGAGTCGATGGATTGCCGGCTGAGCTATTCAAATACGGCGGCGAAGAACTGATAAGGAGCATGCATCAGCTTCTTTGTAGAATAAGTGTGTGAGAATTTAAGTGTGCTCTGTCCAATTCACAAAAATGGAGACCTCACAATCTGAGCCAACAACCATGGGATAAGCCTCTTCAACATCGTATATAAGGTTCTATCGAGCGTACTGTAAAAAGATTAAAGGCCACCGTCAAAAAACTGATTGAACCTTATTAGTGTGGCTTCAGGCCTGGAAAATCAGCAACTGACCAAATATTTACCATGCGCAAAATCTTGGAAAATACCTGTGAAAAGAGGATCGACACGCGTCACCTCCCCCTCTATTTCAAAGCTGCTTTTGACAGCACGAAAAGGAGCCTTTATGCCTTTTAGCATCCACGCAAAACTAATACGGCTGAGTAAGAGACGTTGAGCAATACCAGAAGCTCCATCAGGATCAGGAAGGACGAGGTTTCCGACGACGACGCCATATCGTGCGACTTCTTTAATCTACTGCTGAAGAAAATAATTCGAGCTGCAGAGCTGAATAGAGAACAACGTCACCCTTGAAGTCCAGTGCAGAATAACTCTTGCCAACAGGTGCTACTTTGGACTGAGTAGGCAATTGAGAAGTAGGCACTTGAGAAGTAAAGTCCTCTATCGACGAACAAATCAAATAGGCATGGAAGATGACAACATCTGATGAGTCGACGTTACGAGTTTTCGAGAGAAAGCTTCTGCGGAAGATTTATGGTCAGTCGATGGAACGATGAGCTGTACGAGATAGCGATGCCACTGACATATTATTTAAGAATTAAGAGACAGCGGTTATGCTGGCTAGGTCATGTTGTCCGAATGGATCCAGTTCTGAGTGTATTCGATGCAGTACCCGCCGAGGGAAGCTAAGGAAGAGGAAGACCTCCACCCCATTGGCAAGACCAGATGCAGAAGGACCTGACTGCACTTGAAATCCCCAATTGGCGCTAAAAGGTGAAAAGGCAGAACGACTGACGCGCTATTGTAAACTCGGTTATAATCGCGTAAAGGGTGTCTATGCCAATAAAGTTTGTAACGCCCAGAAGGACCCAATAAATTGTATATATATATATATATATATATGATCAGCATATCACGTCACAGTCTTATCTTAAATTGCCTAAATTTTAGTAGGGCCCATGCTTCAACTTTCTAATTTTGACTTCACTGGAAACAGCAAACAAATTGAGCGCATTCGTTCTAAGTCATATTTCCGGCCGAAAGGCATAACTGTTGCTTTATTGCCGGAAAAAATGGATGCTCTTTCTCAACTCAATTAAGTTTTAATCTATTCCACAGAAATCTCAGGAAGACCCAAACGGGAAAACATTAATAAACGAAATTATTCTCTTTACAACAAATGCATATCAGCGCAAGTGTGTTGAGTATGGGATTCTTCGCAGTCGTACATCCAGTCTATTGTATACTATATATCAGCGTCACAACTGGGTTACTAGACTTTATGAGTTCATGTCGTCTTTTTGCGAATGTCTGCGATTTTTGCAATATTTTTTTTTTTCAATTTTTGTTATTGTATTTTGTTTTTGCACTCCACGGCGCACCAATGAGCCGTTTTCGTCTAATCGACGGTTGGCTGTGTGCACGTCGTTGGGTTGGCGGACTGCTGCTTGGTTGTGGCATATTTTTGTTGTTTTGGTGTGTGCCACAAAATGACGCACGTTGTGTGGCACTTGTTACGCTGAGCCCATTTAAAATGCTTTTGTTGGTGTGCGTTTATTTCTCTGTGTGTAAAGGTTTCTGCGCTGCGCTTTTCCTTCAGACAACATTTTGGCCTTTTTTCAGCGAATGCAAAATAACACAACTCTTTGTTAAAACACTTATTGTTGTTGTTTTAATTTTAATGCTCACATGGGCGGCGTGTGATTTTTTCCTTTTAGCTTTTTTCCACAGCATTTTATTTCCCGCTTCTGTTTTCATTTACCACTTTGTAAATTAAATGCAAATTTTTTTCTAGTTCAATTTATGTTGTTGTTGTTGCTGCTGTTGTGGTGCTTTGCGCCATTGCCACTTACTTTGAAAATGCGGTTTTCATTTTTCATCCCATTCGCGTCTGCCTATTGTCGCTGCATTTGTTCGGACGGCTGTGTGTCTGTCTGTCTGTCTGTCTGTCTGTCTGTGTGTTGGCCTTATTTGTTTTAATTGTGGCAGCAGCCTTTTGCTGTTGCTCTTTTTTCTTTGTTATTGTTGTTTGTGCATACTACGTGTGCACATGTGGTTTTACGCTTCTAAAGAAAATTGATTGTTCTCTTCGCCACTGGCGTGGAACTCTTTGGCCTAATGGCGTATTCGCAATTTGAATGGGTGCATGGCCTTTTCCACAAGTGCTTCCATAGTTGGGCGCATACAATGATATTCACATACATATATATTATGTGTATATATTTAAGTACTTCTGTGAAAATGCTAATACGCACTGGCTTTTAGTGTTCAGATATTCTCCAAGGAACTACAAAGATAGAAGCTTTTGGAACAAACAAGTTTGAGCACTTTTAAGAAAATTAATTTCCTCCAGAAAGCTGCAGGAACATTCCAATTAGTCTATACTAATCAATATTAAAGTTACGGTCTTTAAAACCATTGAAAATTAAGCGAATTCTGAAGAAAGAAAAATGAAAAATTGTTTACAATTTTCAAAAAAATCATTAAAAGGCAAAAACAAAAACGTTACAATAAACAAGCAGAAGAAGTTAATATTTTCTGTAAAACCACGCACAGAACCCTGCATGGAAGCATGGTACCCTGCGAATGTATTCGTTCCGTTCTAATGCAAATAAGCTCACAATCTCTAAAACGGTACGAAAGCGAGTTATAATCATAGATCAAACTCCCCAAACACATCGTGGCGAATTGTAAGTGATGTCACCGTATTATAACGACCTAAAAGAGGGCTTTATTTGTATACGAATTATTCTCCTAAAAATATCTACGACATAACTCATCGTCATCGCAAAACTCTAAAAATTATTTTAAAAAATTATTACAGTTATTGACAAGCGAGGTGAATAAACACACAAATCAATTGCTTGAAATGCAATTGTTCGAACAATCGGTTTATCACTGATGAATCAATGGTGTGAAAACGCTTAAAGACAACTGACTCACCGCGTGTCAAGCAAAATCAGGCACTGTCAGTGATTTTGGCCAATTTCAACGTGTTGCACATAAATTTTATGAAAAATAATTGCAATAATATTGAATATTTTATAAAAAGAATTATGACTGAAATTGCTGTGGCTCATAATAAGAGCGTACGCGTTGCTGAAAGCGCTGAAGCATACAATTGTTGAAGTTGTCTGTCAAGATATTGTCAATCGCTTGTGTTGCAATCTGGATTACAAAAAAACAAAATTAAATTGACTTTTATGAAAAGCTGCCTCAATTTACCTGCCTGACACGCGGCTGCTCATGATGACGTGCCACTGCTGATGGCGGCGACAGTTCGGCGATAATAAGCAAGGGTCTGAACAAAATGGTTGCGCATGCGCCGACAATTTAAAGTATTGTACGTAGCAGCAAAGTGAAATCAGATTAAATGAGAGCTAACGATTGCAATGCAATATACGTGGCTTGCCCGAAAAGTGCGAGTTCTAACCATTCTATATATATTTCTTATTAGTTTTATACGATTGTTTATCTTTTTCATCGATGTTCAAGCTTAATAAATCCGAATTTTTGCGCGTGATATCTGACAATGAATGAAACATGGCTCCATCAATTCAATACGAAGTCCATTCGATATTCATACGAGTGGACTGCACACGATGAACCCGGTTGAAAGCATGATAAAATGATACAGCATGGCTGGTAAGGTTATTTTTAGTGACTACCTTGAAGAAAGAAGGACTGTCAACAGTGACTATCACATAGCGTTATTGGACCGTTTGAAGGACGAAATCGTCGAAAATCAGCCGCATTTGAAGAAAAAGTTCTATATAAGTGAAGCAGGCACAGTGCCTGGCCAGTGCTTAGGTGACATTCGCGCCGCGATGAGATGTGATTTGAAAGTCACGGGGCAAATGAGCGCGAAGCTGGCCGCCAGCTGGCTCTATATAAGTGAAGCAGGCACAGTGTCTGGCTAGTGCTTAGGTGACATTCCCGCCGCGATGAGATGTGATTTGAAAGTCACGAGGCAAATGAGCGCGAAGCTGGCCGCCAGCTGGCTCTATATAAGTGAAGCAGGCACAGTGTCTGGCCAGTGCTTAGGTGACATTCGCGCCGCGATGAGATGTGATTTGAAAGTCACGAGGCAAATGAGCGCGAAGCTGGCCGCCAGCTGGCTCTATATAAGTGAAGCAGGCACAGTCTCTGGCCAGTGCTTAGGTGACATTCGCGCCGCGATGAGATGTGATTTGAAAGTTACGGGGCAAATGCGCGCAAAGCTGGCCGCGAGCTGGCTCTATATAAGTGAAGCAGGCACAGTGCCTGGCCAGTGCTTAGGTGGTGACATTCGCGCCGCGATGGGATGTAATTTGAAAGTCACGAGGCAAATGAGCGCGAAGCAGGCCGCCAACTGGCTCTATATAAATGAAGCAGGCACAGTGTCTGGCCAGTGCTTAGGTGACATTCGCGCCGCGATGAGATGTGATTTGAAAGTCACGGGGCAAATGAGCGCGAAGCAGGCCGCCAGCTGGCTCTATATAAGTGAAGCAGGCACAGTCTCTGGCCAGTGCTTAGGTGACATTCGCGCCGCGATGAGATGTGATTTGAAAGTCACGGGGCCAATCAGCGCGAAGCAGGCCAGCTGGCTCTATATAAGTGAAGCAGGCACAGTGCCTGGCCAGTGGTTAGGTGACATTCGCGCCACGATGAGATGTGATTCGAAAGTCACGAGGCAAATGAGCGCGAAATGAAAGTTAGAAAAAGATAGAACTGTTTCATAGAGGCAATGCACCGTGTCACAAGTCAGTGAAAACGATCACAAAAGAATGCTCCCTGGAAAGGTATTTTCGTCGAATGAAGAGGTCATCGCCGAAACTGAGGTCTATTTTGAAGCAAAGGACAAATCGTACGAGAAAAATGGTATCGAAAAGTTGGAGGGTCGCTATAATCAATGTATCACCTTTGAAGAGAACTATGTTATGGTGACTAAAAAAAACAATTTTACCCCAAAAATATACTTTACTATGGTAGGCCTGGGACTTTTCAATAGACTAATTGAAAGTATTTTTTTAATATTGATTCAAAAAGTGCCTGACACATCAAGCAACCCTCGTAAGTAAGCGCATACCTTTTTGTATTTGGACAAGTGCCTGCAATCGAAATCAACATTCGTCATAATTTTTGGACAGTTTGATATTTTTCATATTTCTTTTTTTAATTTTAAACGCTTTGTTGCATGTCGATTTGTATTTTTGCAAATATATACATATATGTATATATGTTTATATACATAACTTCATCCGTCTTTATAAATCGCACTTTTTTGCTTGCTTCTTCATTAACTGCCACCGAATGTCAAACAAACAATGGCTCTCAGACAGACATGCAATGTTTTGGATTATTACTGACTGTTTCCCCATACGCATACACAACTACACAAACACATATATTTATTGTGCTCTGATGTGTACCTTAGCCGAAAATAAGAATGATATTCATGTCAAAATTAAATTATTTACGACAAAACGCAATGGAAGGATTGCGACGCGAGGGGTATGTCGTACGCTGACGATCACTTCGGTTACACTAAAACTGAGTCAGCCTCGCATTCTGCTTAATTATACATTGTGGTATATTATGCGAGGCAATATCTGCACAAAAACAAAGGCAAAAACAAACATATCTACTTATAAGCGCCGCGCATGTCAACTCCTGCCGGCAGTTAATTGACCATGCTTGCGACTTTGCAAATTACTCAGCTGTTTTGCAGTTGTATTTTGCCCTACCGCCCACTACACCTTCCCATACACATACACATATACACACAAGTGAACTCGTTAATTGCCTGTAATAAATGTTGTCAACATTAATTGCCTTCACGCTTAAAACGCAGCGCCTGCAGTGAGCTCCAATAGTGCAACAACAACATATGAAGAACACACAATATTATATAAGAACAACAACACATGAGATCCCAAAAGATTATATAACAATAATAGCTGAATGAGCGTCACATATACATATATATATATATATATATCAGCTTGACAATTATGCAGCCAACCACTTCCGAAGAGCTTGAAAAAGGTGTCTTAAGTGACGATCACTTAGTGACTTCCGAATAAAGTCAGTAATGGTTTTAGTGTATTTACATGTCAGCGCCGCGCTGTCACATGACAGAAACCATAATTTTGCATTAAGAGATCACTTAATTAACAAGTCATCAAGATATTATTCTTCTGAAAGTGCTTTTCCTTAAGGGGTCGCGGTGGTCTAGAATTTTCAAAAAATCGATTCTTTTTTGTTTGATAGTTCGAAAGTATAATCCTTTAAGAATATACTGTAAAATGGAAGGATATTCACATTATTTTAGCTTCTACAGCCGTTTTAGCAGGTAGCGCGCGGTCGAGGGCTCAATGAATAGATGCTTTGTACGTCATTTATCTCAAAACTAATTTTTTCTGCGTGCCGTTGATGAAAAAAAAACTATCCATCCGAATCACTTGAAATTTTAATATGGTGTTTATAAGATCAATATCTATCGCTGGAACTACGATCAAATTTTAATTTTAAGAACTTTTTTTTCGATCTAAAACTGGTCCAAAAATAGCTGTTTTCAGAATCTGTACTTCAAAAGCGCGAAATTTTTTTAATTTTCAATTTTTTTTTGGTTGTAGTTCCTGCGATAGCTGCATTCCTACTGATTAGTAATTTATTTGGTTTTTATGTTTCAGATGTTCTGAAGAGTCAAAATCAACAACGGCACCGGGAGTCATTTTGTAAGATAGCTTTTTTTGGACGCCATTTTTAATATTGTTAAATTTTTTTTTTTATTTAACAAAAAAATATTTTTATACTTTTCATAAGTGTACAAATAAACTGTAAAAATTTTAAATCGATTGCTCTTTTTTTAAACCTTAAAAAAATATTCAGAATATTCACCCTTAATTTGAGCGTTCTAGACCAACGGGACCCCTTAAAATATAGTTAAGAAAATCGACGAAGCTGAAAAGAGAAACCTTTTTGAACGTGAAGTAACCGTCTTCTCGGAGGCTATCAAAATTTTCTTCTAAATTGTTGCGAAGCAACTGGCTAGTATTCGACCTAACCTCAAACATATATTAATGGTGTCTTAAAGATTTGGACTTAAAAGCAATGGAGTTTGAGGTAAAACTGTAAACAAATGTTTAAATACCGTTAAGAATTTGTTAAAATTTAAAGTCGCTTAGGTTTAGTCGTAAGGTTGACCCAAAATCGACAGACCTCACTTTGGCAGATATTCCGCCTTTGTGTTATCCATCCTAAAGTACTCTTAAAAATGGATCACCAGATCCTCATAGATCTACGAAGCGTTTTGAGCTCACTACAAATTTATTAAAACGATTATTCAATCAATCTCAACCACTTCGCTAGGTTCGCTAAAGGTGTGTCTAACGTGATATTTCAATGTCAGTCTGGCAAAAACCGTCAACAGAGGAGGAAGTGACAAGATGAATGCTTTGCAAAGAGCGTCCGACAGAATATTTAGCCGCACCGCATGTAAACCTCTTGGACAGTGTCCAGTCCGAACGAATACAATTGCGGCGAGATTGGCTTTAACAAAGAGCCAGTAGTTCGGAGGACTTCTTACAGTTCACTCTAGACCATAAGGATCCCGCCATCACACAAGTTCTAGTTCAGCTCACCGGAGGTCCAAAGGTCTAACGTCAGAATGCAAAAAGACATCGGATAACCGCCTCGCTCTCAATCGAATGGAATTGGGCAGGCATGCCCTCCCTAGTAAGCTCATTGGTTTTGCAGTTTCTGGCGATTCCGCTGTGTTCAGGCACCCACACAAGTATAATAGGGAAGAAACTTGAAGCTATTGCTAATGAGGTCATGCACTCTTTGACTAGTTTTGGGCGCCATCTCTGAAGGAAGTTGCACTTCGGTGCAGTACATATACTGCTATTTTGATGGCAGCAAGCTCCGCTTGAGATACACTACAGTGATCTGGTATTTTGAAACTAGAGTTTACGGAAAGTTTACGCAGGACTGTGAGCTGAGAAGGATCCGCCAAAAATTTGACGTAAATATAACAGATTTTCAAACACGAAACATTTAATTGGGCGCGTCGTTACATTGAGGTATTCAAATATGGAAGTTATGAGTCAGTTATGGTAACGACTGATAATATTCGGTATTACCTTTCAAATCCAAATATATTACTGACTTATATTTCTTACGTATAGTTTAGGTTTAGGTTTGTATATGTATATAAAAAGTGTATATATGTATGTAAATGTTTTGTACTCACTTTGGTGTGGCCTAATGCTGCATTTGTCTTGCGTTTGTCATTAATGTCAACTTCATTAGCAAAAGGCGGCTTCACTTTCTGATAGCTTCACTAAATTAACGAAGATACTTCTTACATTCAAACCTTTCGATGCATTTGTTTTTCGTTTTATTGCCGATTATGTTTCTGTGGCTTTAGAATTTTATGAGCGGCACTTAATGATGCATTTTGTCGATTTAACTGCTTAAACGCGAAACAAAATCGCCTAAAGCCCAAATTTGTAGACATTTGAAATCGAATGATTGTTGTTGCGTTTTTTTTAGAATTTAATGATTATTTAACACTTTTACCCACACCCTGAAAATGATGAAATGAATGGAAAGAAAAAAAAGAAAACATAAAAGGATCAGAAAGAAGGTAATGCTTGAGTTTAAAAATGAGATAAAATGAAAGAAATAATAAATTTAGAAAAAGAAGACGAAAAGAAGAAATATGAATATATGAATGTACATATGTATGCATATGTACGTAAGCGGAACGCATACATATGTGCTTATGGAGTTGAAGTACTTAAAATTCCAAAAGCTAATATATTTATATTATATTATATTTGAACTCCACCCTAATTTCAAATATTCTTGCACACTTCGATTTCATTCCAAAATGCTTGGATTACCACAAGAGGAGAAGGGCGGATTGGTGAAAGAGTACAATGTGGGGAACTATCCATCGACTCCAGCATTAAGATTCCTTCCTCATCAAGCGTTGATCAACTATCACCAGCTGTGCTGTCGCAAGGTCTTTCTGGTCCTATAGAAACATCTCACGACTTCCTCCGCGAATGTCCCGCTTTTGCCACATCAAGGCAAAAACAACTCGGCTCTCATAGACTTAGACATCCAGGGATTTGCAGTAGGTTCAGAGCTCTTTACTGATAGCTAATATCCAACTACAGAAGTTTTCAGTTTCCAAAATAAACATAAACCCACGTATCGTCACCAGTAAGGATATCATTGATGAATGCGGGCTCCTTAGCTACATTGTCAAGCATATGACATGCCTTATACCCAAAACATTAACCAGATGTGTTGAGTCGATCCATTAGAGATGTTGAGATCTTCCGCTATATCTCTGGCACCAACACGACGATTTTCAAGTACTGTTTCCTTAACTTTTCGATGTTAACGTGGATGGACGTCTCTCTTCACTGAATGCTTAGTCCACTCAAATACTTGTGTTCGTGATAAAGTAGACTCCCAAAAATAATTCTGCAATATTTTCAACAATTAGAAAGCCGTGATTCCATTGGCCAAATGATCAATTTTGTTTCCATGCTGAAAATCGCCAGAAAAAGTTTTCACGTCGAAGCAAACTGACAAATAGGTGTCAAACACAACTAATTGGCATATGGAGATCAAACGTCACAGGAACATAAAAAAAATTATACAAATTTGACAAAAAAAAGTACTATTCAACTGATATAATTTGAATGCGCATTTTAAATGAACTAATCCGGGTCAAATTTTAACATTGGTTATGAGCGGGGCAACATTATTTTCAACGACATATTTAATATTTTGGTTTAGAAAAGTAATTTACAGTTCGGATGCGTGCAGGCTTAGACCACTCCTTACTGCGGGATGAAAATTTAAGAATAGCGAAACAATTCTACGACCATTTCTTTAAGATTCGACTATGCTTATCTTAAAATTAAGAAAATTACTACTAAATTCTTATTTAACTTAACTTTTTAGTTAAATTTATCATTTCTATGCTCGCTTCATAAAATGTTGCTCATACGCCCCTTTGACCCCATTACGTTTTTTAGCCTCCACCACTCGTATCTTAGAAAACTTTATTACTTTAATTGTTTTACAGTTAAACTTCACAGTGAGTTATTGTTGTGGCTTTGTTTTCTTTACTGTTATGTTTTCCTGCTATTCTAATCTCACTCATACATATACATACATACGTACTTGCGCTTATAATATTTGCATGACAATTTTTTCACAATTTGCATTTTCTTATCGCTTATAGAAATAGTGCATTAGAAAAGTTTTTCAAGGCCATTGACACTAACTGTAAATATATATATATCAGTGCATGTAACGTACAAACGCAAATATACATATGTAAATAATTAGTGCAAATACTTAAAGCGGACAATGGCTGGCACTTAACCGTGCAAGTGAGATAAGCGCGGCAAGAACGGCATTTAAATAAGTACTTTAAATATACACACATATATACATATGTATATATTTATAAACGCAGAGATTAGATTTATACACACTTGCATATATATTTATAAAATATTCTTACGAAATGCATAAATCTAAGTATAAATATAAAAAAATGAAATAAAACAAAAGTGCAATACCGATGGCCTTAAACTATTTTCAGCATAGAACTGAGAGAGGAGGGCCAACTTATAGTATTGTATCGCAAAAATGTCCGCTTTCTTAGAATAACTTTTCCTCAGCTACTGTTGCATAGACCATCCTGGGCACAGGGCATTAAGATCAAATTTGACCCGGACAATTCCATTCCACTTCTTCAACTCCGCTGGTGCTTTTTCTGCTGCCGCATCCATCCTTACCCACACATTTTACAGAACACTTTTGAGGGCTACTTTAAAAGGTTAAATGGGTTTCCTAGTGCAAAGCAAAAACCGGTCTGTTTTAAATAATTTTTCAAAGTTTCATATAAAAAATTTAACATTTAACTCAGACTTTTTATTATTCCGAAGATACATATGTACATATTTTGCAAATATTTTGTAAAATTTTCAAAGGAAAATATTAAAAACTCGACTATGTCGAAGTCATATCCGACAGCTCCTCGGAAAAAAAGATGCCTCCACGTTGACAGCAGAACTTCTTACATTATCAAAGACCGTAAACTAGGTATTGGATGAAGGAAAAATAAAAAAAATTAAATTTGTTTTTACAAAAACATGCAGATTTCGATGACAATTTCTCGACGTTGTTTTTAATAGCTAAATGGAACAAACAAATCCTTCGTCAAAGACCTTGTAAATTACATCTCGAAGACCTGTAAAATTTTTTATTAAGAACGGTTGAGAAGTTCACAAGAAATCTTGACAACCGACTTTGAAAACACAATTTAGAGAAAAATGCGCTTAAAATTTTAAGTGACTATATCATTTTGACCTCGAACGCACAACTTTTCAAGGCTGTATCTCCAAAACTATTACTCGGATCTTTTTGAGAATTTAGGACAATATTAACACATTTTTTTGATGCCGTGAACCAATGTAACCCCTTAATTGACATCATTTAACGATACGGCAGGAATGGTAAGGTTAGAGGTCAATGCATTCGTAGGATTAGATTGCCAAAAGGACACCTTTGGTAGAAATAAATCTGGGCAATGCCGTTAACATAGAACCGGCCATCGTGCGAATCAATTCTGTTGTTGTTGTAACGGGTACCTAATCCTCATTAGGACGGTAAGGACTAGATAAGATGGCATCGACGTCATCCAACAGAAGGCCCAGGAAACGTGCTGTTTCGACGGGGTCGGACCAAAGGGAGAAGGCTGTCAGATTAATAGGAGTATTCTGGATAAATAGAAGTTTAATCTGCTGCAGTATCCAGAACGATGTGAAGGTCTAACCCTATTTAGAAGTGTAAGACTTAGTGCGAATGAATTCTCGTCACAATCGCTTCTATACTATTACATGAGAGACGAAATTTTCTATAACAGTGAAGTTACCATTAATAGCAACTTTTGATACAAAATGCAAATAGTCTGTTTGTAGTTTTGTGGCAAACTTAATATACGACGTTCAGTATAGAACGCTCAGTGTACATACATACATACATATATACAATGTATATTGTTCTACGACTCTCATTGAAGCGTTCGAGCCTAATCAAGCGTGATTTGTTTAAATTGACAATGGCGTCAACGGCATCGATTTGCAGTAGCGCTTAGCCAAGCAGACGGAATGTTGAATCTTCAACAATTATTTCAAAAACTGATCAACTTTGAATGCTTAATGAGTATACGCCAATATAATGAGCGTTTGGGTTACATTTCTCTGTACAACTATCTAAGTATGTATGTATAGGGATATACATATGTAAGTACATATTCATTTAAGAATATTCATAACAATATTATAATAAATGCATAATATGGCATATATATTATAATAACATATAATATATTTTCATATACATACAAGTATTAACAATATACCTACATATGTACATATGTATACTGAAAAATCAACTAAGTATATGCAAAAGTAAATTAAAAAAACAAAAAAGTGTGTGAGGGTATTCTGAAGGCCTAACTATATACTACTCAGCATTTTCGAGGGAACATACTTCAAAACTCAGATTACCTACGTAAATATCGAATAGCAATGTCGCTTCAAACCAAAAGAGAAGTAAAAAATTACCTTACTCCTAAATCCACGTTAGTGTTTATGTAATATATGTTTTTTGATTGTAGTTTCACGAAATGACAATGTATGAATTTTGGTGTTTGATTGCTGTTTCACGCAAAGAAAATGTGTGTTTGTTGGTTTTTGATTGTTGTTGCACGAAAATTGAGTGTGTGGAATTATTGCTATGTCCAAAACTCGTAACACTACTGCTGACTCGTTTCCGAGAATTTTCTCGTAAGCATACTTGCTTGCAACACGAACAGCTGCATTTCAAAAATTAAAACAAAAAATTAAAAATAAAAAATAAATTAGCTAATGCGTTTAAGAAATAACTGCAAATGTCACCTTTTTGACTGCCACAAGCATTAAATAATTTCCGCGTTGTCTTCATTTCAATAAATCGCCAAATATTTACATTCCATTAATCCTTGCGGAATGTGCACATTTTTAGTATTTATTTTAGTATATTTATTAATTTAAAGATATTTAGTCTTGGTCAACAAATTAGAATTTGCTTAGCAGTGCTCAGCACGCTGCCGAATTAAAATAACATTTCTCTCGCCAATCGGTTTGTTTACAACATACATCGCGTTTATATTATTACAGTAAGTAAATGATAATGTGTAAGTGAAACAAAAACGTTCAAATTGAATGCTTCAAAAATATGTTAAGTCCAAAAAGTGCATACATACAATGTAACGTGAAAGAAAAAGGTGAAATTATAAGAAAAACTAACTGAACGTAGCACACTACGTACATACGTATGCAATACACACTACATTTACGCGCTTATTATCAATTATATTTTTTATCATTGGTTAGGTTTTATCATCATGGTCGTTTTCATCGTACTGCATAGTGCATGCACAAAATTTCGTATTCGCACCAAAAATTTGCCTTTTCAACTGTCACAATATTTTCAACTACATCTACACATACATATAGCTGCGCTTTACGTTTTACGTTACACACTGCGCTTTATCCCGTTTGACATTGTACACTATCGAAATGTGGTGTACCATCTTCGTCGTCATCATCCATGCCACCATGTGCACCAGCATGACTTCCTTCGCCAAAGGGTGGCACTTCCATCATCACAACTTCTTCTGCATCTTCCGGCATTGTGAAGGGTGGGCGTGGTGGTAGTAGCGTCTCTAGCAATTGCATTTGTTCTATAGTCGCGAAATTATCATCCGGGAAGTCAATGTTGAATTCCACAAATAAATCGCCACGTTCAAAGGGATTATTGCGCAAAGGCATACCCTCACCGGTGACCACTCTTAGTTCGGCATGCTTTATAACATCGCCTGGTTTATTTGTGATATATATGGTGCGTCCATCTAGATGTTGGAAGCAATGCACAAATCCACATAATGCTTGGGTAACATTTATGTGTATATCACGCAGGAATAAATCGTTTTGTCGTCGTATGAAAACGTGATGTTCGGCTTGCACTAAAACAACTATAAGATCGCCACGCTCGCCTACCAAAGGCTGATTGCCCGCTGATGCGAATAGTACTTTCAACATATTTGGTGCACCTTTTTCAATAGGCACTTCTTGCTTTACCTCCTCTTCCACCAAGCCACTGCCGCTACAAGTGGTGCAGCGGCATTCTTCTGGTATGGTTGTGCCACGTCCATAACAGGACGGACAGGTCTATGTGCATGTAAAATAATAATGTTTTACCATAAGAATTACTTATTTAACTTATTTTTACTTACGGATTCAAATGCGTTCACAAAAGCACCCATAAATGAGTAGTTTGCAGTACGACCTGTGCCATTGCACGCTTTACATTGATCCATATTAGTTTTCGGTCCACCTTCACCATCGCATGCCGCACAATAGGAAGTCCGTGTGTATTCAATAGACTTTGAGACATTGCCGTTGAACAATTCTTCGAGCGTCACTTCTAGTTTTTTAACGACTTGTGCTGCTGCACGCGCCCTACTATTGCCTCCACCGCCACCACTACTATGACTATGACCGCCACTGAATGGAAACCAATGGGAGAAGAATTCTGACGCATCGCCGAAACCATCACTGCCTTCTTGTAGCCCTTTCAGTCCATAGCGATCGTAGATTTTACGTTTGTCTGGATCAGAAAGTATCTCATATGCAAATGATATTTCTTTAAATTTGTCACCAGCTTCTGGATTCTTGTCCGGATGAAATTCTTTCGCCAATTTTCGATAATTCTGAAATTTTTTTTTTTTATTAATATATAGATTACTTATAATATTACTACAGAATAACAATAAAAAAAATTACCCCATACAATAAATGTAAACAAAGTCAACCTATAGCGATCAGCTGTTTTGTGGAACTTATTCCCCGCAAATAGCAAATAATTACAACCGACAAACAGCGATGCGTTATGAAAGGCTTCCCCCTTTGCGGCGCGCTCGAATATGCCTAAAGTAACTTTAAACTTCCATAAGCTAAATGAAATTATACTTGTTCCTAACGGGAGTTTGTAAAATTCCGACTTTTGCTTACGCCATCGAAGGGCTTTAAACTGTTGCATTCAATATTTATATTATCGTTCTCAATGAACTGCGGCAAGCATCCGCTGCTTTCTAGCCAATTTGATTCATTCGCTAAACTTCGTCTCGTACGTACAACGAATCCTGCAAATGCTTACCTTTTTAATTTCAGCATCTGTTGAATTTTTATTCACTCCAAGAATTTCGTACAGCTCTACATTCTCCATAATTAAAACTTTCTAAATTTTTGGCAAAAAAATCAATTTTCCTCAATATTTTCCGTCGTCACAAACACAAAATAACTGTTGAGAAAATTTTGCATTGAGAAAGCTTTCTGTCTTCTTCCTACGTTCGTTAACGACGGCGACGCAATGATGACCAAATTGACAATTCGCTTTTGTTGATGTGTTGTCAACTTTTCGAAAATCTTATAGGGATTTTATTGTTTATTTCCAATTTGAAAATAGAACCTAAAAAATAATTTTTTATAGATGTAGATGTTGCGACGTATAAAAAATGGTGAATTAGAAATTATATACATATTTGCAAGACTTTTCAGTAAATGAGTATAAAAGATTTCCCATGTATACATATAAAAATATAAATATCATTCTAATAATATTATATATAATGGTTTATCGGTCCCAATACTGGTGTACTATGTCTTACAAGGTACTTTTGCTGATTGTCATTTATATTAACAACAATTTTTTCCAATAATGAATTTCGAATTAATTTAATGTAATTAATAGCCTGTTGGCAACCCTCACCTTGCACCTGAGCGAAAATTTTCCACTCAGTGTTGCATTGTTGTTAAAGAGGAATTGATTGGAATATATAAACATTTAATTTTTCACAAAATTGTTAATAAAACGTTGCTTATTATTCAATATTTGGTGGCATTTTATCCTATAAGAAATTATGAATCAATTAAGTTGTTCAGACGCTTACATCTAATTTGAAAAGAACGAGATACTACTACGCTTTAACGAGAGTTGGAGAAAGCACTAGAATTGCACACAGCAACCCTATCAGACGACGGCCATTTTTGTTCACGTCATTGACGAGCCACCAAAAAATATTTTCGTCTGTGTTTGGGCGAGGATCATTTGCTGCAATTACCGTGTTAAATATTCGCAAAAATTAACAAAAATTACGAAAATTATTATTAGAATTTCTAATTAATATATGAATAAATAATAATATTAAAAAAATTGAAAAAAATGTTAAATGAAAAACGCGGTTTTTCTTAGCGAAAAGTGTGAAAAAACGGCGGAGAAAAATTTTACATCAGCAAAAGAGACGAAAGGAAAATTTTGTGTGTACCAACGAAGCAGCGACGAAAACGTAACATACGAGGACGGATAAACAAGGCGAGGAGTGAGTGCGAGAGAGTACGCGTTAGTTGTTGGTCTCCAATCTGAGGTGGGAAAGAGAGAGTTTTGTATTTGCATTTATACAACATTATAAGGAAAGGGTTTTCGCATTATTATCATAGAAGGTGGTTTCTATAAACCAAGTGGAAATGATGGAAAGTTTCGAGGAAACTCATATAGGCACTTCACATTCTGATAAGCGTGATTTGCATGATGTGAAAATACATGAAACATGTTTGTCGGCCAATTGTACAACACTCATGGCCAGTAAACAGAGTTTTGATTTTGGCGCCGAAATAGTTGATACACAAACAATAGCACCAGAACGCGAAAGCAATATGAAAACAAACTGCGAAAGTATAGCAACAACTGCAACAGTGGCGGTAGCAGCATCTACCTCACCTGATGAAATTCCAGCGGCAAATATTGAAACACCATTGAATGTTGTCGAACTGCCAACAAAAGACAATTGTATAAATGAAGAAGACCATGACGATGATGATGGCGAAGATGACGGCGCTGACAGTTATCAAACAGATGATGATTTGGTGGAGGAAGGAAATGAGGAGTCCCAAGAATTTAGTGGTAATACAAATAATGATGTTTCCCAGGACAGTGACGACTCCACATCTGATTCGGATTATTCTGATTTAAGTGGCTTATCGGATATGTCTGGCCGTGAATGGAAACCAATAAGCGCACGCCCCATTAATTGGGTACAAAAGCAAATTCATGCTGGCGCTAATCCGCGTGATTTGCTTTCACAAATGTTGCCTTCCAATGCACATCCAATAGCGCCAGGTGTGAATGACATGATGCTATGGCGCATTCTGGCTAGCATGTTATCCGAACCACCGCGACGTCAGAAACTACGTTATATTAACACATTTGAAGATGTCATACAATTGATACAACAATCGACAAATATTATTGTGCTGACTGGTGCCGGTGTGTCTGTATCTTGTGGCATACCAGACTTTCGTTCTAGTGACGGTATCTACAGTCGTTTGGCAAAAGATTTTCCCAATTTGCCTGATCCACAAGCTATGTTTGACATCAACTACTTTTCACGTGATCCACGTCCATTCTTCAAGTTTGCTCGCGAAATATATCCAGGACAATTTAAACCATCACCTTGTCATCGCTTCATCAAATTACTCGAAGAGAAGCAGAAACTTTTACGGAATTATACACAAAATATCGATACGTTGGAACAGGTGGCTGGCATTAAAAATGTTATTGAGTGTCATGGTTCGTTCTCAACCGCTTCTTGCACCAAATGCAAAGTTAAGTGCACAGCTGACGCAATACGCGAAGATATTTTCTCACAGCGCATCCCGGTCTGTAGACGTTGCCAGCCGAATGTACAGCAGAGTGTGAACGCTTCCGATGCTGTATCTGACGCTGACCTAAGACAGCTTGTGGAAAATGGTATAATGAAGCCAGACATTGTTTTCTTTGGCGAAGGTAAGTGCGCTGTTGAAATTTCTGAGAATTCGCTTTGTTTTTTTTAAATTAGTATTATTTACAGAATATTATTTTATGACTTTTATATATGATATTTCTTCTATAATCTAATTACATTTAAAATATTCAAATCATGTTGCACAGGTCTTCCTGAGGAGTTTCACACAGTCATGGCAAGTGACAAGGATAAATGCGACCTGCTAATTGTTATAGGTTCTTCACTTAAAGTGCGGCCGGTAGCATTGATACCCAGCTCAATACCAGCTAATGTTCCCCAAATACTTATCAATCGCGAGCAATTACATCATCTTGAATTCGATGTGGAATTATTGGGAGATTCAGATGTTATTATCAATCAACTTTGTCATCATTTAGGAGACGATTGGAAAGAAATCTGCTACGACAATGTTGTATTAAAAGAATCGAAAGAACTTTTACCCTTGGAAGAGGAAGAAAACAACGATGAAAGTGAGGAGTACGCCCAACAGATGCTAGATACGGACACACAATCAGTCAAGTCCAGCGCATCCACAGATATAGCGCTACGCTCAGCTGGTGCCTATTCAGACAGCGGATTCGAATCCTCCACATCGTCTGGCATGGTGCTAGCTAAACCCGTTGCTACAGTGGCAAATAGTGAGGCTAACGAAGCGATTGAGAAAATCAAGAGCACCATATTAGAACTTAATCATCCGCTAACAAAAACACACGAAGCGAGCGATTTGGTAACCGTAGACTACTTAGAAGATCCCCAAGATGCAGAGGATTTCGAAAATCGTTCATTTCAACCATTCAATGCGCGCGTAAGTGAGCCCCAACATCACACCGCCTACGGTATGCATTCGCGGCACTTATCCGTAGACTCCTCAAAAGACAGTGGTATTTTGGGCGACTCATCAAACTCCGCGCTTATTTCGAACAATATCGTTGGCACACTACCGCCACCAATTACAAATTTCGGAGATAGTGGTGGCACAACTACCTTGGAAGACTTGAACACCGCCACAACAACCTGCGCAGACACCACACTAACCACACCAGCAACAACAGATACAACAGTAGAGACTACGCAAGAAATGTCAAAAGAATTAGTAGAAAATAAATCGGCAAATATCGCCTTACGACGCAGTGTCAAAAAATACCGTACTGCAGCGGAACGTTTACTTGAAGGCACCTACTATGCACATGACACCGTTTCAGCGTACGTATTCCCAGGTGCACAAGTATCGTGGTGGTCTGATATGGGGGACGAAGATGAGGGCAATGACATTATCGGTAATGTTTACGACGATGAGGATGAAGATGACATTGATGCAAATGGTGGACCGCTATCGCCACTCTTACCGCCATCAGTGGAAGCAGAGGTGGTTAGTGAAATAACAACAACAAGTGCATTCGCAATTTGCGCCAAACAAACGCTCCCGGTGGTATACAACAAGATCAGCCATGAAGTGCACAGCAATGAGACGGAAGTACAAATTGTTGGCCAAGCAGCTGCGACTATCGTAAATAATACAACAGCAACAGCTACAACAACATATGCCTGCAGCACAACAGAAAGCAGCACATACAAGTGCGAAGCTGTGACAGTGCCACCAACGTTCGCTCCATCACCACAAAAGAGAGCTTGTGAATGCCCGCCAACGCTTAGCAATAACAGTTATGCAAATGCCGCCACAAACGAAAGTAGTCAAAGCAGTCCGCCTCCCATTAAACGCATACGCTCAACAGATGATAAGCAGACCGTTGTGGATGAGGTTGAGCAAACTACAGATTTGGCTAAAGTTCTTACACCGGCCAGTAGTGTTGGTGCAGTGGAAAGCAGTGTAGCAGTTGCAATGAAGCAGCTGAGTACAAGCACAGACAACACGCCGTCGCCATTAGTAGCCACAACATTGCAGAATTAAGTGTATGTACGTATTTATTTTGGTATGACTAATAACGGACCTTACACCGACCGCTTTGGCTTATTCTTGGGCAACTTTAATTGAATAGGCTAGGAAGGGAACGAAACAACAACAATAACAAACAAATGTTTGCATAAATTAAATTAATTTATTTTTTTGCTATATTTTAATAGAATTGTAACTGTACATAAATATATGCATTTGACACTTGTCCAATTAAACAAATAAGTTTTACGTAAAGTGAATATTACTATTGGCTTTTGTTTTGCACTGAAGTCCAACAGCTGATGAGTACTTGTTTGGAATACGAAATTTAGCTTTTTACAAGTATTTTCAACTATTAAAACCGTACCTAACTTTTGAGCAATAAAGGGTCTTGCATAAATATATATAGTATGTCACGATTACTTTGTTCGCGTATATCCATAGTTAAACAAGTAGAATTCTGTTTGGACAGACTTAATATGTGACTGTAATATTTTTATTTTCTTTTGTTTTTATAAATATGGCATTACTTTTCATTTCATGTTTATATTTTATACATAATTTATACAAAAATAAAAAAAATTATTGACTTGAATGCTATACATATAAAATTATTTAATAGCGCTGTTATTGTGTAATATTGAATTAAAAATGTTTACATTATTTTGCTTATCTGTTTGGATTAGTTTTGCGCAGCATTTGTAATGATTTCCAAAAAAAAATATATATATAGATCCTCTTTTCGGATTGCTTTTTACTACAGAAAATTCGGAAATCAATTTTTTTATAAAATTTTTGTTATTTGTTTTATTTATTAAAAAAAGTAAAAAATTTTATAGCTAATCATTCTTGAAATATATACACCTGTATTTTTTAAATTTTAAATTTTGATTTTTCATTATTATTTTTGATTATTAATTTAATTTTGGTATTCAATTCAAAATATTTTTAAAATACGTTTTTTAAATTACTTTTTTGTTTTATTTTGTTTTTAGTTTACGTAAATTAACTTTTCTACGAAAAGGTTTTTTTCAAAGACGACACTTGAACTGAATTGAAATAACAAAAAATTTAATTTTAATTCGCAGACGATAAGGCTTTGTTTTATATTTTACGAGTTTTGCATTTTTTTTATGTTTCTTGGTTTTGAAATTTTTTTTAATATAAAAATTTTTTTTCTCAATGTTTCAAAACAAATAACCAATGTTAATCAAATCTTCACATTTTTTAAATATTTTTTTTACTTATATTACCAATATTTTGTTAGTCTATAATTTTATTTTTTTTATTAAAATCGTAAATTTTGTCCTATATTTTGTTATTCTTTTATGATTATTTTATGTAACATAATTTATTTCAAGTACCCGTGATTGGAGTGAAACAAAATTTATTGTGTAAATTTATTTTATTCTTTTTAATAATTTTTTAATTTTTTTTTTGTAATTTAAAATTTTTTTTGAAATTTTTTAATTTTATTTTATTTTTGTTTTATTTATTTAATTTTATTCATTTTTTATTAATATTTATATGTTTTAGTTCTTTTTTTTTAATATTTTGACACCTATTCTTTCCAACTCTTGTCGTATCCAACTCAAAATTCAATTCTGTCCAAAGCATTACGAAATTTTTACAATTTTTTTACTTAATGGGTGTGTGGATCACACAGTTTGTATTTGGTCTTTGACTTGCATTGAAAAATAAATAAATTTAACGAAACTACATATATCTTGCATTTTCGTAGAGCGAAAACAGGCTATTTAAAATTAGTATAAAAATTTATTACTTGGAAGTGGCTTAAGATGTATTTTTTACATTACATATGTACATACATATATTTACTCCAAAATATTTAAACTTTTCTAAAGAATTGGCATATATAATATTTAATTTTTATTATATATTTATGCATACATAGTATATGCAAAATATTAATACAATATTCTAACGGTTTACGGCAGTCTATTCTTCTATTACTTTACATAATCTGCTTTCATTTCAATATTATGACGATTTTGTGTCGAAAAAAACACAATCGGATCCTAAACACAAATGTACATATAAAACCCACTTGAAGCAAAATTAATATTTTCGACGATTATGTAATTTTTGAAATATGTAGATGTATAGAAAATTTAAATATGTAAAGACACCGGCTTAAATGTATACCTACATACATACATATGTATGTTTAAATTTAGAGTACAGAAAACAAGTATATTCTATGAATAAAAAAACTAATTAGAAGTAACAAAAAGCACAAATTTGTTTTCGTACAACTCTGTATGCAAAAACAAAAAATAAAAATAAAGAAATGTAAATAAATATAAATAGAGATATTTTTTAGGTTTAATTGTTCCGTATGAATATTTATTATTAAAATAAGTTCAATATCCTATTATAAAAGCATGTATTGCGTTAAAAACTTTATTTGTTATAAAAAAAACATGAAATATATATATTTAAAAAATGAAAACACAAATATTTAAAAAATGAAAACACAAATATTTAAAAATTTTCAAATAAAATATTCCACTTCAAATGCAATTACCTAAAAGAGAAAGCATAACGTCACGCAGATCTGCGCATGTGTGACGGCGTGGTGGCATTTTTCACATTTAATATGGTCGCCAATATTATAAACATTGCTGTAAACGCATGTAACTAATGATCTGCGTAAAATATATTATATAGATCTTTATATGTATACGCAGATTGCGCTAAACAATAATTTATGTATATATAATATATATGTATAATTTAACTTTGCTTTTTATTTACTATTTATAAAAATTAATGAAAAATATATAATTATAGTTAAAAAGTATACATAAGAGCGAAATTTTACACTTAAAACTTTTAAATCAAGCAAAACAAAATTAAAATAGAAACTAATTAAAGCAAGTCTAAAGAATGTAAAGAAAAAGAGCATGGCAATGAAGAACTTAGCGCAAAATAAAGTTGATTGTAATGATATTTAATAGCTTTTAACAAATTCTGTAAACAAATAGTTCACAGAAAAACTTACAAAAATTGTAAAACGATTCGCGCGGTGGCAAAGTCAAGAGAGCATGTGGTCTTTAGTTGGCTGCGTCTGAAGAGAGAATTATTAAGAAGGAAACAATTTACACACATACAAATTTACATATATAAAATTAAAGTTTAATGCAAAAAGGCTACGTTTTTAGTAAGAATTTTGTAATTTTGCAGATTTATTTGATTCTAACAAGTATTAATTAGAAGAGCATTTTAAATAAATTTTTTTTTATTCAGATAAAGTATATATTTTTGGTTACATCAGAGAAAAAAAAATCAATTAATTAAAAAAAAAAACTAATAATTCTTTTTACTATTTCTCAAAATTTTTAAATTTTTTACGTAAAAAAATATTTGGTATAAAATTATTTTTTATTATTTCCCAAAATTAAATTTTTTACGTAAAAAATATTTGGTAAAAAATAATTATTTTTTGAAAATTAAAAAAAAAAATTAACGTAAAAAATAGTTGGTTAAAGTTATTAGTTTTTACTATTTTCCAAATTGTTAATTTTGCGAAAAACATGTATTTTTAGCGTAAAATACATATGTACATATGTGTGATAACATCAATTAATAAAAAAATATACTTTATGTCATTTTTTGCTATTTCCCAAATTGTTAAATTTTTTACGCAAAAAAAATATTTAGTATAAAAAATTATTATTTTTTACTATTAAATTTGCGAAAAATATGTATTTTTTGTGTAAAAAATAGTGAAAAAATCAATAAATTAAAAAATACATACATATGTATGTACATACATATATTATGTACATATATAAAATAATTATTTTATGCTAATTCTCGAATTGTTAAATTTTTTACGTAAAAAAATTTCGTATGCAATTATATTTTTACCATTTCCCAAAAGTTAACTTTTTTCGTGTAAGAAAAATATTTGATATGAAATAATTATTTTTATATTTTCCAAAAATTTATTACTTAAAAAATATTTGTTATAAAATAAATTATTTTATAAATTTTATAATCAATTATTTTATAATTAATTCAAATTAATAAATAATTATTTTATAAATTTTATTTTATAATTATTTTATAAATTTTATAAATAATTATTTTATAAATATCCAAGTTAGAGAAAAATATGAATTTTTAACTTAAAATGTCTGAAAAATCACCTAATTAAACATTTAATTAATAAAATTGTTTTTTTAACAAATTTTGAATAATTCCAAAATAGTTAAATTATTTACGTAAACCGTATTTGATGTAAAATAATTATTTTATATATTTCCGAAATTAAAGAAAAATATGTATGTATTTTTAACTTAAAATATCTGAAAAAAATCAATTCATTAAAAAAATTATTTGATACAAATTTGTTTTTTAACAAATTTTTAATATTTCAAAATTGATAAATTTTACGTAACAAGTATTTGGTATAAAATTTTACGTAAAAATATTTTTTATACAGTAATTATTTTTCTTATACAACTTCCAAAATTATTAAATTTTTAAGTAAAAAAAATAATTGGTGCAAAATTTCCAAATATTTGGTATAATTTATTTTTTTTCTAGTTTTGGAATTTATTTAATTTTTACGCAAACAAAACAATGTTATTTAATTGAAAAAAGTTGATAAAATATGTGGATGGCAAATAATTGTAAATCTTTTGTAAAAAAATATAAAGCATATTGTACCATATTAGGGTTAACTCTGAATTCTCTCAATTTTCGTAGAACCACACGCATGCGCAAACTATATTTCGCCCACTTCCACTCTGACCAACGCTCAAAAAACGCTGCAATGCAAAATTATTAAAATCAAAACAATGAAATACCGCTAAGTAACATGCAAAATGTATATGTTAAATTCTAACTGAACAACTACAAAAATATATAGCCCTTAGTACATAATTTAATTAAATAAAAAGAAAGAAACCTATTGAAGCTAAAAACAATTGCGTTTTGCTAGAAAATACACAAATTCGCAAGCAGCGTCTATACATACAAACATACTTATGTACGTATGTAAAGATGCTTGAATGTCAATTTTTTCTAACACTGCACGCCACCAACTATCCAACCACTACAATATACTAGCAAAAAAATATAAAACAGTTTTCTTCGTTTGAAGCGTTAAACAATTAGTTTTAGCATAGTGCTTACAAAATATATATACACATACACAAATGCATATTGAACTATGTAGTTTATCTAACGTTTATTAATATTATTATAAGTAATAATTGTTTTGTTGTTTTTATACATAAAATAAGCATATACGTGCACATACATATGTATGTTAATATGTACATACATAAAACTGTAAGCATGTACTTCCCCTACGTTTGTTCGCCACTTAATTTATACACAAATTTAGTTATATATAATTTTTCCAATAACTAAATTCTTCAGTTAATTAACTGTGCGCGTCTGATTTTACAACAAAAATTGGCTGCATTATATAAAAACCGTTTGAACTCCTGTTGTATGTGCTGTACTGCAAGTTATTTTGAAAATCTTATATTTATTTATATACTTTTCTTCATTTTACCACACATACATGCATTTTAATTGTTGCTGCAAATTATTTGTAGATTATATTTTCGCAATAAATTGGTTTACAACCTATTTTGTATAAGTATAAGTGAAATCGTCCTGTTTTATTTGGTGCAACTTTAGAAATTTTGCATGTGGTGAGATTTATGTGTTTAATGTTGTGTGTATATACCTATATATGTATGTACATATATTGCAAATTTATCGTTTTCAATGCTGGGAATATTAAGGGGGACAGAGATTTGGATTTTTAACCACCCAAGTTTGTCAGTTCGGCAATAGTCTACAAAAAAAATTTGAAGTATATTAAGTTTGCCACGACTTTTGTACTAAGTTAAGTTGTCGGGCCCCCTATAAAGTGTATACAATAAATAAATATTCAGAATAACGAGCTGAGATGTTTGAGCCACGTCCGTCTGTCGTTTAGTTTTTGAGCTATCGATTTGAAATTTTGCACATGAAGAGGTTTAAACAATATTTACTCACTATTCCCAACTTTCACCGTAGATATGCTATAGAAAAGCATACTAAAATCTTTTTCGAAAATATATAACATACAGATTTTTTTAATAATACTATAAATTTATTAAATATAGTTATAATATATGTACATATGTATGTTTAGAACATGGAACAAAAAAATGGAAAAAAAAATTAACAGCAAACTATTGACAGTGGTAAAAAAAAAATAAAGAAGTTCTTCGAACAAGCACTTTCAAGTGAATAACAATGTAATACTATTAAACGAAAAACGTATGAAACAACAGACAATCCTGTTACCGTTCGCGCAGAAAGGGAAATATTCTTTGCAATTCCGCCTTCGACTTGCAAGCCTCGACTTGTGGTAAAATTTCCACCACATTCAACAAATAAATTTGCAATTGCTGACGACGTTCCTCCACAAAGGCCAAGTTCATATTGCCAAAATGCTTTTTCGGTGGAAATTCAACCGAAGACACGGTCGGATGAGTATTTAATAGTGATTTATGTAGTTTGTGGAAGTCACGATAGCGACGCAATAATGACCAGTGCTCCAAATTTTGACGCATGGTTATGTGTATCTCGTAGGCATAGTAGGATGTGCCATGTTTTGTCTTTTTCAATTCGGCCGTTGGAATGGTTATGAGAAAATTAGTAGCCAAGGAGGCGGTGGGATCAATGGCTAGTCCATTGAAGTTTTGTGTCAAACGTCTTACAAGCTGACGATTATCACGCGTCAGTTGTGCAACGCGCGTCTCTAATAACGTGCAGCGTTCCTCCATTTCACGTAATTTCTCTTCCATAGCTGCATGATTAACGGTGCAATTGGCAGACGATGACTTGCTATATTGCGATGATGTGTCACTCCTGTCTTCATCGTCTTGCGCACTCACTGCGTTTACGGATTGTTTATCATCGTTGCAATTATGCTGTATGCTGGCGGTGTTAGCTGTTGTCAATGAGTGCTGCTCACTTTGTGCGACCACTGATGGAAAAATGTCGGGTAAGGGCTCTTTAAGAAATGCTAACTCCGGTTCTATGGGATCTGGCGGTGTAGTCTCAATTTCTTCCTGCGCTGGTAGTTCTACCATAGCTTGAAATGTATCCACACGCTCTTTTTCGGCTGCCACTTTAGTGACTTCTTGAATGACCTTCAATAAATCTTCTGTGGAACTGGCAGTTGAAATAGGCCTTTCCACTGGTTGTGTTCTGCGCTTATTTTTGCCGACGGCAGCAGGAACCGGTGTAGGTGCATATATAACGGGTTCCTCTTTATTCGGTTGAAGTGGTGTTATGCGCGTAGGTGCATTCAACTCAGTAGAATTAACGGTCAAAGCAAAGAGAACATCTTTTAGGGAACCAATAATTTGTGGCAATTCTTTGCTGGCATTGGCGTCTAACAAAAGCGACCATTGCGTATAATAACGGTGCAAGTGGTCTTCCTCTGCCAGCCATGTGAGTAAGTATCGCTGCAGTGAGTTTTCGTTTAATGTAGCACGTATAAATGCCTTGCCCAGACCACATTTCGTCCTGACATGATTGAGTTGTGTGTAACGTTCGCGTTCGTGTGGAGTCAAGTGAATTTGACAAAAATCCCAAAATGTAGTGTCACCATTGCTATCACTGATGCCCAAGCTATTGCCTTTGGGCAAAAATTTTACATTAATATATATTTTTTAATATCACTTAAAATACTCCCCTCACCTGTTACAATCTCATGCATATTTTGAAACAAATTGACCGCTGTTAACGTAACCACTGAATGTTTTTGTTTTAAACCGTATGTAAATGTGTCTTCTAATGCTTCACACAACTCGGCCACACTATCATCCTTTTCCGTGGCCAATTCCTTTTTGCCACTAAATTTTTGTTTACACTTTTCTGCACTCTGCTGGAGACGTTTAAAAATATCCTCTCTACGCTGCCAAAAAGTGCTTCCTCCAAAAGAGGCACTTGCCACATTAAGCTTTGTTGGTGGGATGGAAGAACTCTCGCCATGACTCATCGAATCTGGCATATTAAGTCACTAACTAAAAGCCTAGCTTGTATCACGCGAATAGCTAAATTAGGCTTGGTTGTTGTTGTTTACCCCTATTTTGAAATAGAATTTCGATTTTGTAATCAACAAATCTTTGCTTGAACTCTCACCTTTGTGTTGATGTTGATAATGTTTATATGCACTAATAAGTACCCGCCAAAAAATAGAACGTAGCGAAACGAGTTTGTATGTGAAAAAATGTTGTTGGATGTAGAAATAAAAAGAAAAAATGTTTTTGTTTTGTGGGCTAGCACAAATTCTCTTTATGGCTGTTTTCGCCACAATCATTTGACGTATTCAACAGCTGATCGAGCAGAATTCCAGACTATAGGGTGATCAAGAGACATAATTTGTTATAAATCTCCAAAAGGTATCAAGCCAAAGGAGTTATATTTCATTATATTCAAATCTCTCAAAATGTGTATTAAGCGTTTTTTAAAATCAATAACGAGTCATAAACACAGTTCTCTTTACTGAACAAAAGAAAATAATTTTTTTTTATGAAACATACTTTGTCTTACAAAGCCACCCTCTACCTACGTGTTGAAAAAATTGTTGTCTGCTGTACAGTATAATAATAATAACAAACTTACAAAAATAAATGCTACAAACGTCAGAGAATGTCCAATTGAAAACAAATTAAACGATAATAACAAACATGGGAAAAGGCGAGAAAACAAAAATCCAACAACCACAATAACAACACATTTGTCATTCGGCCAAAATTTTGTATTTCTAGCTGGCGAGTCTCGCACGGCGATTCATTCAACAACAGAAATTTGAAGTGATAAGTTAAGTGAGGAAATAAAAATTCGCCCCAACAAAGACACTACTAAATATTTATCAAGAAGTTCAACAACTTAAGACTTTTAAAACAATAAAAATGGATTAAATATTTTATAAAAATGGAAGTGAAAATAGAGTGAAATCCAAACTAATTGGAGGTTTCGAATCTAATAAAGTCACAAAAGCAACTAGAACTTCCTCGAAGATACTTTTATGCGTTAGTGATAGCGTAAATCAGTTAACTTTATAAGGCACTTATTTTATAAACTGTTGCATAAAAAGTGTGTCAAAGGTGTGTGCTAATAGCGGGCTGGTGACTTCAGATTCCCTAGACTTGATATTTTTAAAACAATTACAAACATTATTCAAAGGGAATAGAGTAAACGAATTAAGTGAAAAACAGCGAAGCTGACGTGTTTAGCATTCCTCTACTGCGCACGTCGCGCCTCTACCACACCTAAGGTGTCATCGTCCCAACTAGTGTACACCAAATTGAACTAAACAGATATAAATACGTATGTACATATATACATATAGTATTGAAAATCAGGCGATTTTTACGCTCGCACTAGTGAATATCTAGTTTGTCATCATTACATTGAAGTTTGGTTAAGCAAAAGACCACCATCATAAGAAAATATTTAATTACTTCTGTAAAATAAATTAGTGAAAATACAAACATTTTTATAAAGAAACTTTGCTGAACATATAATGTCTAAAGTTACGTTAGGTGGTTTTACAAATACATTGAGACGTTACCCAAAGACTTTGGGTGGAATTGGAATCCTCACAACGTAAGTGAACATTAAAAACGTTAGCTTTAAATATATAGTTAAGCTTTTTACAAATATAAGTATTTAATAGTTAAAAAATATAAATCGTGAAAAAACAGATTAGTAAATCATAGATTAACAGTTTCTACTAAATTAATGTAATTTCTATCTCTAAGTTTATTCCAATATTTGTTAACATACATATTTAATGACTTACTAATATTTATATTATGTCGACAGACGGTAAATGTAGTATTTTGTAATATATACATACATATGTATGTATGTATGTTATTATATGAGTTTAATTGAAAAAAACACATCGTTGCGATTAATCATCAAAAGATCACCCGATAGTTTGACGTATTGTATGTGTAGGCCCAGAAAAGACACACCGCGCTATATAAAAGCAAGTAAATAATAAGTATGTATGTGTTTAGTTGTTTACATTGGCAAAATTAAAAACAAGTTTAAGGGGCTCGGCAGACAACAAAATACATACTATATGTAAAAATTTGCAGTTGTTTTTGTTTCTACTGTACTTGTAAAAACACACCCACTTTTCGCTTTAGAAGAAACTTAATTTGTAATAGATAAGTGGCGAGTAAAAAAATATTGTTGTGTTCATAAACATCTAAATATCTTACATATAGAACTTTATTTTTAAAATTTTTTAGTCAAAAACATATAAGATTGTTAGATCTTAACACAAACAACAGCAGCAAATCATTTCCGTGCTATTGGCGCCTTAAAACATTCTACATAGATATTTACATAAACCACATTGAAATATCTCGCTCTCTCTATTCCACTTTTATAGTGGCTACTTTTATCGTATGATCTGACACGATAGCAGATATATTTTTAATATCGTGTATATACTATACTAGATTTATTAACAAGAATGTGTGAAATCAACTACAGATATATGCGTATTAGCTCATGCAGTAACTATTTGCATGTAAAAATAACCAAGTGATTGCTACATTGTCTAATCACAGAACTTTGGTAGTTGCATTCACTTTTATTACGTCAAATCTATGTTGTTATAGTTCTTATTTGTAAATGCACCGGCGTAATTTGTAAATGTAAACAAAATTGTTTACGTCCAATTGGAAAATGCAATGAAGATAAAAACCGAAAAGCCTTGACAGTACATAAGTGACAACACCGCAAATGTAAACAAAAACAAACTATTAATGAGCCTGAAACAACTATTTTATTTAATATCCAATGGCGTATTAAAAAAATAATTGTTTTTATGTATTTGTAACTTGCTAAACAGATTTAACAAGTTAAAAGTTGTTAAAAGTACTATTTATACATGTACATATGTTTGTGTTTGCCTGTGTTACTTTATTGTTAACCTTTAACTGGTGACAAGCGGTCTCACAGGCCGAGCGGAGTGGGTGAACATCATTTCACCCCCTGATTTTAATTCCTACATAGATTTTATTAGAAAGTTTGTAATAGCGAGCCTATTGAGTAGTTTTATTTTATCATTTTATATATTCATTTCATGGTTTAAAGACTGCAGCAAGCTATCGTCTTAGGCCGCTTGTCACCATTTAAATTACACAAAAACCATGTCTCCAGTTAAAGGTTAAGAAAACTATTTCTTCACGTCAGCAACTGGTGGAAAAACGATCGAAGAACAGATGAGTATAGACCAACGAATTAAAATAACAAAACAAACGTGCATAATCACGCGATTTTGTTGAAATGAGACAAAAATTAAAGCGAAACCGACCAAACAAAGTTGTTTTGGCTTAGTTAACGCGCCGTGGCCATGACGCGGCTACTTTGGGTTGGTTGGTTTTATCATTGCATGAAAGCACGTTTGAGGAAGGCTCACGTTCGTATTTTGTGCATGTATATATTTACATAGGTATGTTAATTGCCGAATTTAAAAAACAAGTGCAAATATAAAATAATAACAACTATAGGAATTGGGAAATTTGCCAAAATTTAAAAATACAAAACAACTTACGTATAAAAAATGATAAGCACATTTAGTAGTGTTAAGTGGCTGCATAGTATAAATCTCAGGAGGTTAAATGTGTTGACTAACTTTATAGATTTAACAAATTCTCACGTGTGGCGCAATCTAGAAAGACACATAGGAAAGAATAAAACACAATACAGATGATTATAATAAAAGCGCCAACAGTTAGTATATGGTACATGCATATAAAGATGATTTATACAGATAGCAAGTTTTATTCATAGAACTATTAGGACTAATTATTGTGTTATCAGTTACTAATTATTTATTATTAATACTAGTGAGATAATATTGTATTATTATTTTTATTCAAAGTGTTAGATTATTAAAATATAGTTAAAAACCTCCACGTCAAAGAAAATTTCTCTATTTGATATGTTGTTTTCAGTTGTGGCTTAATTTTGTTTGAAAAACAAAGGATTCGAAAGTATTTATCGAAATGGGTGGATACAGCACCATCAGATACTGATAAAAAGCGTCCAGATTACATATATATTAAATACCATATTTATAAGGAGTCAATGCGAAAATTGAAACAAAAGGAAGAGGATGAAAAGGTATATACATATTAAAAAGTGGAAGAATGTTGTTGTTGACTATTGCATATATAGTTGAAAACTATTCAAATTTTCTTATAAACAAATATTTAATACAATATCTTGTAAAAGTCATCAGAATGATATTTTAATGTAATCGTTAATTTTAGAAATGGATCAGTATCATAATTAACCCTATTGGCAAGTGGTGGAAAGCCGTTAAACATTCAGTAGCCTGGCGTTTGCTGAATATCGCACAAACAGGTTCACAACATGAACGTCTCAAGGCCGTTCGACAATTGGCCTGCATCGATCACTTAAAGGACTGGGACTTTCGACATTTGGCACAAATTTGCGATGCACGCACCGCCATCTCTTTGGCACGTTCTGGCGCCGATTCACGTTGGTTCGTGCCGGTTCATATGCGTGGCTGCATTAAGAATCCCAAACTCGTGCTTGCCGACTTCCATGATATGCTAGCGCGTTTACGTCCAAATTCTTGCGTTGATAACTTTTTCAACAAATACTTTCCACAACAGTATCCACACGAAGGCATCGATGAATTTTTTACACAGGATCAAGCTAACGCGTTATCTGTACAGGACACGGACATGCTAAAAGAAATTATCGCATTCCTACATCATATAACCAAGGATGAAGCGGTTGCGAAGCAAATAATCAACGAGGGTGGTCTGACACATCTTATGGAGTTGCGTAAAATTTTTGCCGACGATAATGAAACCCTCTCGACACTCTGTAAGGTGTTGGCGAATATGTCGCTTGTTGAAGATAGTGTGGAGCATTTCTTCGCGTCTGGTTGGATTGGCGGATTGGCAGAATGGATGAAATGTCCCGATTTACGTTTGCAAGTGATATCGGCCAAAACGATGGCTAATCTGGATCATGATGATCCCAATCATGTGCAATATCCACCCAATGTCTATCCATTGCATCCACGTTTGCGCACGCGCGCCAAGCCCAAAGCTGATATCGTTTTCATACACGGACTGTTGGGCGGTGTTTTCATCACATGGCGCCAAAAAGACCGAAATCCCACCGAATTGGGTTTATATGGCAAGAATGCCTTTTACACAAGCGAAACTGATGATGTGTTCTTGGTTGGCGAGCAAAGACGTGGCAATGGTAAGCTGTTCAAAAATGGAAATGGAATTAACGCCAGTAATGTTAGCAACGTTAGTTCAAATAATAGCTTAAAGGAGCAAGCAACAGGTTTGTGATTTTTATTGAAATGTGTCAATATGCAATATGTAATATGAATGTTTGTTGATACAGATCCAATACTGAAAGCAGCTAAAAAGGAGAAAAACAAAACTTTGGAAATTAGCGACACGGCGACTATGGAACTTGTGGAAGCACTGCAGAGCACGGCCGAGCTTGAGTCCGATTGGGAGGTAGTACATCCAGATGTACCACTGAAGGCGGGCGAAGGTTGTTGTGGTGAATTTAGTGTTCCTGGCAATGAATGGCAAAATCAAGATAACTGTGAAGATTACACCAACTGTTGGCCAATGGAGTGGCTGCCAGATGATTATCCAAATACAAGGTAGCCAAACATGATTATTTCTTGTATTATAATAGCTAATGTGCTTTTTTGTTTATTTCAGAATCATTGGTATAGACTACACCTCTGCGGTCACAGAGTGGTCAGCTAATTTCACAAAGTATTGCCCGTGCGAAAAAGGCCAAGGACAAATAGATGTACGCGCTACATCATTATTGGAACGCCTGTCCAAATCAGATGTTGGCAATGATCGACCGGTCGTTTGGATTGGTCATTCCATGGGTGGCATACTCACCAAATTAATGCTTATGAAAGCCGTCGATGACCCCGATCCGAAAGTTAATCAAATAGCGAATAGCACATCCTCCATCCTCTTCCTGGGCACACCCCATCGTGGCTCATCTATTGCCAAATGGAAGCAACACATGCAAGTGATACTCTCCCCATCCATTGAGGTAAAAGAAATGGAAGAAGGAGCACCGAAATTACTTGCAATGCACAATCGTTTTATGGCATGTTTACATACATGCTTCCGTAATGTTAAGGTTGTCACTATCGCCGAAGGCGCACCAACAATGTTGACTTCCTTCAAATTCCCATTGCGCATCGTAACTGAGGATTCAGCGCGCCTTGACTACGGTGACTTTTACGTGCTAAAAGATGATCATCTTAGTCTGTCGAAACCGATTTTCCGTCAGTCATTCCTCTATCAACGTGTGCTTAAGGTGATCGAAGACTCGGTAAATAGAGACGAAAGCCCAACTGAAAAGGTGGAACTACCAGGCACAAAATTCAAAATAGAACCCATCAAAACACCAGCGGAAAAATCGACAGATGCTGGAAGCAGTTTATTGGATAAAGTGCGCAGCATTTTCTCGGCAGTTCCGCAAATCTCCATCAATATACCGAATGCGCATTGTGAACAGTCAAGACGTGATTAAAACTAGTAAAATGAGTGTTTTGTGCTAATATTTTTGCCATAAGGCAGACACCTGGGCTATGAAATGTAAATTTTGAGCTAAACCACTAAGTATTTTATAAACCTCATATAGCTGAAGTAATGTAGTAATAATAATGACGCTTTTGGCACCCATCTCATTGTAACACTCATCTCACCACGAATTTTTATACTTAAACTCATTAATATTGTTTATCGGAATTATTATTTTCATACGCACATGTTTTATAGGCTTGACAAAACAAAATTATGTTATTTATATTTATAGATTTAGAATGTAAGTTTGTACTTGAGCCTTTGGCTAAATACAAAATGCATACATATGTTTTTTAAATACCAGTGAGAATAATTCTCTAGGAACTTATCGAATCCGTGATAGTAAAGATAAGTACATACGCAATTTCGCTCAAATAAAGCAATGAAGAAGCTTGTGAACATACATATGTAAATGTTTTATTTAAGGGACACATAAAAAATATTTTTTTTGTGATATAAAAGCGAAAGAACGTAATATTCGAATGACCCGAATTTGTTGAAAGAAGTATTTAAAAACTACAGCTTGTTTATAAAATACAAGATTTCCATTCAAATTATAGTAAAAATAAACATTTAAACTTACAATTACTTCGAAACGTTATGCCTCCTCTGGTATGGTCTTTGTTAGATCTACAGTTACGTTTGCCTGTTGTGCTAAACGTTCTTTTTTCGCTTTCAACCTCTCCAATGCTATACGACGATTTTCTGCTATACGCGCCATTTGCTCTGCTGTTAATTTGGGAGCAGGAGATGCCGGTTGTGACGGTGGTAGTGGACGCGCTAGGTCGCCATCATTTAATTTATGGCCTGGGTGGCCGCTGTTGGTATATGGTGTAGACATGACTGCATTACCGCGATTAAATGATGGTGTGTGTAAAGTACTGGTACTAGCGCCTGTAAACGTCGCGTCCATTCTATCAGCACCACCACTACTGTAGTGTGCAGGCGTACGCGGCGCTATTTTTGATATGGCAATTTGTTCACCCAATAATGCATCGAACTCGTCAAAGGGTTCATCTGCTGCTGCATCTGCATCACCATCCTCCTCTTCGTCATGTGCTTTGTCACCAATGTTTTTCAAGTTTTCCAACATACCCAGACGATAACGTGACATATGTACTTGAAGAGATTTCTTCTTGCCAATACGTTCGATATTTGTTAAGACATCGTCGAATTTGTAATTTGGATACATCCGATGTGCCCAATGTGTCATACGACGCATCACCTCATCTAGGTCACGTTTTTCATGTCCTTTTCCTTTGAAACTAATATCCTTGAAATATTCTTCTATTGTATGTATGCCGCGCGGTCCCGTCAAAGTATCCAGAGATAATTTTGGTCTCGGATTTCGCACTGTTCGCTTCTTTGGCTCAACTTTAATACCCGGCTGCGCTTCACCCGAGTTACCACCAGCTTCACCTTCTTCGCCAAAAAGATCTTCTCCACCCATGCCATTTTGCTCATTTTCTTCATCGCTTGGTAATTCATGTAAATTTCCGTTAAGTAAATCTTCGACTACATTATCTTCATATACTGAAACCATATTTATGTTTATTTGCTTATAACAAGTTAAATTTAATACAAAATATTCACATAAGTTATAAATGTATAAACTTTAGAAATTGCGCCAAAAACAACAAACGGCAGTGGTAGCTTTTAATGACAGATAAAACTCACCACTTCATACTCTTTTAATAGTGTGACTCGTATTATTTAAAATCGAGAAAAATTGTTTTTTTTTTTTGTTAATGTTGACTATTATTCTATAATAAGCAAATATTTCGATATTTGGAATGTAAAAATTTAACATATTTCTCTGATTAAATTAAATAAACAACTCTGAAACTAATAAATTTTCTTCTTATTGGCAAGCCAATTGGTTAGTAAGGCAGTACTGCCAACCTATGTAGCATGCATGCGCAGCCGGTGGTGGACAAAAGCGTGATGCCAAAAATAAAAATAAACGTCGTTCTGCTGTGTAAAATTTTCTTGTCCGATTTCAAATTATAAATAAACGGAGAGAACCAATTCAAATTCGTATAGTAAAAAGTTGTAAAGGTACCTGGATCAAGTTTACATCGGAAATTAATAAAATTCTTAGTCGGGCAATTGTATTTCAACGTTAAATTGTCGAATTAATTTAAGCAACGAAGCTATAAAATAGGAATTTTCGCACTATGTTGAAAAGGTGGGCGAAATTACGCATTTCGTTTTAGCTTAATGGTGGATTCGAGAAAAAGAAACAAGCACAAAAAGAAATTGGCAAAATTGTGAAAACAAATATTCGTTCAACGCGTGGTGTTATGAAGAAACAGGCAAAGATAGTAAGCGATAATTCAATTGTAAAACATCAAAAACTTAAACGGGTATCGTATGAATAAATAAAATTTGGTAGAGTGGCAGTCAAAATGGAAAATAAGTGTAACAAAACTCCAAATGCCAACAATAAATATATGGATCATGTTTACTGTCACCCAACGGAAAGCAAGAACTACATTAGAGCTAATAACAATGCGGGGGGTGGTGGCGGCGCTGCATCAGTGGCAAATGCGGATTACTTGGCGCTTATAAAAGAAAACAAGCAACTACGCGCTATGTTGATACTCCATTTGGACTTAATACAAGCGCAAAGTGATCAACTTCAAGTTAAGGACAAACAACTTGCAGCTCAAAATGAGGAAATTGATGGATTGCGTTCAAAGAATCAGCAGCTTGAGACGCAAGTCCAGGAGTTACAAAAACAACTACAACGTCATATAAAACGAACGGCGAATTCGCCACCACCATTGGCAAAAATACAACGCAAAGCAGAGCCAGTGCTAGCAAGTCGTATGTCTCCTGTACCAACGGCAACAGTGGCAGCTCCTGGGGGACAAAATATTATTGGCGAGTGCAATGGTAAACTTATAAGTAAAATTATATTGCATCGTGTTAGTCTGCCTGATCATAGCCCGAATTCGACCACAACCGGTACTTCAGACACTACATCCGAGGCGGATGACAGTGCAGCTAGCAAGACACAAGCGGAACAAGATGAAAATGACGATTATGCAGAAGAAGAAGATGATGGTGACATGGAGGAAGCCGGCGAAACTACCGGTAATACCACCGAGGATAGTAATGATGTGGTTTCGGTACATTCCAAGCCCCTTGAACAGCAAATAATGTCGCCTATACATGTCACGCGTGGTGCTAAACCTATCCGACAATTAACCACACCTGTAACAACAGTTCCGGCTACAACAAATGCTTCGATGCCTGTAGTACCATCTTTGGTCCCCACCATTACAACGACAACAACCACAACCCAAGTATGTGTTACGCCACCAACACCAAGTCGGGGCAAACAAATGCCACTAATGTTGTGGCATGCACCAGATCTGCAATCTGATGAATCTGCAAGTTGTGAATCACTTGGTGAACTCTCTGATCAGGTATGTATTTGCCCTCAAACTTAAATTTTATAATTTTATTTATTGCAAGTTTTTTATTTCAGCGATCTATGGTTGCATCGCCAGCTTCACCGAAAATTGAAAATCAGTCAAAGAAAGCAAAGAACATCACAACTCATTCGCTTCGCAGCAGTACACACTTACAAACTCAACTACGGCAAAACAAATCTCGTCGTTGTGCTTACATATCAACGGACCAGATGTATTGCACGCGTGCGTGGGAGGACGAGGAGATTGTGGCCGATGGCTACGAATTTATGAAGGAAGAAGTTGAAGCACTACACGCTGATGCACCCATGTTAGAGATACCCAAATGGACAGAACACGAACTTACGGTATCCTATTGCATTGAGGGAACCGAAAATTTATCCGACGAGGCATTCCTTAAACGTCATGAAAAATTAGAACTAGCGGAGAAGCGGCGGAAAAAATGGGATGTACAGCAAATACGTGAACAGCGACGCATAGAAAAATTGAAGCGACGTCACTGCAAGGACGAAATCCAAATACCACCCGATCAACAACCATTATTGAGTTTTTATCCACAACCGGATGCGATACAAACCATTTGCTTTACTAATGACCTACCTGTGCAGGCCTTTGGTGAGCTGGTACCAAAATTAAGTGCACTAAATGATTTTGACTTGCCATGGTTAGATGCACTAAATAGTACACGCACACCAGGATCTTCAGCGACAGGCTCGATTGTCACATTGGCACATAGTCAAGCCGGCTCAAATCTTTCCTCAACGCAGGGGCAACAACAGTTATTAAACTCGACTTTTGTTTTTGTAAAAAAGCGCAAACGTCAACAAAGCGGTACAACTGGCGGCACAGGAGGCGCACAAACGACACGGCAGCGCGGTGCATTACGCAGGGCAGCGGCTATAACAACGACGCCAGCTGCGGCGACAGTGATGCCAGAACAAACTGTGATAGCACAAGCAGCCATGACGGAAACTGCGTTAGCAACGGCTTCGTCAACATTGCCTAATCGTAATTTGTCGACTGTAACAAATGAGAAAGTCAGCGAGGGACCGTCAAAGTAGTTAAACTTCATCGCCGCTTTTAACAGCGTCTATATTTATATGTTTGAAAAATTTCGAAGCTACTTGCGGAACTCATGTTGGTCTGAGAAAAGTTAAAATTAATTTCAACTTGAATTGTGGTGCCACGCCATGCATTGTTAATTTAATTTGTTTATTTTTGTTATGAAGCCTGGTATATTTCTTCTTTTACTACAATATCAACACATATATACAAATTGTATATACGAATTTATAATTTAATATGTTCATATTTTTGAACTTCATACAAAAAAACCACTAATATAGGATACTAAGTGGAGAGCCACCTACTAGTTTTGAGATTTTTGAAACTAAAAATGAATCCTCTGAGCCTAAGAACTGTACCAGTTTTAATGGACGTTGCGTTTAGAAGCTTACGGTTTGTAAATATTTTCGGTTTATATATAAAGAAATTATATAGCAGATTTATTTAGCACGTCTTGACAACGTTATATTTTTTTGTGTAGGTCTTAATAGCTAACACAAAATTTTAAAAGGTATAATGTAATTTAGTGATAGCTTCAAAAGTAAAAAGTAGCTACTATAGAAAATTCAAATATACGATATACATACACATGAAACGAACTTGAAGAAATGTAGCGTGAGATTTTTGAGCTTAAAACACAAATAACTGTGGTCCAAAAGTAGCTTAAAATTTTTTTTAGTATAATATTGGATAAGGCAAGATATGGCGAGAGAACCAAATTAGTGCCGAATAACTTGTATTTATGTGTGCGTACAATGTGTAGAGCGTGACAGTGGTTTAGAACGCCACTAAATTTTTAATTTATTTAACTTGAATTGTGTTATAAAAAACAATATTTTTTCTTTTCTTGGTTTTGTGAAAAAAATAATGAAGAAATCATTAAATGAGCATTATTCAATTGGATTTATTTTACAAATAATATCAATTACATATTTTATATACATACATATATACTTTGTAGTGTTCGTACTGAATTGATAATAAATCTTCGACCATAAACGAAGAATAGTTGAGAAAAATTTTAGGAACACATTTAATTTATTATTTTACAAGTTTAATTTTGTGGACAAATTGCAAAAAAATGCATTCTAATGCAATATAATCAATCTAACACATACAAATGAAGCTAAATTCTATTATATGTATGTTTATAATACGTTTTTACTATAAATTAATTTGGCAATAAAGCGTATGCAGTGAAAAGCCTGTTAGTGTGTAAGCATGATATAAAATAATTAGTTGCTTTAAAACTTTACATTTAATTTTACGAACGATTAACGAGACCAAAAAAATTACAAAAAGTGCATTTTCGTAGGCGAAATTTAGAAAGATAGCAGTCAAATTAGTGTAAATATTATAGTATATAAATTATGTAAGTGGTGTGAATAACAGACTTAAAGTTATAATAATAATTTCTATTCGCAATGAACTCAATTCGCTCCAGCGTGTGTGCTTTTATTTTTTCAAATTCTGTTGTTGCACACCAAAAATATCATCTTATTTATACTTGTTTGTTAACTATTACGAATTTGAAGTGTACACATAAATTTATTTATTTTCTTGTGTTTAATAGATGTAAAGAATGTACGAGTAAAATTAAAAGTAATTGAATTATGTGTTTACACATGGAAAGCACGTTGTGGTACTTTTATTAAATAGAAAAAACTAGAATGCACCGAAACTCTAATACCCTTCATAGAGTACTTCTTATAGCTTAAAAGAATATATAGAAATCTTTATCTTGAAAATGGTCAATCATTTTATATCAGCTATATGATATAGTGATCCGATTGGAACATTGGTCCGTTTGTTTACATTTAGCCAAGTCCTTAACCCTTTTTTAACAATTTGAAGTCAATGACCCTTTTGTTTACATTTAGCAAAGTCAATAAGACCTTTGGTTACATTTTACAAATTCAATGACCTCTTTGTTTACATTTTATGAGGTCCGTGACCTTTTTGTTAACCTTTAGACAAGACCAAAACTTTTGTTTATTTATACATATATAAGGCTTTCGACGTTTTCATCTGGGGCTTAAAAGTTTCGTAATAAACTGAATATACCCTGTTCAAGGTAAAAAAAAAGAAAAAGTTTTAACTTTATACCCTTCACAAATAAAAAAGTTTTCATACAAGAACTTGATTTTAACCGTTCAGTTTATATGGCAGCTACAGTGGTTCGACATGTGAGGAGCCATTTTGATAGAAAAAGACATATGCAAAATTTCACATTGATAACTCAAAAACTTGGGGACAGAAAATGGAAAATATCCAAAATATTTCTCCTATATGCTTTCTTTTACATACATATGTACATAGATGTACGGATTTATTTTTATAATAATTTTATGCATACATGTATAATAATCGTATTACAGATGGACTTTACAAATTGACAAGTTACAACTTTAAAATTGACTGTGATTATATATATAATTTGCAGCTGGTATATGCCATGTGCTCTAGTCGGCGAATGATTGCACGAAGGCGATCTGCTTCAACGAATTATTTAACGCTTTGCGTAAGATATTTATCAGCTGTTGTCTGCCATACTTCATCTATATCCGCGAAGCGATTACGCCACAATTCTTTAATAATTTTCCAACCCTCCTCTTGTGTTACCAAAACATATTCATTAGACGGATCCAAACTGTGCGTATATGCGCCCATAACGAGACTCTGCACTAAACGTGCCGCTACACAGTACTTCAATAGTAAACGTTCATCATTACTTATTGGACGTATATCGGTGTAACCGGCAAGGAAGTAACCACCGCTTTCTAGTGACTTTGCCTGCAATATCATATAAGTGAGGGCAATGCCGATTTCGAATATAATTGGCGATTTATTTGTATCACCAAAATCTATAATGGCCTTAACTTTGTATTCGCCGCTTGCGGAAGATTTTGATTGTTCAACAATGATATTTTGTTCATTATAATCGCCATGTATGACTTGCTTTTCCAGCTCATCTATTTTATTGAGTACATTATTTTCGAATGAGTCGATAATTTCTTCAACAATTGCTTTGCGTTCGTGGTCCTGTAAAACATAGAGGAATTCTCTCAATTGTGGTATAGATTCCAACATCCATAGAGTTTTATGTGTATCATAGGCGTCATGGTGGAAGTTCTGTGTGAAGAAAACAAAAGTAATTTAGATATAGACATGTATGTATATTTTTTACGCAATTAAAATAGATATGTATAGTTTACGCACTTTCAGCGCTCTGTCGATTTTAGCTATGTATTCTCCGCTCTTATATAGCAGATAATTGGATTTTTCTACTTCATGAAACATCTGGCCAGGTACAAATTCCAGCAGACGTACAACATAGTCTGCGCCATTCATGTGCTCGACCGAAAAATATTTGCCATTTACATTAGTTATAGGTGAGGGACAAACGATACCTTCTTTGGCTAAGAGTAAATGAAGTAAACATATTGTTATATTTTTAAATTAACAGAAGAAGGCATATGGAAATCTTACACAGATAAATCATTAGTTGATTCTGCGCATCAATAAAGTCTGTCTTTTTCGAGTCCAACGCATTCAGAATTTTCAAAACATAACCATGCGGCCATGGCGTAGCGATAATTGGATTTTTTATATTCCTGAAAAAATTAAAGAAAGTGATGTAATACTTTTTGCAAATTCGAACTTTATGCATATTGTTAATGTTGTAGGTGTTACAGCTCTAGATATTAACACTAACGACGTATTTTGAATTCAGTTTTTAAGACATGTCAACTACAAATTGTCTACCATTTATTACGATATATCTCATTTAAATCTATGTATTTATTTTTAATTTTATATTTAAAAAAAAAAATCCGTTATTTTTAAACGTTTCAAAAAAGTTCATTGCAAACTTTGATATACAGCTTTTTCGCTTATTTATCGAATGACTAGTAAATCTGAACTGGCAATGCTGCTAAAAGCTTTGCAGTCAGCTGATTCACAATGACAGTTGTTTCTTGGCGCCAAATGTAAACTGTTTTTCACATATAATTGATTTGTTTGTTTATAACAACAGTACATAGTTATCCCAAATTAGTATGAAATAATAATAATTAAAATATTCGAGTTGTGAAGAATAGGACTTTTCCGCGCTAAAATGGGCATTACGGGCCTTATCAAATTTCTGGGGAAAGCTTCATCTGATATACATTTAAAGGATATACGGGGCAGCACCGTGGTGGTGGATACGTATTGTTTGTTGCACAAAGGCGCTTTCGGCTGTGCTGAAAAGTTGGCGAGAGGTGAAGACACCGACCAATATATGCAATATTGTATGAAATATGTAGAGCTGCTGTTAAGTTATGATATCAAACCGATTTTGGTATTCGATGGCAGACACTTGCCTGCGAAAGAACTGACTGAACGACGGCGACGGGAAAGCCGAAAGCAATCACGCGAAATGGCTTCAGCATTGCTACGTGCTGGAGACAAGGAAGGTGCACGTTCACATATGCGCCGATGTGTTGATATAACACATGAAATGGCTTTGCGTGTAATACGTGAATGTCGGCTGCGAAATGTCGATTGCATAGTGGCACCATATGAAGCGGATGCACAAATGGCCTGGTTAAATAAGGTCGGTGTGGCACAATATGTTATAACCGAAGATTCCGATTTGACATTATTTGGCGCAAATAAAATAATATTCAAGCTGGACTTGAATGGCACTGGATCACTCGTAGAAGCAGACAAATTTTATTTGGCAATGGGGTGTAAAAGGGAGAACTACAATTTTGAGAAATTTAGGCGCATGTGCATACTGTCAGGTTGTGATTATTTAGATTCGCTTCCGGGTATTGGATTAATGAAGGCGTGTAAATTTATACTTATGACGGAACAAGAAGATATGTGGAAAGCACTGCGAAAAATACCGGCTTATTTGAAAATGAAAAATTTACAGGTACGTAATGTTAAAAATGAATTTGGCTGCAAATTTTTAGCCAAAATTGAAATATTGATTTGTTAATCTGGTCACTCCTCTCTTTTGTGGACAACTGTAAGTGCGCACATCTAAAAGGCTCAAATTAAATAATTATTTTCCATTCATAGGTGGATGACGAATACATTGAACAGTTCCATAAAGCGGAAGCCACATTTAAGCATATGTTTATCTATAATCCGTTTGAAAGGCGTATGGAACGGTTAAATGAAATCACTGAACCCAGCACAGAGGAACGCTACTGCTCCAACGCAGGTATAATAATTGACGACCAAGAACGCGCTTTGCAGCTTGCGTTAGGAAACTTAAACCCATTTACATTTAAACAGCTAGACAACTGGCATCCGGATAGGAATTACGGATTTGCACAGGCAACGAAAAATAAAATCAAACGCGCCAAACATAAAAGCATTTGGCAAGAAAAATATCAAGCACTTTCCAACGGTCATATTTCGAAGGATGTGGTGAAGGACGACAAATGTGCCTTGGATTTTAGAAAAGTAGATTTTTCAACTAAATTTATTAACGAAGAAATCACCGAAAATGCACGTGCGGAGCGCGCCAAACCTGAAGAAGCCGAAATATTTTCTATGTATCAATATAAGGCTACCGAGCTAGAAGAGCCAAGTGCCAAGCGGCGACGATATAGTAGCGAAAGCAATAACGATGATGCTGATGAACACAAAAAATCAGAAGCAACACAAAATGTGGTTTTAACACACAATAACCATAACCCTTTTGCCAAAGTACAATGTATGGAAGTAGCGAAAAGTGCCAAAACCGTTTGTGAAAATTCATCTCTGTTGAAAATACTCAGCCCTAAGAAAGCGCGTTGTGAAGCTAATTTAAGGAAGAGTATTCCCTTAAATAGTCCTAAAAGTCCGTTAGATAGATTGCAGGAAACGGCTATAGTTAAAAGTCGATTTTTTTCAAACAATGTCAACGAAGTCAGCAGAATCAAGAAAAATGTAAGCAGAGATTTAACTGCTGAAATAAATTCAATAGAAAAGCAATCATACCAAAAGGAGGAAAAACTAGCATTGCTCTATGACTCACCATCGCCGAAGAAAACTTTACTTGGAGAATTTAGCGCTGCCATGAAAAATGAAAAAAAATTTAAAATTAGCAAAAACGAACACAAAAGCTGCGTAAACGATGATGAAGTGTTAGAAGAAGAGGTCGCTAGTACGTGCGCTTTGAAATTGAATACTAGCTTTATTGCAGGTGATATTGTAGATAATGAAAGTAAAAATAGTATAGATAATGCTATAACGATATCCGATGACGAAGATAATGATAACAGCAAATACGAAAATTCTAGTCACACAGTAACACCAACATCACAAAAGTCCAACAACTCGACAATGTTTTTCAAATCGCAAGAGAAGCTGCGTTTGGGCTTAACGCGTACGAAATCCAAAGCGGCATTGAAATCACAAAAGACAAATGGAAAATCTAAATCGAATTCCACGATTACCTCAACAACCGCTATGTTGCAGAGTCAAACGCGTTTAACTATGTTTGGCTTCCAAAAACGACCCACTTTGAAGTAGTGTTGTAAGCATTAATGTTTTGTATATGTGTAGTTTTGATATGTACGTTTATATAGGTTAATGTTACATAGTATTTTCTACTATTTATTATGTGTATTATCTGTTATATATACCTCTAAGTATTTGAGTGGAGTTAGCATAATTTAATACACGTTTCATTATAGTCTAAAAAATTATGGTTGTGGTTGATTATCAATCAAATAAAGGCTAAGAAATTAACACTGATATAAATTTCAATTTTTTACAATATCAACATTTTTGTGTGCTCACTTTGGATACAAAACAGTAATATTTAAAGTATCAGAAACGTCAGAAGTTTAAGAGTTACTTGCAAATCCAGAAATAGGTGCTATGCCTTTTTTTTAGATTAGATTAGATTTCAAAAAGAAAGGGAAGCTCAAAAAGAATATAGTTACAAATTTTCTTCAGTTAAGTTTGTCATTTGTGTTACTTCTGTGCATTGACACACAAATAGCTAAACGATTTTTTTTATAGTAATTATTCCAGCTTAGAAATTGGTTACGTACTAATACTAATGCGAGGTAGGGACTACTTATCATTTGACAAGTGAAAACTTATATAACCATCTAATTGCCCAGCTATTGTAGACGATAATTTATTGGCGAGAGAGTCACAAGCTCTAAACAGTCATTTGGAAATGGTACAGTGATGAGAAATATGATTGAAGATGCGTATTTTACTTTTGTACATATGTATGTATGTCATTCGTTATATACTTTATATTACTATTTGCCAATTCCATAGCACTTGTAAGTGCGTCGAACCTTTAGGCTTGCTATTACATTCTTACATATGTACATACATATATTATTATCTCAGTCGGCGGCTAAATTTATGAGTGGCGAATTCAAATATATGTATATAGTAATACTATGTACATATATGTACATATGGGAGCAAATTATGTAAATATACATATATACATACATACTATGTGTAAATAGAAATGATAAGTAATCGGTCACGTTCGATTGTCTGCTATAATTGCATGGATGCAATGAAAAAAGTTATACGCCATCAACAAATTAACCGTCAATGAAGAAACATGCATACATACGTATGTATGCACATATGTACATTGGTGCATACGTGTGTATGGATTTGTATATCTAAAAATATTTGTGTCATGTAAACTTGCGTAAAAAGGTACAAATACGTAAGTATACATATATGTGCAGTCATATGTGATCACAAGTAAACTGTTCTACAAGTACAATTTTCTTGCAAATAATAATTGTAAATATTAATAATTAGAAGCCGTTTGATGAAAGGTATTTTAGTAGCGGCGTTACAGCTATAAAAATGTTTTACGACTTACCGGGTGGTAGTCACGTGCCTGTTACTGAAGGGAGTTGGAAAGTCATATAATACATATGTATGTATATCATAACACCATTTATAATAAATATATAATATAACAGAAATACATACATACTTTACCGCTATACGCTATCTTTTTTAGAAAAGCTAAACGAAATTAAAAAACTCTAATGTGAAAAATTTTAATATTTCTAGAGACGTTTCTTTCGTAAGTACCTATACATACATATATGTATATTGTAGCTGCAATTTAGGCTGATGTAATTTTTTAAGCATTTTTTCAATAAAAATTGTTATATTGTAATTTTAGTGCTTACCAGTCCGGTTGTATAAGATAATTGCGATCATCATATGATATCAACTCTTTGATCTCATTTATTGTTATGCCATAGAGACGTCGTACTAACGATTCCACATTTTCAGCTGTCACTTTTGGCTTAATATTTGAGCCTGGCTGTAATAATTCACTTTTATTTGCATTATTAGAGACATTGTTGTCATTAACATTATTATCGGCTGCGTTCGACGCGTCGCTGTTATTGTTCGCCACAACGCATTTATTAGCTAGATCATATTCATGATTTAATGTATAGGATTTCTTCCTTAAGCTAGTCAATTCCACATTATTCCACTGTTCCATGATATATGTAAAATAGCACTGTTTTTAATGAGACTCGTGACTTAGAATTTTAATTCGGTAATTCTGCGTCAGCCCTCTGAATTGAAAATGAAAAATTAGCAAAATATTTGAAAAATAAATATACATATATATAGTAAGCTTGCTGCCTCTAGGCACTTTACTGCTCACCGGCACAAATGCGAATGCTACTCACACATGTATGTCTCAAATGATATTCCGAGTTCCCCTCGCTCTTCATACAGCTAAACGCAGCGGTTGTTGTTTGCTTGTTGTTTAATAAACTTTGTTGTTGTTGTTATTTTAAGTTATTTGTTATTTAGTTTTTTATTTTGTGTACTTCATTTGTTGAACTCTTATTGTTAAAGTTGTTTATCTTTGCTTCATTTTAACTCTCTCCACGACGCTTCTGTCTCACTGAAGCTGCTTTGATCCATATAGCCTCATATGGGTTGAACGATGTTTGCATTGCTTGCTTGAACAATTTGGCTGTAGATCAGAATGCAAAATATCAACGTTAAATTGTTACTTCTCATATGAGATACTCATCATCTCTCTTGAGTGTGTGTACTAAGTAAGTATATAATTGTATGTATGTCATATCTATAGATTTTAAATAACTTTGTGTATAAAAGTCGCAACCTCTTTCTAAGTAATGAAAGGTGATTTTGTTTGTGTGGGCATTTCATATAAGACCGTAAATAGGTATGTCATGATAATGCGTTTAAAAATAAAAGTTTAAAAAGATAATTGATTAGTTTTGAATACAAGTAAGTAAAATGTCATAAAAATATCATTGTGTAAATATTTTCAAACAAACGTTAAATAATAAGTCATAAGTGTCGAGTCGTAGGAGTAGGTAAAATTGTATTCATATGTTTGTATGTTCATGCACATACTTATGCATACGTATGTAGGAATATCAGTATGTATGACCAACAATGTTCCCCTCAAATTGTTCGTGTATATAGTAGTTAGTTAAGATGTTATAAATTTTTATATACAAACGTAGCTATTTACGGATAAGCAAGATGCTCCCCCAAGTGCTATGAGCACTAATAGAATTATATCGTTAAGCTTTAAGTGAAATTAGATTATATTGTTGTTATTGTTGTAGCGGTAATCTAAACTCTATTTGGAGGAAAGTAAATTAGATTATCATAAGTGTCGCTTGTTATTGCCAGTTTTGACTTAATTTAACTACATAATATAGGAACGATGTTTGACTTTTGCTCAGAAGATATATTCATAACAGAGACGAATAGAGGATAGCAAATAATTAAGGTAAAAAGGAATTGTAAAAAAAAATTAAAAATTGTAGGAATTGTTTTCTTAATCTAAGTTTAAAAAGAAGTATTTACAGTTCTTACTAAATCCATGCCCTTGATATTATAAATGCACCAAAGCACTTATATTTTCCCGTCAAAAAACTACTAATGTATATACCTAAATTAAGATCATGATAAATGTTAATATTGACATAATAATATTACAATAATATTTAAATATAATAAGTACTAAAACCCGTTCCATTGCAACAATTGCTATTATTTGCATTTTCGTCCATACTTACGCTAATTTGTTTGCATTTCCAATAAAAAATGCACATTTGTAGTTATCCAGTTTGTGGACTTCTTTGCGTAACGTACAGACATGTGACAGTATAGTTTTACCCATAAAACTATTTACCGCAAATATCTTTAAATATATTAAGTAAATTTAAAAAAAAATTTTATTTCACTTTTGTTTGCTACAATTCTAGTAATCTGCTGTTATGGGGGCAACAGCTGATATAACAAAAACAATAAAAGCTTTTCGCTAAAAGCTTTGACATTCTAGCCGATTTTACATAGCACACAACCCTGTACAAAATATTTTTTTTAAATTGTTTCCTTTTGCATGTGAAAATAATGAATTAAATATGTACACTGATCAGAAAATATAAACACATATATTGATATTTTTTAGAAACCCTGAAATAACATAAATACACATCTTTAAATTAAATATGCCTGTCATAATGCAACCCTTCTATTGTATGCATTCCGATGTTCTTCTGCACATATGACTTTTTGTATGTAAACATAACCAAAAATATTGACTAAATTCATTTTAAGCGCCTTTTAAATTGGCAGAAGTCTTCCGAAATATAATTGAGTTTATATTTTAATAATCAACCAGAATGGATCAATTATATATTGAAATTGAAATAAATACCCGTAATGATAATACAGAAATATATAGCAGTATAGAGTCTTTTATGGCTTTATATGTGTACCGGTACTTGCAATCGCCGTCAAACATTAAATTGAATTTCGTGCGGACAACCATCCGGGGGGCAAAACTTCGTTTACGTTCAGAATACCTTAGACGCGAGTTAACTGAAGAGAAAATTCATTGCAAAGAAGCAACAAGTGTAGAGGCCATAAGAGACCTTAGACTGCCAATTTATGCAAAAGACGAAAATACCTTTATCGCGGGTATGTGCGCTGTTTGCAGAGAACTTGTAGCGCGGCAGGAATGCCTAGAACGACGCAAGTTATTGGGTTTTAAAGGTGCTTGTTTGCTGGCACCAGCAGAATCTTCTATTTGGACACGATTTTGTGAAGTTGATATCGTGGATGCCATGAATCGTTTATTGAGTACCTTGCAGTCGGGTGGTAGCCTGGACGAAATTCCGAAGGAAGTACCACGATTTGAACGACACATGAACGAACCAGTACGAATGCATAATATTTACAAAACCGCGCGTGAACAGGCCCAACAACAGAATTCTGATGCTGGAACAAAGAAGAAAAACAAAGTAATACTCGATTGCAGTGTACCTAAAGAGAAGTTACCAATTGAACATCGGTTTGCTGAAGGCATTAGTTTTACCATTGCAGATATAATTTTATATACTTTCATGCGTTTAATATTTAAATATTGCAAAGATATGCTAATGCTTTTTCCATTAACCTCTACATGGCTTAGTGAGGTAATCTTAAAGATACTAGTTTGTTGATTGATATTTAATTTTTCATATTTTTTATATAGATTGACATTTTTGATCCTAGTTGTTATCGCATATTGAACGAATTGTATCTGCATGAACAACGTTATGAATCATCAACTCTACTTACTATACCAGATTGTGAACCTGCCAGCCTTTATAAGAGCGATCCGAAGCGCTATAAACCCAGAAACCGAATCTATACGGAACAAAGTGAAGTAGATGCTGCATTGACTAAATTAGAAAAGTTGCAGTTGCAGTTTAGTAGTGAATCCACAAATACATATGAGAAAAATCATATCGATTGGGAAGTAATAGAACCTGATCAAGAAAAAAATTCGGCATTACCACGCGAACGTATTATTCGTAAACGTCAGCAATTACAGAATGTTGCTAATGCAGTGGTCTCATTAGCAATACCAGGCAATAGAATCATTGATTTTTGCAGCGGAACAGGTCATTTAGGCATATTGTTAGCTTTACAATTACCAAACTGCATCATAATATTAATGGAAAACAAGGCAATATCTTTAGAGCGAGCAAAACAGCGAGCCACACAATTAGGTCTGAAAAATTGTCGCTTTTATCAGTGCAATATTGATTATTTCGAGGGACATTTTGATGTTGGTACATCATTGCATGCTTGTGGCACCGCGACGGATATAGTACTTCAGCAGTGTCGTCGATCGCGTGCGGGATTTGTTTGCTGTCCTTGTTGTTATGGATCACTACAACCAATGCCACACATCACATATCCGTTAAGCGAGTGCTTCCGGACAACATTGACCGAAAAAGATTATTTATATATAGCGCATACAGCTGACCAAGCCCATGAGTTGGGTACCTTGAATTGTCGTCCAGAAACCACACGTCAAGGACAGTTGTGTATGGATATAGTTGATACGGATCGTAAACGCCAAGCCGAGGAAGTCGGATATGATGTAATTCTAACTCGTTTAAAGCCAGAGCAATGTACGCCTAAAAATCGTTTGTTGGTCGGACGTATTACGAAAAATAGCTGACATATAATATGCTTATATGAAGTTACGAATGACTAAGACATTTTTTGTTAAGATTCCTTTAAGAAGTAAATGTGTCAGTTTTTATTAGAAAATTGTTTTCCTTTTATTTCTCCAATCAAGCCCAATCATTGAGATTATAAATATGAAAATCGGGACACGCACTCAAATATTCATGTTTTAGCTTCACAACATTTATGCATTTCCATTATTTAAATTTTACGTTAATTTATTTTTTCTATGCCTTAATTAAGAATAGTCCACCGCGCAACGCTAGAACCAAATGAAGCACTGAGCCACCTTGCACTTTGTAATCGGCGGCGGTTTTGTCGTCATTCCTAAAACACAAAAGTAAAATTATTTTATAGTATATAATATACACAAATACTAAAACTATTAAGCCTACGCGTATTATAAATTTTAGAACACAATAAAAGTTGAAGTTTATAGCGTTAAATTTTACATAAAAGTCTTCAATCATACATACATACTTTTACTATTTCAATATATGTTAATAAATTAACATATATTCAACTTACATTTGCTTGCCAGAGAAAATAAGTCGCTGTTGCTGTGGTGGTATGCCTTCCTTCTCCTCTACTCGCTCCTTGATTCTATCCACTTTGTCTGTAGGCTCAATGTCGATTTCTATTTCCTTGCCGGTTAGTGTCTAATGTCAGTTACATATATGGACAATAATTATTAGTGAATAAGCAATAATCATGATTTCTGATTCAAGATATTTGTAGTATTTGGCGAACCTAGTGATGATTCGCGAATTCTGTCGCCTACATAAAACGAAACACTTTTACTCACCTTTACTTTAATCAACATGTTGCGTACTAAAATAAGATATTTGCTTGAACTTTTCTCGAAATGATAATCAGAATGTTTTGATTTTCTAACTTTATTTCTCTATTGGCGTACACCTCTCTATTTTTGCACAAAATTTACCGCTACCGCTTTTCCAAAATTAATGTGTAAAGACAATTGGAATGACATTTGGTAGCTATAGTTGTTGCGTTATTGCGAAATGGCAAAACGTTACTAGAACTTTCAAAGACAGGGTGGTTTATATAAAAAAAATTTAGTACGTTAATATTGATTACAATGACGATTATTACTATGGGATATTTCACTTAACTTAAGTATTATTACTGAGAAAACAATTATATTTTAAGATTTTAGAAGGGAGCCTGAATTTAGGCATTTATTTCTGCCGAAATAAAAATTCAGTTCTTAGTTCCAAGTGAGCTTTAGCTAAAACATTTCACGGTGTAAACACCATATTATTATAGGTTTACAAGTATAGGCAACAAGGACTAATATGGAAGCAAATTTAAAAATACAAGTACAAAGGAGTTTGTTTGTTTATTTATTTTAAATAAAAAATTGGTATAAAATTATTTTTTGTACATTTCTCTACATAATTTAACTAATTTGAGCTCAACGATCTTTGTATGCCTAAATAAATCTGTTTAATTTATTTTGCGCTTCTACACTTTCTGAAATTAGACGAACGTCTCTGGCATATGTGCGACAGCAGCCACCGATGATTTTCGCTCCCAATTTAGACCATTCAGGCACGTAGCTTGCCAGTGGTACACAATGTTCGCGCCCTTGCCAACCCTTCGCTACATCGTAAACTTCTCCACTGTTCGGATACACAACCAGTGGAATCTTCTCGGCATCAGGTGTGTTACCGTTTAAACTTTTGAACAATGGTGTAACAAACTATAAGTGAATGAGAAAATATTTATAAATTATAAATTAAAAATTATTATGATATGAAAATTTACCCCCGGATGCACGCAATTAACACCTATTGCCAAGCATTTACTTCGTGCGTTACGTTCTCCTAATAGTTCCCATAACGAGCGCGCTGCATCTGCAAAATTTTCTCCATGCGCTAAAGTGTTTTCATCCTTACACTGATAAGCTATCCAATATTTAACATCTGGATAATCATCACACAACATTTCTACCAACGCTTCCGCTTCAGCCTGACAGGGGATTGTCTCGATGGCCAACGCATCAACGCCAGCTGCTAAACAAGCATCAATACGTGTACGATGCCAGTCGGTAATCTCTTTCAGCGTAACATGGTCTACATAATCGCCTGTGTACTCGGAACCGTCATGCAAATGAGCGCCATATGGACCGATTGAAGCCAGTATGAGAGGGAAACCTGAAAACAGAAATTTGTACAGAGTGACCATTTTTGTAAAGTTTCCGTTTCCGAAAGTTCAAATAAAAAACTATGTGCAGTGAACGTCCGTTTCCGTTCCGTTCTGTTCCGTTTCACACTGCACGCGCTAAATCAACAGCTTTAAAATTATAACGCGTGCGGTTTATTTTCATGTGTAGAATCAGTGAAATATTATAATGTCAATTGTGTTAACATACCATCGGGTACGTGCACTTTCGCTTCGCAACATTCCGCCAAGTATTTATCTTTAGCAATATGCGCCAAACGCACTGTTTTCTTCATCAACTCAATGCTTTGCTCAACATCCAAGTCCAAGTAGTCAACATAACCTTCAACACTGCATTGGTAAGTGTTAGTCAGTATGATATCGGCACCATCTATAAATATTTATGTATGTATATGTATTTGTTGGTATATTAAACATATATTTTTTAAATAATCCTAATATATAAATGTACGTATAGGTATATATGCATGTACATACGTATATTTGCTGGAATATTTCTGCTGTCGCAAATAATTTAATATACTACATATATGTACATCCATACATATTTACATACATATATAAATATATGTACTCCATTTGATCAGGAAAAAACATCTCCGCTTACTTTGCAAAAAATCTAAATGTGTATTGATAACAGCCGCTGGATTTGTAGCGTTGAATCTAGCGCTCCATAACGGATCACCATCAACGGCGTTGCCAACATGCACCGTCATTTGCGTGCCAAAGCCGCCATCTTTGGTCAGTATCCGTGTTGGGCCCATGTTAAAAGAAGTTTCACTGGAAAAAAATTTTAATTTATGTTAAGCTCATTTTAAATGATGCATAGTTTATATTAATTTTACGAATCCAACGAAAATAATTATACATATGTACATATATATATATGTATGTATATATATGTATATAATTGGTCGCAAACTATATATGTACGTTTATATGTAGGTGCTTACACTAGAAAAGTATATATAGTATGTATGCATGGGTACGTATTTAATAATTATTAATACATACATATATGCAAATATATATTTTATTTAATTTTTATATTGCAACTACAAAATTATGTTGTTCTGTGAAAATTATTCTGAAAAAATAAAAATTTTTATTTCTATGCTACTATTTGCAGTATCGTTTATTCCAACGTTCACGTTAAATTTACGCAACAAACCTTACTGCCAAAAAATGCACATTTTTACGTATTTTAAAACAAATCTTCATTATCGCTTTGAAAATAGCCCGTGAGACAATAAAAGCATGCCAATATTTAATTCGATTTTCCAAACATTTGTTATAGGCTTTGGCTGTAATGACATTCAGTGCCTTCTGTGCATTTTTTCTGGTTTCCGGTCATTTTTGGAGCTCCATTCGCTTGATTGTTAGGCAGTTTCAACGTCACATTCATAAATCCACGTCTCGCTACCAGGAATAATGCGTTTGATGAATACAGGGTCCTCAGCTACGTTGGCAAGCTTTCTTTTGCGACCTCTACAAGTAGCATTGACTCGCTCCACACCCACAGCATTAATCAAAATGCGTGTGTCGATTTCTAAGAAGTGTTGAGATCCTTTGCTATACTACCTATGAAGATCAAATTCCACACAAACATAAAAAAATTGTAACGATCTTTTTTTTATCGATGCGCAGATTAAAAGACCAGTCCGGGTCAAATTTTATCATATACATATGTAGATTTTCATGTCCCATCATTAGCATTGACATAAAGTCTACACAATTACATATCATATATGCAAGATAACGTGAACCTCTCAGCAATCTCACCAAACCTTTGCCAACAGCGATCTCTCAAAAGTTTCGTGTTTCTTTTGCTTAATTTTTTATTTCTGTTTGCAGCTTTTCTTTCTGAATTTTTCTAATGTATGTATGTAGGTCATGTTCTTCAAGACCACTGTCACTTTTTAAATAATATACTATCTGCATGCGACGCACCATTCTTTTATTTTTGGTAAAATGTGTATGTGTGTATTGTGTTCGTATGCAAATATTGTTTATTCGAGAAAGAATGTGCATCTTTGCATCTATTTATAATTATATACATATGTATATATTTTATTGTGTAGTACGCTGAAATAATCTAGACGACAAGTGCAATGAACTTAAACCACTTTGTTGTTAGGAGCATTCACACAATGATATACTATAAAGGTTCCTATGCAGTGTTCATGAACTTTGCTGCTTGGGCTACATATGTATATACATACATATGTAGGTATGTATGTGCAGTTATTGTTATGTTTGTGATAACTGTTGCTGGGTTATATTTATATACGTTGCAGTTTTGTTTAAAAAAGTTGCATTCAAAGCGGATTCCTTTCAATCTTTAGCTGGCGCGTTGTACAGATGTCTATGTTTTGGAGCAAAATTCTTTAATCTTTAATGATGGATGGCTTTCTGTCGCAGTTTTTTGTTAAAAAAAATTATAAAAAAAGTTTCGAAATCGAAACTAATACGAAGTGTTTATTATAAAAAAAACATAACCAACTTCTTTAATTAAAATTTCGAAACCGAAACTGATATTAAGTTTTTATTATAAAAAAAGCTATGAACGATTTTTTTATAATAAACACTTCATATTCCATATAGACTCCTTCATAATTTTTTATTTGCTTATGACATACTACATACATACATATATTTTCTATGTAATTTAACTCATCTCCCTAAATATGCTTATGAAAATGTTATCCTTAGCAACAAAATATTTTTTTATGTTTACAAGCATATTATATATGATAGCATCGGTCCTAAGCATATGTACATCTGTTCACTTACAATATACATATAAGGTCAATATATACATATTTATACATATTTATGTATTTAATCAATATATTTTGGCTGAACATCTGCTGATTTGGCGTCATAAAATCGTAAATGATTTTCGCCAGTAATAATAGGGAGTTCGTAACAAGCTTCTAAGCTATTAAAACTATCATGGAAATATTATGAGTACAACTATCTCCAAAACATTTGTAGTCTTTATTAATTATAACTAAACGACATAGTAACAGCCAATAACATACTGTGTGGATTTCACCTTCAGCCTATTATCTATTGATTTCAATAGATTATGGTATGACGTTTACGAAAGTTGCAATAAATTATCAATTTCCAAAGAGATTATCTGTTCGCAATGTGCTTTGTTTTTCATAACACTACGTGAGTAATTTACCGTGAGACATTTTCAGAAGAAGCATTGATTGATATATTTATCCGAATTCAATAATTTTTTGTTCCTACTGCTCAATTTAACTAAACTATGGGGCTTAGTTTTCTGCCAAATTCATGTATTCAGACAACCAACCGTTTATCTTTCATTTAGATTGCAGAAATATTGTATACATAAATTTAAACAAACACTCTAAGAAAACTGGTCGCAGTACCTCCTTTTAGAAGAGTTATATAAAAGTAGTAACTAAGATGTCACCAACATCCTCTCTCCGTTATGTTAATTTAAAATTGAATTTACGAATGGTTACTCATACGACATGTCTTCCTATTATACACCACTTTAGGCACAAGCAGGAATGTTATATACATTTATTTCGAAATATATGGAAAAATTTGTCCGTATATACCATCAAGCTAAGTTTTACACAAATTCGTATGTATTTATTAAGAAGATTTTGCAAAATCGACTAATTTGAATTTCAAATCACTCATACGCCCCGTTGGCTCTTTGCATTAACCATAGAAAAGCAAAGTTTCAAATGTAAAATTTATTTAGAAATTTAAAAATTTTGTTGAAAAAAATATGCATAATATAACAGTACTATATTGCCGTTGTAAGTTTGTATGTATGAGTGGTGTAACAAATAGTTCGCTTTTAAGGGGTTCAATTGTCTTATTAAATTTTATAACAGAATATTGTCGGAATTTTCAAGTTGATCCGACTTGGACGAAGGATTTTTTTGGATTACAACTATTTGAAAAAAAGTCGTAAAATGTTCACCGAGATTTTCATTTTTTTGTAAAAATGTCTACCAAAAATACAATTTTCAGCTTTTTTCCCTTCGTTTAGGCTTTAGATGATCTGTAAGGAGTTATCCTGCCAACGCGGGCGCATTTTTTTGCCGAGTGGTCACCGAAAAAGGCGTCGCAATGGCCGAGTTTAAAATACTTTTTTCCCAAAAATTTCAGAATTTCACGGCACTGTGCCTGTTTTACTTAAATAGAGCCTGCTGGCGGCTAGCTTGGCGCGACACTGAACTAAGCACTGGTCAGGCACTGTACATGCTTTACTTATATAGAGTCTGCTGGTGGCCAGCTTCCCGCGAAATTATCATATCGTGGCGCGAGAATCACCTAGGCACTGGCCAGGCACTGTGCCTGCTTTACTTATACAGAGCCTGCTGGCGGCCTGCTTCCCGCGAAATTATCATATCGTGGCGCGAGAATCACCTAAGCACTGGCCAGGCACTGTGCCTGTTTTACTTATACAGAGCCTGCTGGCGGCCAGCTTCCCGCGAAATTATCATATCGTGGCGCGAGAATCACCTAAGCACTGGCCAGGCACTGTGCCTGTTTTACTTATACAGAGCCTGCTGGCGGCCAGCTTCCCGCGAAATTATCATATCGTGGCGCGAGAATCACCTAAGCACTGGCCAGGCACTGTGCCTGTTTTAGTTTTATGGAGCCAGTTGACGGCCAGCTCGTGACCTTCAAATCATATCGTGGCGCGAGACTAGAGCCAACTGGCGTCCAGCTTCGCGCAAAATTATCTCGTGACTTTAAAAAAGGCTGTTTTTTACCCGAGGAAAATATTGTGACCGTAAAGCTTACACTTTTGTGTGATTTTTCTAAAGTGATTCCTATAGACAGATGTGCTGAGACCCTGCTGATACTTTTTTTTTGACTTTACTGGATTGCTGCTATACGAAAGTGTATCTAGTATGCAAGTGAAGACGTTTGTGAAATTCGAATGCTTTTTTTTACTAGAAAACCCACCTTTATGAAACACTTGAAGGAAGAGACCGGCTTTTAATTTAATTATAATTATTAGTGCACTTGCTTTTTCTAAGATAATGCAATTCCGATCTAACATATGCTCTGTCGACATGTCTGATGCGGATATATTTAAAAATTAAAATTATTTTTTATTATTTAATGATATATTTAAACTTTAACAGTACAAAAAATTTACATTATTCCACTTAAAAAAAAAATTAAAATTATAAATACATAACGATATCTATGTATGTATATACATTTGTACATATGTATGCACATATATATACTTTCACTTTTGCATATGCATAATTTACAAAAAGTTCGAATGCACTTATAAATAGTATGTATATATACATAGTATGTATATATGTATGTAAATACTATTTTAAAATTTCAGCTTCTATTACTTACCTCGACGTTGACCGTATATATGTATGCGTGTTATAAATTTATTTTATAATTTATTTGTTGTTTGTTTTAGTCTTTGTTTATGCGTGCCTGCCTGCGCTTTTGTTTAACAACACTTTAGTGACTTGCAACGCTGAATTGATAATCGAAAATAAAAAACACTATGCATGTAAGTGTGTGTGTTTATCTTTTATTTTATTGATATGGCAGTTGTCTGTATGAGTTTTTGTTCTGCTTATTCAGTACAGAGGGCAATTATGGCGCTCACAAAATAATTGCAGTATAAAATTGCTATTGTTGTTGTTCAACTTTATAGTTTTATATACAATTACTTTACTTTCACAATTTTCAATAACTTTCTGTGGACTTATTTTGTCTAATGTTTTTCAACAGGCGCACTATTTTTCAGTTACAGTTGAAATAGTGGTTTCTCACTGCTGCTAATGTAGAGAATTGTTTAATGAAAATCGCCTCTTGCGTTTGTCACCGTTTGTTTATATTTTTTGAATTTCAAAATAAGATTCACACGTCCTAACAGATGTGAGGTCCGCGTACATCTATTTCGATTTGCATATAGCACAAGGATTTTATAACGCCAGCGTCGGTTATTGTACGCGTTCGTCGCTCTACATGTATCACATAGAGTCTAGTTGAATATGGTGTACATCTGGCAGTGAGTTGTAGCCGATAGGCTATATACTACCACATATAAATATGTATATAGAAATTGTGCCCTGCGAGAACAATGACCGTTTTTATGATAGTAAGTCCGCAAAATAAAGTTTCTGTCATTTTCTTATGGGCAGTGTGCCAAAACCGTTGTAAACAAATTTATACATATTATTTTGCATCATTCTCAAAGACATAGGTATTTCGATTTAACTCAATCGAGGTGAAAAATCCAAGAATTTTCTGCCCACGAATTTGCCCGTTTACGACGAATTGCTTCACGTTGACGCCTCAACACGGCCAAGTAGTATTCCTTATTAATGTTTGACTCTGCAGTTCGAATCGATTTGCATGCGCAAATTCAATGGACCAGTTCGGGTCAAATTTGATCAGTTGGCTTATGTTGTAGACCTGAATAGGGCGTATTGAACTCCCTATAGAGACCCTATAAAGTATACATTTAGTTTCTAAGGTATCGATCGATTTCGCACCGGTCCTTTTCTCACCAAAAAGCTGTCATTTGCCGATATCGGACTCTTTAGCATATGGATCCGGACAAACTAAACGATGGAAAACTTTATTCATTTGACGTGATATCTTCAAACAATTTGCCACAATTTATTGTCTAAGGCAATGGTGGAATCTCCGAAGAAATTGTTCAGATCGAGTCACTGTAGCATATAGCTGCCATATAAACCGACCGATCAAAGTACTTGTAAATTTGTAATTGTAAACGGTAATATAGTTTCAGTTCAACCAAAGTTGGACATTTTTTCTGTTTTTTTTTGTGGAAAGAAAGATTTATCCTTCAAATAAAGAATCTGAACGCTGACTTGCAAGCAAATTATCGGTAATATCACTAGTTAATCACCCGAGAGCGCCAACAAAGATTTCTATTTCTAGTTTCTATGAGTGTCCTATATAATGCTTTGGTTAGCATTGAAAGACGAACTAATTTTCAACTGAACCATAAGTCAAGGCTGATCTAACAAATGCGTGGGTATTGGTCACCCCATAACAAGCTTCCTTCTTGTTGGGAGGGTTCTTGCAGGGTATATAATAATATACATATGAAAACAATGTGGCCTTTAAAGTACTTACGTGCATATATATTTATTCACTTTGTTCATATCAATGAGTATTGATAAGGCGTCGCTTACATACGAACGTATTTTATTTTTATTTTATTTTCTTGTTTACGTCCGTATTTATGCATATATAAAAACTTGCGCATACACGCGTGAATTGTGTATAGATGTGTAAGTACATAAATTAATTTGTATTATCATTGAACCGGGTGACTACAGGCATAGAGATTATTATTGTTTGTTACTAAAACTGATAAGCAGTTCTTTGCAGAAACACTTTCCGCCGCTTGCCGACATACTTATGACATGTCAATTCGTCTGCAAAGCAGACTACTTTACAACTAGTTGCATTTTGGACGGCTCCATTAAATGCCATGACCAACTTTTACTACACTATATCTTAAAACTCTTCTGGTAGTTTTTGGTGAACATTTTATTAACTTTAACTTCAACTATTACTTAAATTTCGGAGTACCTCCTCTAATATTGGTTAGTCGAAAAAGTCTTTTCGTATTTCTAATCACATCTAATCACAAAATACGAAAAGACTTTTTCGACTACTCAATATATACATAACTCGAATATAAGTCTCTTTTTGGTCAATCATTACATTTTTCACTAATGGATTTTTACATATGTACGTATATGTACTCTCATAAACTTTTAAATATTTACATATATATATATATATATATATATATATATATGTAAATATGTACATATATGTATAAATCAATAAAAATCTGAAGAATTTCATAAATGACTGTTGTTGCTGCCTATTTAATATGCAAACATTTTGTTTTCAATGAATTAATTCAAAACAGACAACACATTATCGACTACATAGTATACAAATACAAAAATAACATGTATGTTATGACATAAAAACATGGTTAAATTATTCTTTTTCGGATTGAAATTCATTGAAACAAAAAAAAAACGTTCACGTTCGATTGCTTCGAAGCTATAAAACCTATCACAAATACAAAGGGTCCATACAATAAATTAATTTTCAACCATCAGTTTGCCTTAAATAATAAACCGTGCCAAATATCGCGTCAAATAAAAAAGTTTTCTATAGAAGGCGATTATTTTGATCGTTCAGTTTGTATGACATCGATATGCTATAGTAAACCGACTGGAAAAATTTCTTCGGAAATTGCGCCATTGCTTTAGATAATAATTCATGCCAAATTTCGTGAAGATAACTCGTCAAATAAAAAGGATATTATTTTGATCGTTCAGTTTGTATGTATGGCAGTTATATGCTATAGTGGTTGTAAATCGGCGTTTCCGACAAATGAAAGAAAGAGAAAATCTTACAAACATTGTTTAAATTTCAAGAACGTCAATGTTTTGTAATTCTCTATTTTTTCATACACGTACATATGTATGTACGTATTCTATCACAAGTTTGACCAATGCTCTCAAAAAGTTGAGTGCTCCAGTATTAGTTACTTCTAAACGCCTTAATTTTTAGTCGGAAATTTTAAATAAACTCTTTCTTATTGCATAATCTTTCATACTTTTTTTTATAGAAAACTTGCCGGTTTAAACAAATTGTTTTATTATTTTTCCCTGATTTATAAACAAACTTAAATCTGATGCAACATTTTAAGATTGAATGTATATAATTCTCCAGTCAAGTTTATTTGTATGTTTTATTGTGTTAAAAATCTATATATAATTTTAGTTTTGATAACGGCACATGGTACCACATGGACAAAAGTACAAAAACTGCCAGACGTAAACATGTGCAATAAATAAACAAAATATGTGATTATCAAAAATAAAATAAATAAAGTTAAATGAATATACAATTCTATATAGTAAAAGTGCTAAATTAAATGAAACCGCAAGCTTAAAGTGCTCTAACAGCGACTAAGTGAGATAACAGTAACCTTTGCTCAAGCTGCTTTTGCTGGTGGCCTGTATTTCAGGTGCACTTTGTGCATGTTTCACGACAATAGAAAGGTTACTGCACTTACGGTTAGACGCTTTTTTTATAAACAAATTCACAAACGTGGTCTGCCAAATTTTTATTGAATTTTCGATATAATCATAAAACTTAACAACTAATAAATCAGTTCAGTGCAACTCTCAGATATTATTTTCCATATTATCAATCAATTTCCTGACACGTATAATATCTTCGGGATAAATGCGACAACAACCCCCAACAATTCGTGCGCCAAGCTCAAGCCACTCAGGTACATATGAGTCCAGTGGTATGCATTCATCGCGACCAGTCCATTTTTCTTGCTTTTCATCATAGATTTCTCCACGGTTGCTGTATACAATAAGAGGTATGGATTCGGTGCCAGCTAGTGTATGCAGCGATTTAAAGAGCGGCTTAACGAACTGAAAGAAAAATAGTTTTTCAAATTTATCAATTATGACTTTCGTATTGAAAATTTATTGCTGAAGTTGTAACCACGTAAACTCCTATACTCATTATTTAAAAAAAAAAAGATTCTAAACAAGCAAAAACATTAACCAAAGATAAGACCGTACCCACGACAGTCGGGTCTACGTAACCGGAACGGACCCGGATTTTTATCCGGTCAAGGACTGTTAAATCGGCAGAATTGTGCCGCTACAACAACAACAACAACAACCAAAGATAAATATCCTTCACAAATAAAAAAGTTCTCATACAAGAACTTGGTTTGATGGGTCTGTTTGTACACCAGCTATATGCTATAGTGGTCTGATCTAAATAATTTGTTCGGAGATTGTACAGTTACCATTAGCAATAATCTATATCAAATTTGGAGAGATAATTTCTTAAATAAAATCCCATACAAGAACTTGGTTTTGATTAATCAGTTTGTCATATGCTATATGTAATTTGTTCGGAGGTTGTATCATTGTTTTGGACAATAATTCATGCCAAATTTGTGATGAAATTGAATTAAATAAAAAAAGTTTTCCATGTAAGACCATGATTTTGATCGGACAGTTTGTACGATAGCTATATGCTATAATGATCCGATATCTGCAGTTCCGACAAATGATCAACTTATTGCTGGGAAAAGATTGTGTTTCAAATTTTATATCGATATCTCAACAACTGAGGCAAATACATACAGACAGACGGATATTGCAAAATCGACTCAGTTCTTCACGCTGATCATTAATACTCATGTATAGTATATGTATGTATTTTATGATCTGCGACATTTCTTTCGGGGTGTGAAAAATTTCATAGTAAACTTAAAATACCCAGTACGCTCATATTGACTTAATCCCTCAAAATGTTTTTCTGGGAATACTTTCCTGCTTCTAAACCTTTCTAGATAAACTTTGCTCTATCAGATAACTGATACTAATGTCTCCTTCGTATGACTAAATCTAGATGTCGTCTAGATGTAATAATACCTTTGGATTCAGACAGTTTACACCAACAGCAATTAACCGGTCAACAGCTTTTGCCTCCTTCACTTTGTTCCATATTGAATAAGCAGCATTAGAAAAACTTTCACCATGCGCCAAGCATTCGTTATCCTGCAATACATAAAAATTATTGAGGTTTTGCAACAACTATTTAATTTTGTTAATTACCTTGCATTGAAAGGAAACCCAAAACTTCACATCAGGATAATCTTGTAACAACATATCAACAACAGCTTCAGCTTCCATCTAATAAAAAGTTAGATTACTATTAGATTTTAGATAAAACTGATTATAAAAAAAACAAATAGTCATGGTCTCATATACCTGACAAGGTATGGTTTCCACAGCCAATCCGTCAACACCCTCTGCCAGGCAGGCATCAATCCTAGGACGATGCCAATTTTGAATATCTTCCCTGGAAACGCGTTTCGAATAACTGCCTTTATATTCAGAGCCATCATGTAAATGTGCACCATATGGACCAATTGAAGCCATTATTAGTGGCAAACCAGGCTCTGTAGTACCATTTGTTTTCTCCACCATTTCTTGATATTTAAATTTTGCCTCTTTAGTTAGTTGTACACTTTTGCGCATCAATTGTATGCTTTCCTCACGACTCAACTTCAAATGCTCCATGAAACCTTCAATACTCGCCTGATACGTGTTGGATACGATAATTTGTGCGCCATCTAATAAAGATATTTGAAAATTATTTAAATACAAAATTTGGGCAAAACAGGGCTGTTAAGTTCTTTCATTTCCTGTTTTAATTTGTGCGTGGAAGTGGCAGTTACTAGCATGGACTGCAGTGGTTGCATGAAAGTAATTGTTGTATACTTTGAGTTTGGTATTTTTTAATACCGTCAACTTACTTTGAAGAAAGTCCAAATGTGTTTGAACCACAGCTGTTGGATTTTCCAGGTCAAAACGCGAACCCCATAATGGATGTCCATCGATTTTTTCCTGCACATGACGTTCAAGCTGCGTCGAAAAGCCACCGCATTTAACTAAAATCGTTGAAGCCGGCGACATCGTAGACAATGAAACGTAATCTGTAATAATAATAATATAAAAAATGATTTGTCATTAAAAGTACCATGTAACGTAAGAATGAATGTAGTTACTGTCGTTCAAATTGGGATTATTATTTTCATGCTGCCAAGTACTTACCAGTTCCCTTCTTTTTACGAGTGAGCAAGTTAATGAAAAAGTTTTATGACATAGCACAATGTGTGCTTTTCGGTGAATATTGGCGTATTTATAAATTTCAATATGATAAGTTCCAAGTACCACCCTTTGTTATTCTTATTGTATTTGTGATATAGATCTTTGACTTTTTGACGAGATAAGTTGCACTTACACACGGTTATTTACTTATAATTCGTGAAGGCGTGCTTTCTTGTTAAACATAAAGCTTTGCAAGAATTTGCAAAATTTTTGCACACGCAAGTTGTAATCCGATATTGATAAACACAAAAACCGACTCAAGAATCGTACACAACAGATTGCGACCCAGAATGATGGAAGCAAGATAACGACATGGGACTATGACGTCATATGTGTTTTACAGAATGAGAAGAGGCAACGTATAAAACTGCCAAATTGGCTGTAAATTGTAATTGTAATTATTGTTGATTGTTAATAAATTTTTGTTAACATAATTGCCAATGTAGTGTTAAACACTTTTATTTCCGGTATCAGATTAAACGAAACGATGTTTCCGGCAATATATTATTTTATTGTAAATTTTGATAGTCTGAAGTTGATATACTTATGTACATATGGCTTCAAATAAATAATTATTTAAAATAACAATTTGTCACAAGAGTTTTTCACTCAACAACTCAAAATCAGCTGTTTTACATTTAGGTTTCAAAAATAAATTTTTCGAATATTTCAGCCAATAAAAGTGCTTCTATTACAATAAATAACGGCACCACGTTATAAAAAATCTCAATTGCTGGTAAACATACATGTACATATGTATGTACGCTTGTGTATGTATATTGTACGTACTACGATTTGTAAAAAATTGACAACCCCAAACAAAAACAAATTTGCATTGTGTAAATTGCGAATTGTAACAAAAATGCAACAGCTACCGCAGCCAATTTTCGAACAGCTGATTATCCCCCATTGCTTTTGTTATGTTACCTTTTGACTGCTTTCACTTTCTGTTTTCTTTACTTCAAAAATTATTATAAGTATACATTTATATATTTAGTTTAATTCGACAAACGAAATTAAAAATAATTTTTAAATTGTTTTGCGAGAAAAAGCTTTGTATATGCAAACATACTTACATATGTACATATGTATATGCGTTTGTACTATGTATAAATACTTAATAATAAAGTACCATAGTCTATCAACGCCTGTTGAATCTACAGCAAAAAACTTAACTCAATCTTTTAATTATTATGTTATTTTTACTTAATTAATGAAAAATAGAGTCATATACTTTCAAATTGTTTAATTTTTGTCTTATCCAGATATCTATGTATGTATGCATGTTTGCACCTACAAATATAAAAATAAAGTTTAATAATTGTATAATCTATTTTTAACTACAGCTTTAAAGGTCATTTTTTGGGGAATCTAAAAAATGGCGCAAACAGTTCTGAATAATAATTTTTTCCCCATTCCCTTCACTATTTCATATTTCGAAATTACTCCAATTTTGTAAACCTATTATCAAGAATATGGGAATATTTTTATACTTACCTTTTTTGTTTGATTCAGAAGATATGTGGTCAGCTTTAGTCTAGGAATTTAAAAAATGATTTCATTTCTAAGAATCTTCTCTTGAAATTTTTAATATAACGAAAATATACGATCAAAGCTTGTAATTTTTCAATATTTACCTGTTATTTTCAATTCGTTAGCTGTAACTTTAACTCGAACGCATTAAATTATATAAAATGAACACAAATGAAAAGAATATGAATAGAACTCAACTTTGAAAATGAACAAATGCTTATTAGCTTGCCTGTAACGAACATACTATCACTGTTAGTGTAAAATTTAATGTAAAGTTGTTGAGTTTTCGTTTTATTTTGGCATTTATTCATAATTTATTGTAGGCATCTATGTATTGTATAAGAGTGCAGTGTATTATATATTACAATACACGTGTTATCATAAATATATATGTAAGTATGTACGTTTAACTTGTTAATTATAGGTAGCAACGCAGCAAAATGTGTAAAGATTTTGGGAACAAAGACATTTCAATGCGCAGCTGATCATTGAGTACTACGTAAGCATGTACAATGGAAACAAGAATCTATATGCATATATGTATGTATATGTATAAATGTATTTATTTTTGTGGTTATAATAGCAAGCTTAAAAATATATATTTGTGTTTTAACGATATACAATTTTATTCACAAATATTTTCTATTAAATACATACATACATATCGAGAAAATGGGCAAAAGAAATGCAAAATTTAAAAATATATATGCACTTTTCCAACTGACTATATTGTTGCTTGAATTTCACCTTTTTGTAAGTTGATTTTGCTTAATTTTTCACATTTTTATAAATAAATACAATATTTCATTTTGCTTTATGCAAGCATAATACATATACATAATATTTATATATCTAACTTATCACAAAATAATAAATTCATTTTTATTTCAATTTTTTCCTCGTAATCCATTTAATAAACTCGTACAGAAGTTATGTGTGATACGCGAATAAAATCATTGCAATCTGGCTAAGTTAAAGTAACCGTTTAAAAAACCGCAATATGTAGGTATTACACAACGGTAAAGAATGCAAATAAAACAATATGCTCACTACCATACTTCTAAAAACTAAAAATACATTTTTAAATGCTTTTTTGTTGCTTTTTCTTTCTTTTTTTATAGTTGAAACGGAATTGTTCTTTCTTCAAACAAATTTATATTAACGTAAATTATTTTAGTATATCGATATAAATTAAAAAATATTTCACATTTTTATTCAAATAAACCACCGTAAATAGCGGAAACGAGATTATACATACAATATACATATGTATGTGTGTAGATATACAAGTATAATATATATAAAAGCGCACTTAAATACAATAGTTATTTGTATATGTGAATGTATCTTTTCATTAGTGTATATATTCATTCATTATATGAATTCAATTTTTTGTTAATGTAATTTGCCACAATATTCTATATTGCTGCTTAAATTGTTTAATAATACTCTAAAAAATGGTTCAGAAACGAGAAGTTTTCGAGTTTATGTGCTGATATTTGTCAACTAAAATAGGAAATTTGTTTTTTGTTTTGCGAAACGATTTCACTTAATAAACTAAACACTATTAAAATATATATTTTCTTTGTTTTTAGATTTAACTACACTGTGTTGACTTTGTATGCAGTTGAGAAAGGTGAGTGAATAAAAAGCAATAAAAAAAAATTATTTAAAAAAATTTATGCAAATTTGGTAATTAGCTTAGGAGTTATTAAGTGTAATTGCTACAGCTGCCGAATTCGAATTTGTTTAAAAACATCCGAAATTATTTTATTTTTTTTTTACTTCAATCTTTAGTATTTCGTATAGGCTTTAAATAAATTTTGAAGTTTTTTTCGAGAAACAAATATTTAACTTTATTAAAAAAAATAAAAAAAACATTTTTTATGAGTTTGAAAAATCAAAAACGTGCAAATTAATAATTCAAATAATATTTATATAATTTTCCTATATTAAACTATTAGGAATACAGTTAAAATCTGTTTTAAATATGTGTCAATATTAAAATAAATATTAATGTTTTTCATAATCGTTAGTTATAAATTAAAATAATGAATATTAATGAATAATACATTTTATTCACTTTTAACAAGGCCACCATATTCGACTGGCTCTCTTGGATTTAAACATAAATATTCCTTATGAAGACTTTTGGAAACTTCAAAGAATGATTTAAAATATAATAAAAATGTCAAAATGTTGCAATTATAAAATGAATTGTAATACATACTATGGTAATAATAATTAAAAATACAAAAGTATATTATAAATTACCTATTTATGAATAGGTATCTATGTATGTATGTATGAAAATCGCCTTCAAAAACAAACCATTGCTGCTATAACATATGTGGGTCTATGTATGTATGTATGTATGTATATATATGTATGTATGTATGTGTATAACAGTTATGTATTTACATGTACTTATTTTTTAAATTTTCATGAACTTCGTTCGAATATACATAAACCATTCGGAGCAAAAACGCTTTGAAATATGCGCAATCGCTCAATATATAAATTTAATATTAAGTTAATAACAATATTATAGTTTTTCTCTCTCATTATGGGCATTCACAACATGTCATAAACACGTTATAGATCGCGTTATAGGCTTACAAAACTTTTTTCAAAGTAAATAATATAAATTCGAAAAAATATACATTTTCGACGAATAAAATATACCTTTCATGTCGGGTGATAACAGTTTATATGTTGCATATGACGTTATATTCGAAACTGATATACGAGTTACTATTATATGATATTCAATACTAACTTTATGCACATGCAAATATTAAACGACAATGTGTGAATACCCTAATTACATTTCATTTCCGCATTTTTGCCTACAAATCATTGGAAAACGTTGTAAATATTACTTTTCACATCCATTATCTTTCAGCAATTCACATTTGTTTGCGATTCGCGCCATATATGTATCTCTACACTTAATTCTACATAGGCATATGTAGGCATATGTACCTAGATATTTAGGTATACTATAAACATTCACTATTAATTGACTTCATTATTTACTCCTTGGAATTTTTCAATACTTTATGTAGTACTTGTTTCAATTCGCGTTTCAACGTTCGTTTCGTTTCGGCAATTCGCTTCTAGGAGAATAGATTATTGCGTCGCTTCAACGAACCGAATTTCTTTTCGGCTTCCAGCAACATTTTCTCATTGCGCACCACCTCGAACGGTATGGTTTTGGAGAGTCGATCGATCTCTTGATCGGATGGGAAATCTTCGAAACTCATATTGCTAAAGCCAGTTTTCGCTGAATTTTGTATCGTATTCGATTGGAAGCTACTCGTCATTGCCGCATTGGCTGAGGCACTTGTGCCTTTGGCGTTGCTGCCAACACCAGCACTTGTTGTCGATTTGGAATGTTTTGTTGAACTGTTGGTTGAGATGTTTGTTGTTGAGCGATTTTTATATTTTCCCTCATTGATGTCGTCATCATCATCGTCGTCATCGTCTTGCGATTGACTCTGTAGACGTTGATGCTTCTGTTTGCTGCTAGATGTGAGTGATGAGGTTGAGCCGAGTACGCTTGCGGAGACAACTTTTTTGTATGTGTGTCCCTTGACTTTTTGTGTGATTTTAGCCGGTAGCGTTCTTACACCCAAATGGGACTTTTCCTTTTTTGGTTTTGTTGTGGTGATGGCGGCGCTGTTGAGGATCGACGTCGTCGCAGCTGACGTGGATGCTGTTGTTGCTGGTGTGACTGCATCCATGTCGGCAGCATGCGATCCATGCGGAACCACTGGCTCCGCCTCATCGTCTGTAGCAAAGTCCGAACAACGATCTTGAGAGATTTGTACAAAACCATTATCGGCAATTGGAAACAATGACTGATGATCGGACATTTTCAAATGCGTAATCATGCTGGACGAACCACCGATAGAAGTGTAACTAGGCGTTTGCGCTGTTTTACTGGCAGATGTGGTGGTGGAGGAAACGGAATGGGACATACCGCTTGGTATATTGAGTACGATGCCACCGTGTGTGCTGGTAGCATGAGTGCTCGCTTTGGGTGTTGGCTTGTGCATGGCGGTGGCGGCGGCATTGGATGCGGGTACATTGATGGCGGCAACATTGGGCGGGGGAATACTGATATTAACATGCTTGGCGGTGGTAATATTGTTTGCGCTGGTCGCTACAGTTGCAGGCAATTTTATATAGGCGCTAGTAGCGCCACCACTTGTTGACACACTCAATGGAGGCGCTGCTGTGGACGCTTTTAATTGAATTGAATTGATATTATTGCGGTATTGCAGTGTGGAGTTCGACAATGGTTCGGGTGTTTTGTTGATAATTATTGAATGGTTAACTGTAACAAGTTGTGGCGCAGGACCACTGGGCTGTGGAACTGTTGGAGCGCCAAAGGGCGCCGGAATGGTTGTCAAACCGGAATGTTGGTTTTGTGTTTGAGTCAGAGGATTGGGTGCTGTTGCTTGGACTTGTTTTATTTGCACAATATTATTGTTATTCTTATTTCTTGTAACGCTGTCATTGATACCTTCTATAGGGTTCACAATTATAGATTTACGAATTACCTGTGGAAATGGTTCGGAGCCAAAGAGATCTTGTTCGGGTGCATACACTTCGTTAGCTGGTAGCTTTGGCTCGATAATCGGTCGCTCCGTTGCTCGAAAATTGGGCACAAAGTTTGTAATCGCTATTGGCTTTACAGTAGTAGGTTCTTTGGGCGCTTCTGCCGCGTTCGATATAACGGTGACAGTGCCAAAATTGGACGAACTTTGTACGTGAGACTTGGGTATTACTGTGTTCGGATTAATTTTCGTTTCGGCAAATGGATTGAAAAATGGTTCATTAAATTCGTCCAACTGCGGTGAGGGCCCCGAAGGAAAATTAGCAAAATTATCCACTGAGTTGGTGCGTTTATCGACACTTTTTACTGGTGTCGATGTCCAAATTTCCACGGAATGCGATTGCACCGGTGGATTTCGGGCCGGCACTTTAGGCAGCGAACGTTGACTTTTGGAAGTACGTCTTTTCAAAGGTAAGCCCACGGGCATCTTAAACGGCGCCATCGCAAACACATCCAACTCCTCCGGTTGGTTGTTGGCGTTTGAGGCTAAACTCGGTAGTGGCGCATTTTCAGGCGATTCTTCTGTCTCATTGCTACTCTTACCTTTCGAATCGGAATCACCAGAACCATAATCTAATTCATCGTCGAGCAATAATGGTTTATCGCCGAATTTATTTAGAAAATCATTAGATGTCGGACTCAACTCACTTTCATCATCGCGCGCTGTAATGCCATTCGCTTCAGCAGCAGCTGCCACAGCGGCCGCAGTGCGATCCTTCTTACGCATACGCACTTTAACCAACACACGACTAACATCATCTTCGTGCGTAGTGACACTTTCACATTCCGCATGGTAAGCCGATGAACTACACGTCTTTACACTCTCACTTATGCCGTCCATATCCATGACGGGACGTCGTAGTTTTGTATTGCGCGTTTGCACGTCGTTCTCGTCGAAAAAGTCATCATCTTCGGCACGCAAATCACTTGCAGAACCGATCGAATCTTCACTATCCGACTTATCACCCGAAGCAGCTGCTGCAGCTGCAGCAATTGCAGCCGCTTGCTGTTGCTGTTGTTCATGTTGCTCTAAGGCGGCGTTGACTTGTTGAGCAGCCTGCTGAGCGGCCGTTGTTGGTTTCTTAGTAGAATGACGTAATTTCTTAACTATAGGCACTTTTAACTGTGTCTTATCGACTTTGTGATAAGCAGCCTGCTGTATCTTATGTATAGTATCTGGTATGTTGCTGGTGACAATTTGCTTGAAAATCGCTTTTGTGCTGCTGGGCCCAGTCGTATTGCCATAGTCTTCCTGAAAATACTCCGAATCGGAATCATCCGAAGTGGGATTATCATTACTACGCAATTTCTCATATTTATTACGATCCTCCAAAGGAAGTTTGACAAAACTACCACTCGGCAATGCTACACCAGCCAATGTGGCCACAGAATCGCCATCACCGCCACCACCACCACCAATACAATGTAGTGCATCGCCTAAAGCACCGTCAGCGCCACCTTCCGAATCAGTTTTGAGATTATTTATCAAAGAAGTTTTCTCTTCACTCGACACTTCGAGTGTGGGTGATAGCAGCCATTTAGACGAAGCGGTCGACGAGGTAGTACCACAGGCCGCCGTTATGTTGCCACTCGCGCCGCCACTAGACGAAGCCATAGATGCTGAAGGACCACCGATGACGATAAATTTAGCTGAAAATGAGATTAAGTTCTTTTATGCAATATAACAAATGAACTATGTACAGTTAGCTTAGTGCTGCGTATGTAAGTACGTTTTGCATACTCTAAATACTATTTTCATGGTGGCTACAATATATATATTTTTGTATAGTTTAACTTTAAGTAAGTGAAAATTGCTTTTAGTAAGACAACCGATATTAAATTTGACACGCCTTCGAGTTAAATTTTGGAAGAGCCCTTTCAGAGAACTCTTCTCGCCGAAAATTTGCCGCTATTTGTGAAAATACCATTTCATATTGTTAACTTTTGAGTACAATGCTCAAACATATTTTGAAACTAAATTTTGCAAACCAACACAAATTCCATATACAGTAATATTTTCTAAAGACTAATATCTACATATGTAAGTGTATGTGTGTATTGCTCGACGACAAACTTCTAAAGTTAAATTAGTTATATTACTATTATAAGTATGGTTAGTTACTGGTGAATAGACTAAAACTATTTGCATATGGCAAGTTTCGAATACTAACTCCTGTTTTATAATGACTAGTACAGTTTTATTAAACATACCATACGGAGAAATCGCGAATAAGGAGAATAAAAATAATAGACAAATGACTATAACAACGCCATCTAAGCGCCTTAATATTTCGCTTCGTTAACACCCGTTTTATGTAAGACTGGTAAATAATTGCCAATATAATGCCCAGGCTTACTATATAAGTGAGCGTATAGCCATTGATCTCAGTATAGTTGAAAAAGTAGGTGAGATCCACGATTTAAAATTTTTGAATAAAACATTTCAAATGATTGGTAGCATTACCCAAAATGAAGTCAATTCGGCTACCAGCACCTGCACTCGCACAAGTATCCATACATAATACCGGTGTACGACTCCGACCTAAGGCAAAACATTGGCGAATAAATGTTTTTAATAGTTAGAATATCTTCTCAATTAATAAAGGTTCCATACAAAAACTTTCGATATCGCCATTTCCGACAGATGAGCTCCTTGGAGTGAGAAAAGGACACTTTTAAAATTTCAGATTGTTATCTTAAAAACTAAGCGACTAGTTTGTCTATAAACGACATCGACAGAGGAACAGACGGACATGGCTAAGACAACTCAGCTCGTCACGCTGATTATTTATATATGTGCTTTACAGGGTCTCCGACATTTTCTTCTGGGTGTTATAAGCTTCCTGGCAAACTTATAAGCCAGCCGGGGTAAAAAAAAGGCCGATTTTATCGCTAAAACATGTTTTCATCAAAGTGTAAACACTGTAAATTATGAGGACGCCAAAATCACCAGGGAGCTTTATCCGCCGAAGAGGGTTTTCTATCCTTTGACTTAATTCAAATTAACTTAATATTAAAATATATTTTATATGCAAAATGTGTGTAGATGCGACACCAAATTAAGTAGTTTTTAATTTTTACAAAATATTTCTATAAATTTGTACAATAACCAGTTATATATTTATTAAAATTTCGCCCAGTTTATGTACATATGTATGTATGTGCGTATGTACATATATGTTAAGAGTTCTGATTATTTTATTTAATTCGCATATGTATGTGTGCATAGTGTGTAGTAAGCAAGTTTGTATATAAATGTGTCTTAATTACCTTGAATTTTTGGCAAAAATTTTTTTAAGGAAAGGGACTATAATTGTTTCATGTAACTATTTTGCTGATATAACTATGGTTATAGAGAAAACTTATTTGAAATTGATATGTTATGGAAAACTATAATATTTAAAATCATACAAAACCCGGAGATTATTAACTTTGTTACGAAAAAATTATTTAAGCGTCATATACATATATAAAATATAAAAAAAAAAATTGTATAAAAGTAACGCTTAACTGTTCATATGCCTTTAAGTCGATTTCACTTTTAATAGTTTTTCAGACCCACTTCCATAGCTCAACTCCCATTTTTCATATAGTGTTGCAAATAATATACAAATAAATTAGTAAATTACAAAAAAAAAAATACACAAATTGGTTAAAATAGTAATATAATACTAAAATATGTACTTTTCTTAACCAAAGCTGATGTATATGAATTTAGTGATTTATGTATTTGTAATTGTAAAATTCTAGCCGCATTTGGTAATAAGTGAGAACGACACCCAGTTGCATTGTTTTGTTATTGCTTTTAAAAGTGAATAATTTGCATAGCTTTTTTGGTAATTGAATAAGTTTATATATTTTTTCATAGTATCATATAATCATAATTCATATATATATATATATATATTGAATTCATAAAATTATTTATGCATAATTACATTGATTTAATACCTTTACTGACTAAAAATTTGTATATATTACAATACATGAGCATAGGATGCGCTTTGTTAGCCTAGCTGAGAAGTTTGGAACACTTTTCTTCATTCTGTTTTAGCACTGACTAAAATCTACACTTGTTGCTGCTGGCTGCTTTATGATTACGGGGGTTGGAAAATGCTCACACTCGGCTACAATGCTACACCATCTCACTTTTCAATAACATTTTTGAAATAACTTTATTAATAATAGTTTTAAATTAGTTTGGTTTTATTTCCTATTAATTTTCATACAGTTCTTTATCGGTGAATCACATTCTTTGCTAATTTCTCTGTACATTTACATATGTATATCGGTTTACTTCTTAATACTCTCTTCCTTAAGCTCTCGTTTTTTATCATTAATACCTTTTAATCATATATATATTTGTTTTTGCTGCGACAACAATTAGTTTATATATATATATATTTTGTTTTATATATGTATATGTATATAATTTTAGTTTATGAAAATAGTCATACACATTGCATTTGGTGAGTTTAGCTTTCGTTTACATTTTTAAGGTACAGTTTTCTATATACTTTCATAATACAATTCATTTCATTAATCGGAAAAGTTTTATGTTGCTTTTTTTATAAGCCATTTCTTTATTTTAACAAATTGTGTGTAATGAAAGGAACACTGTTCACAATTGGTCGGATGATTTGAGTATGTGTGTGTTTAAACAGAACAACAGCGAATTCTTTATAATCGGATAATTGGACATTTCTTGAGATTTAAAAGGGGAAATTTTATTTCAGCAAGAGTTTTTAAATAAATAAGTAAACGCTATAAATCAATTGAAGCGCAGCTTATAAAAAGGATCTCATAAATCTTGCATTGTAAATATAGCATAACGAGAAAAAATGCGGGTGTACTTAAGGAAAGTATTATTTTGGCTTGGTAAAAATAGTTAGAAGAGGTTTACTATCTATACGTCTTTCTAAAAAATATCTAAACGATTTGTTGTAGACATGAAATGAACCAATTTACCTTCTACTTTTAAGTTTTATCTTTCAAAAAATATTTGAGGTTATGTCTACACTAAATTTGGGCTTTAAAGATTTTTTGAATCCATATAGAACACAAACTAACTATGCTTTCAGCAGAGCTTAAGACATTAATTGTAACTTAAAATTTTACTATTTAATTGATGGAAGCCTGCAATTAACATCCATTAAAGCTTTAAAATTTATACAAAGCGTGTTACTTTTGAGCGATTCCAATTCAGAATATTTTTACACTTGTAAATATTTTATTAAGCATGTACAGTAATATTAAAAAAATGAGTAATTGTTTAAAATATTTATAATATCACGGAATGTGTTAAAAGCGATATACAAGATCATGTATTACCTGCAGTTTGAGCAAGTAGAAGAAAAATTATAAATGAGCTTCAATTGATAAATAGTAAAAAAAAGTTTTTAAGGTAGTTAAAGCATAGACGAGTACATTTGTGTTTTCATTTCAACGCAATAACACCAAACTACTAAGCAAATAGCTTGAGGTAAATTCATTTTTTTAAATAAAGCAAACATTATATCAAAGATGTTTATAAAGAAAGAATTATAGCAAGAATAGAAACGGCGTACTGCTCGGCTGTGATAAATAATAAAGGTTATGTTTTAGATGTAGTTTTACTTTTAATATTTTCTTAACGAAATTTTAGGTTAGAAAATGAATCTCAAAGATTTTTAAATATATTCTTGTTTAAATTGGCCTCCCAGTAAAATTATTATGTTTTGCTTGTTTCTTAAATTATATAACATATATCGGAGTAAGCATTTTGAAGTTTCCACAACTAAATAACTGGGCTTTTTTTAGAAAAAATATAGCTAAAAATGAAACCACACATAATACATAATTACAAATGATGGATGTGTCTAAATATTCTAATAAGATATGCGCATATGATGATATGATATGTAAATTATATGCTTACATGTCTACTTAAATATATGTACTATGTAATGCGTTCATTATATTATAATAATATTGTTATTTTCAATATTTATTGTAATTATTATTTATTGAATTAGTCACAAATTGGAAAGGAAGAGAGCATAAGATACATACGTTCGCATAGTTAAAACCATAACCCAGTTAATCAAATATACTATATTAGAATAGTCGCATACAACATAGCATACATTAATTTAGACTAAAAACCAACACCAAATATTGCATTTCATTAAAATATATACATATTTTATTAGTTCACAAATTCAAATTGCACATTATTGATAAACTGGAGGACAATCTTTAAATAGTGCCACCTCTAGCTTTTCCACATATAAGAAGTGTAAAAGCTGAAAGCTGATCTTGTCACCGATTCGTTAAATTTATTAAATTTACATTTATCTAAATTTAAGTTTTTCCAAAATATTAGTACTAATTTAAATACGAATTTTATACAATTGAAGTATAGAAATTTTGATGTTAGCTTTGTGTTAATACCACTTTTGCTTGTTATACATTTATGTATGTACAATCAAATGTATATTGCATAATTGAATAGAAATGCTAATTATCAAGCACGAATAATATGCGAGAACTACTAGCTACCGTTTATTTATACTCATTGATAAAATTATCAAACAACGCGATTTCGCTTTAAGAAACGTTACATTAAATATTAATTGTATAATTTGTTTAGAATTGACTCATACAACATTTAGAAACTCAAGTGCACGCGTAGTGCTTGAATTGAGCCTGATTATTGTTTTGATTGCTGTCATTTTCCTTTAAGTCATTAATTTGTGAAGTTTTTTTGTCTATACTTGTAGTTTCAATAGTTTGAGCAGAGAGGAATTTCGCACTGTGTGCCAAATATATTGCAATGAGCCGTTAGCAGCTTTTAGCTTAATTAGTCAATTTAATTTCGCTCTACGATTTTTGTTATTTCTTTGTTTTGGTACATGCGGGGACTAAAAATATTACGCCGCGGTCAAATGTTTATTTTTGTTGTTATTTGTGTTCTTTTACTTTTCTTCTGCAGGAATTACTAGCATTGATAAGTGGAGTGGTACTTTAGTAAGTAATAGTGGTAGTAGTGGTGGTAGAAGTATATACGCTAAATTGTTATTTATAATTACTCATACTCATTGGCATAGGCATAGGCTTAGTATGGGCTAACATACATACTAAAACAGCGGTTGCTATGTATGTAGTAGAACAAGTAATGCAAAAAATAATTTCATGCTTTACCTCCAGTTTTACGCAGCGTTGTTGCTTTCTCGCGCAATCCGGCCGGCAAGCTGAATGGCGCCGAGCCGAATGGATCTTCGGGTATGTGTGCCACGGCGGCATTGACACTACCGCTGCCGCCACCTGTAACCGAGCCGCCGCCGCCGGCAACTGTTGGGCCGAACGGCGTGGCCGTGACCGGAAGTTGTGTTTGTGGTTGTTGTTGTTGTTGCGACACTATTTGCGTTTGCGTTGCAGGCATACTTGTCGCATAACCTTCAGTAGGCGTTAGAGTTGAAGTAGTCGATGCAGACTTAGCTGTGATACCTTTATGAATTTGATAAAAAAACATTTTTATTGAGGTTGAATAAATAGTTTTAGTAATTAATAGCGTGTTAGACTTACTTCCTTGACTGCCACGCTGGCGTATCTTATCAAATTCTGCTTCGAATATATGATCTTCTGTCATTTGTCCGAATGGTTGCTCTTCAAATGGATTCCAAGCCTCGATGCGTTTACCTAATGAACTGCCACTGGCATGATTCACAGCCACAGCATCGACGTTTGTGTGTGCCAAACTATTATTAGTCTCTATGTTGCTACGTAACACTTGAGCGCTTGTCAATTCGGCATTCGATATTGACGCCGACATGGCGGCGGCGCCTTGGCCTTGCATATGCAACGTTTGTGCTGCTGGTAGAAAGAGTCCTGGATTCGAGCCACCATAATTCGTGCCAGAATTGGCCATTGCATTGACCAGCATGCTGTCGTCGCCACCGCCGCCACTGGCATCGTTCGCGTGTGACGCACGACTCTTGACCGAATGATCATAGGGCGCCAGAAATTGAGAAGTCTCGTTGGCGAAAGTTCTAAGAGTTGTGATGTATATCCGAGAAATGGGTGCGAGCGTGTTGTAGGGATGAAGTGGGAGCACAGCAATAGATGAAGAATGATGTGTATGGAAATAAGAAAAATTTAATGATGTTAAAATTGGACCAGAAACAGGGATGTGTGGAGAGTGGAGTGGAAGAAAAGGAGTGCGCATAACTCATGGCTTTAGTGCATTCAACGATTTAATTATTTATTGGATTTTAATTACATAAATATGTGTTTGAAGTTTAAAAAACTATTGTATATTAGGCGTTTAATCTTAAGGTCGAGATGTCTTCTTTGCAATAATTTGCTTCAGCCCTGTTTGCTTAACAGATATACTATTGAATGATTTTGAATACTAAGTAAATAAGAAAAAAACTTGTTTTCTAAATTTGGAGAGTTTTGAAACCGCAGTATTGTAATTTTAATACCAGCATTTTTATTAATATCATTTTGAATAGTGGTTTTCGTTGTATTCGAATCAAAAACGTTTTATATTGAATTGGCTGCTGAGCCAAGTGCTTTCTATTTAATAATAAAAACAAAAAATAAATGAGTAACAATATATTGTGACTCCTCAAAGCGCACAGACAGTTTAGAATTTCAATGACTATTCACTCAAATGTTCTTTTTCATCTAAAATGGCTGACCTTAATTAGTCCATACAGTCGAAAAAAAAAATAAAATAATATACACAATTAACACGGAAAGTCAGTGGTATACACATATAGGTATGCACATACATTGGCAAGACATGTATGCAATTGCAAAAAACAAAACGAGAAAGAGCAGAAGAAAAGAAAACGTACAGAAGAAACACACACAAATCGATACAAGCATAGAAACATTCAATCAAATATAAGAGCACGAAAAATCTTACTTATTAAAGGCAGACGTATCGCTAACATTGCGCCGATGTCCAGAGGTGCCACTGCCACCAGAGCTTGGGCCCACGCCCGACACAGTCAGCATACTACTCTTTGTTGGTGTGCTGCCGACAGTTGTATGATGTGCTGACAGAGAGCTCACAGCTATATTGTCCAAACCGTCGCCCAGCCCACCCACGCCCAGGCCCAGACCCACACCAACACTCAGACCACTGCTGCATGCGACTGTGTCTACAGTTGTATTTTTCATTGCTACCGGTGCATTCTCACTAAACGGATCTGGATATACAGACGACTCAAAGAGGCTATTCAGCACTTCAGGCGGCGGTTGTTGTTGCTGTTGTGCTGCAATTGCTGCCGTGTTGGTGATACCGGTTTGGTTGACAGTTTGTTGTGTTAGTTGTGGTGGTGGTGGTGGTGGTGCAACTGTGGGAGTTGCGGCAACTACAATAGTAGAGGTTTGTGGTGTTGTTGCCGGCATGACCACTGTGGCTGCAGACACGGTTGTTGTTGGTGCTTGTTGTTGTATTGGTTGTGGTGGCCCGACTGGTGGCGCCAATTGTGGAAAATTCGCTTGAAATTGTTCAACTATCGGTTGTTGTTGTGGCTGTGGCGATGTTATATTATTGCGTGGTGATGGACTTGGCGGCAAGCCAAGACCCAGTGGATTTGGACCGTGTACAGCAGTGGAGCCTTTCGGGCGTTGACGAGGCGCTACACTCGTACCAGACTCGACGATCGGCACACTTTGAGGCTTAGGTGTTTTTGATGCGGCAGCAGCAGATAAGCGTTTCGCTTCGGACTCAAATGGAGGGATGACGAGTTGTTCGAAATTTGGTGGTGGAGATTTCTGTAGTTCAAGCAAATAAAAATGTTTAGATGATGATAGTATACGTAATACCAATAAATTTCAAATTTAATTTTTTTATTTATATAGGGTTTGCAAAAAATCGGAATGAAAATAAATCCGAGGTCTTTTGAAAAAAAAAACAAGGAAGATTGTTATTTGCCATTGCACCGAAGTTCTATTACCCTTCACAAAAAGAAAAGTTTTAATAAAAGAACTTGATTTTGAACGATCAGTTTGCTTGGGAGCTACATATGTATATCCTATAGTGGTTCATTCTGAACAATTTTTCGAAGATTGTGATTTTTTGAAAATCCTAGAATAGTTTTTTCGCGTTGAGCAAATAATTTATTAAATTGCTGACACTATATTTCTATTTGTTCTTAGATTGCAATATTTTATAATCCAAGTATAACCTTTTCGCATTGAGGAAATAAGTTATTAAATTGTTGAAACTATAGAAGAATTCCAAATAGTTTCTGCTGAGAAAACTTACGTGCAAATTTTGTACTGGATTCTCTTTGCCAGCCAATCGGAACACCACTTCACACACTTGCCAAATATTCGGCCGCTTATCCATATCGGGCTCGAGCATATATTTAATCAATTGATGCATGCCTTTTGAGTATTTGGAATTGTCTGGTATGGAGAATTGACCATTCTGTATGGCCAACGTACTTTCGCCGAAGGGCAAATTGAAAAAGCACAATTTGTATAGCATGCAGCCGAGTGCCCAGATATCCGCTTTAGTTGTAATACTTTTACCAGAATAGAGATCGATCATTTCAGGCGCACGATACGATAATGTTGTATACTTTTGGATTTCCTCTTCAACCAAAGTGACACCATGTTGTTGCGGATTCAAAACTTTCCCTGTGGCTGAGCCAAAATCGCAGAGTACAAAATTACCAGCATCATTCTGCAGTATATTCTCAACTTTCAAGTCCCTATGGATAATTGGGGTTTGACAATAGTGCAAGCGTGACACTGCCTCTGAAATATCACAGAATATGGTGAGAACTTCCTGTTCGTTAAAGCCAACCTGCAATCTGCAATGTATTTAAACGTAAATAAACATAATTATTCCGGTGCAAATGTGTGTATGTTTGTGTATAAAGTATATAGTGTGTGTGTGTGTGTGTGTGTGTGTGTATGAGTGTGTTGTGCTTGCATGCAGTCACTTATTTGATTAATTATGAATTAATTGTATAGCACTCACCTTGCATTCATCATGGCCAGCATGTGCTGCTTGCAGTAGGGCATGAGCAACAGTACTTCACATACACCGTTACCGGTGTGCGTAATACTCGAGTCTACGTAGCCTATAATATTCTTATGACCGCTTAGATTACTCTACGGAAAAGGCAGAAAACATACAAAATATAATGCGGTTTAACTGAAGAGCGATTCTCATAATGTGTATTATTCCCATAATATAATATTTACTTAGTTATATGTTATAATGAGTGAATAAAAATATATAATGAAATATTTAATAATTTAAGCGACACGAAAGCGTGGAATGTTAGCCGTGATAATGGCCTGCACACCGTAGAGCTCAGCCGAAGGCTAGCACTCCAAATTTTGTGCGCTTAGCGTGAGTGTAACGGTGCACTTACAGCGATCTGAATCTCCCTTTTGGCCACGTTCAAGTCGTGCTCGTTATTCACATACATACGTTTCAGCGCATATTTTGTATTGCCTGTGTTCGCTTTAGCGAGGAAGACCATGGCAAAACCACCTGCAAGGAAGCCAAATCATGGTTGATTAAAAATATTCTGCTAAAATATACTATACATATTTATAGAAAGATACACACGAATTAATGCATGTGTACAAAAAAAACTAAAATGTCTATAGTGTTTCGTGATAAAGCAACACTTCGAATTTATTTGCAATTCCAGACACATTTCAGGAAATTCTTTTTCTGCTTAGTAAAGTGATTAATAATCTGCAGGCTAGACAAAGCTTATTAATTCCATTATTTTCTATATTAAATGGAAAGGAAAAAGTAATTAATTCGCATTTAGCCATCTTACGATTAGAGCCATAATATATACGGAATTCATATGATTAATACTCGGTTGATTGTTGGTTCGAAGTTTAACGTAGACTCGGTCTATTTAGTTCTAATACAGAGTGCTCTAAGATTTTATTATTATATTATTTTGAGTCTGTAGTTTCCTTGAGCAGACATGGCGTTAAGAGGAATCAATGCTCATGAAATTCTGTGGAGCTCACTGTCTTTGATCAATAAGGAAAGAAATGAACACAGCATATGGTTTTTGTTTTAACACAACTTATTTCTCAAAAAGTTTCTTAATGTAATACGGACAGGAAAAAACGTGAACTTCAGTTGCACTGAAGCTATAATATTCTTCACAAATACAAACGTTTCCATACGAGCACTAGATTTAGATTGGTCAGTTCGTATGACAACGATATGCTATAGTGATTCGATCTGAAAATTTTCTTCAGAGATTGTACCGTTGCCTTGGACAATAATTCATACTTAATTTCGTGAAGATATCTCGTTGAATAAAAAAGTTTTTCATACAACAGCTTGATACTGATAGTTCAGTTATAGCTATATGCTATAGTGGTTCGATATCGGCGGTTCCGACAGATGAGCTTCTTGGAGAAAAAAGGACGAGCGCAAATTTCCAGATCGATTTCTGAAAAGCTGAGGGACTAGTTCGCATACATACATATGTACATATATACTGGTAGATAACAGGACAGACAAACATAGCTAAATCGACTCAGCTCGTCACGCTGATATAATTTAGATACATATATTTTGTAGGGCTTCCGACGTTTCCTTTTGGCTACGAACTGCGTGGTAAACTTACACACTCTTTTCAGGGTATAACATTCGAAGTTCTTATTATTCTGATTACCGATCAAAGTTTCAGAGAGTTGCGGCAAACATGCCACATTTCTAAAGACACAATGGAAGAACATTTCAGCCCAATGCAGTTTTTTTGTAACAGTTCTAAATTGTTACCGCCGACTTCTTGCGTTTAGTCGTCTTTTTAAACACCTTTTTCAATCAATCAAAATTTTCAATATCAACAAAATCCCTTGAATAATGAAAGGAGTGTGTGTTCGCCAAATATAATATTTAACAAATATACCACAAACATTTTTTGACTGTAATATTGAGTTAAGTAGGCTCAAATGCGCTAAAAATTCGGACCACTCAGCTCTTTAAATCCCCTGGTCAGTATAAAGAGATTCGGGGATTTCGGATTTTTGAAACAATTATATCATAATTATTTTTTCTCATATTCAATTTCAGACATAACTAGTATTTTGTATTTATTTGTCCGAAAATCCGAATTCTGCATTCTTTTGAAAACCACTACAAGCTTAAAGAGCTTGTTTGCTTTTGTTATCCTCCTACCATGCATTAGTTTATGTATAACCCACTTATATGTACTACTTTACAAACGGAACCGTTATGATATTAAGGGCGTAGAAACTGTGATGCTGAACGTACAATTCTCGTACTTAAAATACAAGAACACTTCCTACTGTCGTTTCATCTGCATACGCATAAGTAATGCAATTAAATTGCAATTCAATTAAAAAATGTACTGTTAGTCCAAGTTGTGATACGTAACATACACACTATATGACTAAGAATGGTACCACTTGGCCACTTTGAACAAAACGTACTAATGACAAAGTCTTACTCATTCCATACTCTGCACTGAAACACATTTATATGGAGACACTCGCCTTTATAAATGTACTTTGGTACATATGTATTCCTAATAATATATGTATGTATGCATCATATTCAGGTACAGATGTAAATACATATGTATGTACCTTGGTGCCATAAAGTTACTATTTACACGGCAAAGTATTTACGTTTTTGTGTCAAAAGCGAAGTAATCGATATTTGTAGCATGCTACAGCCGGCAAATAATTCCTACACACACACACACAAAAGCACTTCGTGAGTGGGAACATTTAAAATGGTTGGGAAGGAGAGGATTTATAGACTTAAAGAGGAGGAAAAATGCTTTTGAGAATCCAAATAGATGCATTGAGTAAGAAATTTGAGTGTGGAGAAGCCAATTCGGCATATTAAAGTATTAAAGACGATTTTTTTAAGCGAGGAAGGACAGATGTATTAAGAAAGTAAGTCATGTGTATGAATTTCGTTAAGAACTTTACTTAAAATAGAATAGAATAAATTCTGTTAAAATGTACGGTATGAACTACATATCATCACATACAATGTGACAAAAAAGTACACGGAAATTGTAAATAAAACGCAAAATATTTAATTATTCGTTAATATTTATTTTGTCGCCTTCAAAGTAATCCTCGCTAGATGTAATACACTTTTGCTAACGATCTGTCCAGTCCCCGAAACACTTTTCATAAGCACTCTCAGCTCCTTCGGCGAATTTTGTTTTATCTCTTCAATCCACTTAAAACAGGTCCTACGGAGCGACAATTTCAGTTTGGAGAACAAAAAATAATCACACGGAGCCAAATCTGGTGAATACGAATTTTGATCGATTATATTCATTGCGTTTTTGGTTTTAAATGCGATGCTTCATTATCATTGTGTCAAATCCATGAATTGTTCTTACAGAATTCTGGCCGTTTTCGACGGATGTTCTCTGCAAACGCCCTAATACGGCCAAGTGGAACTTCTATTGACCGTCTGAATGTTGTATCGGAATTCGCACGATAAAACATGTCAAAAGATACCTGTTTACTTTACTCTTTTTGAAAAAAATTCAAAATCATTCGAATGGACTCCCGAGAGGTGTCTAGATCTCATGCCATCTCTCTAACACTTGCCTGACGATTTTCAATTACCATATCCTTCACTTTTTAATATTTTCATCAGTTGAAGAGGTCGACGGTCGTCCAGAACGAGGCATGTCTTCAACGATCTCTCGGCAATGCGAAAAGATTTTGACCAATTTAAACAACGAGTTTTCATTGCACCCTGTGGCTTTTTCCTATTTACGAAACTTAAAGGTCCGCTTCAGGGAACACACCATGAGTTCATTGAAGCTATAAAAATGAACCACTGAAGGCAAGGATGGTCTTTCCTAGCCGAGGTTTATAACAGGTGTATGGAAAATTGGATTAAGCATTGGCATTGGCTTTAAAAGAGCTTATTTTGAAGAGGTTATAAAAAATTATATTTAAGTACATGTATACAATTTTCTGTCTGTCCAACAAGAATGACGTCTTGTTAAAATGAAATAAAACACACAAATTTGGCCCAAATGGGTTCTGCTTTTTTTTGTTATGCATATAATTTTATGATTTGAACAAAATGTCGGCTCCGGTTCGACTGGAATTTCGGCTATAGTTACCCTCGAGCTCGAACCTTGCTGGTTGATTGACGTAAATCATTGATTTAGCATACTGATTTTGACGGTCATTTAGCTCAGCCATTACCCGAAATTAACGAGTCGCCAAACTTTGCAATGTGTACATGTTTAGACGTGAAATATGAGGCGATCCACCGTCTTGTTGGAAATAGAGACCGCATGGGGCGATTTTATCAAAAGTCGGTCAACATCGTGTTATAACTCTTGCTATTGATGGTAACGACATTTTCCACCTCCTTTCGAAAGAAATAATGCTCGATGCTGACACCATACCACAAACCGCAAATGCGTTTCCTAAACCACACGAATTTCTGACTCATAACGATAATTTTGTTTGTTGACGAACCCATTAAGCCAGAAATAGGCCTCATCTGAGAATATGTTTCTTCGATGAATTTTGGTTTTTAACGTTGTTTTCGCGCGAGCTGTCAAAATCCCGTCATGCCTATTGTTACACGCTGTATATTTAGTTTAGTTGACTCTGTCTCTAAAAACACGATATACCTCATTTAATTCTAGTGAAATATTAATTTGCGGTTAGTGAGAAGGTAGGAGATTAGCGGACTTTCCGTTTTAAAATTTCATTGAAAAATATGAGTGTACATATGTACGCCTATTTTGATTCATTCATTCGAATTAAAAATAAATAATTACAATACCTATTTTTAGAAAATATTTTTGGCCATAAAGTTTGTGTGGATTAAAGAAAATAATATTATTGGTAAATTTAAACTCTATCATTCAATATAGTTTCCTTCTAATGCGATAAATTGTATATAGGGATATTATATAGGAATCTTCTAACTTTGCAATAAAGTTTTTTTTATTACGATTTTTCCTTTACTTCAAAATATGCCCCTACTTCTCTGCATATTAGCTAAATTTCTGTTCAGTGAGCATACTTTTAAGACCTGAGAACAGGAAAAAGTTTATTGGGCCAGATCCGGAGATTACGGCGGTCCATTATCTTGACCACATAGCACTTTCTTTCCTTCAAAAGAGATTTTTTTTCTGCAATTTATACCTTCCAGTTGCAATAACGCTATATAATTTCTATATATAGTTTTTTTCAATTTTCAAGATAATCGCATTCTAAAATACAGGCGTTATAGATATCAATCTATTTTCGTTCTCGTACATTTTTATTCCATAATCTATCGTCTTCCAAATTCCTTAATAGGAACGAGGGAACTTCTTGGAGAACAGGATTATAGAGAAAGTCGGATTGTTATATTACGATATTAGGAGGATATGACTGATAACTAATCGGCATCTTAATCTCTCCAAATTATTCATGAATCAAAACAACAATGTAAACATTACATGAGAGAGAGAGAAAAAAATAATAAGAGCTGGCTTACAACATTTCAGCGCGAGATAAGAACTCTATGGAATAAAGGCAAAGCTGTTGATTTGTATTATAAATTTCCCAGGTGTGGCGCGTCATTAGCATTTTTAACGACAGACGCCTCAGCGATGCCTACAAACAAACAAAAATTGCGCGAAATGCAAAACAGCTCTATTAGAATATGAAAAACAACAATGATGTATTAGACTAGTGTAGCTATTAGGAGACAAGGGCGAGCATAAAAACTATGGGACGAAATTTGCTTATCAAATTTTTTTGTTTAGTACTCATTGGTTTTTCGAAATCTAATGAGCATTGCGGGGGATGCGGTTTTTACAACGACAAAATATAAAAAATACCTAGCAATTCGCCACAGAATATCGCAAAACCAGCAACAACAAAAGTGAATACACAACAAACAAGTGTTCGCCAGTGGGTATAAGGGGGTCGCCACAGCTGATGATAAAGTTGATATGCAAAGTAGCAACCGCGCCAGCAACAACAAGCACAAGTGATAAGTAACAACAGCGTAGTAAACACAAAAGCGCCAAATACGAATTGTATCACTTGCTTTGGTGACTTGCTAACTGGTGTGTGCATGTATGTATGTATGTATGTATGTATATGGCGTGCACGTGTATATATTTTTAATACATTTTAAGTATTTAAAGGGGAGATTTCAGATTCTAGATCTGTATATATAAATATATACATATATGTATGTACATACGTATGTATATCAAAATATGGGTTTGGATATTTGTAGTAGTTGCATTTCTCCGTTACTGTAGCTTTAATGCGGTGTTTATATTTATTTGTAACCATGTAGGTACTAATATGTAACGCTAAGCGAACGTTATTCCAAGGTCAAAACGTTTACGCAGTGTGGGGCAATCAACGTTTAACGGCCAAAATGTATGTATGTATGTACATACATATGTATGTTTGTACACAAATATTTAACTTCAATGTGCACATAATTGAGGTAATAGTCAGAATTGAATCGACAGTTCGCCTTAAAGCAAGCTTATTACATCAGTATGTACATATGTATATATGTATGTATGTGCATTTGTTTGTAAGTAAACTAAAACACACGGAAATTGAATTTTTATAATTTTTTTTAGTATACCCTACACTGTATATGACTATATAGGGAGCGGATTAAATCATATATGTATATACATACATACATATGTATGCATGCAAACAGATGTTTGAAACTATTGTACTGAAATTGTGAAAGTAGATGTTTTTATTAGATATAAGCAATTTTACATCTAATTTTATGTAATATTCTAAGCCTTGATACACTTTCTAAAACGATTGATCGCATGACTCTTAGATCATAATTTTTCGACTCCTTTTGTCAGGATGAAAAGGAAAAAAGAAAAAAAACGTTGACTTCGATTGCACCGAAGCTATAATGTTGTTGTTTTGGTTGTTATAGAGGCCGAATTCCGCTGAGTTGACAGGCCTTGGTCAGATAAAAATCCGGGTCCGTTCCGGTTACGTGGACTCGACTGTCGTGGGAACGAAGCTTTAATACTCTTCACCAGTTCATTTCTTATAGCATAAAATGATATAAAAAGTTGATTTTGATTTAAATATTCGGAAATTGTATCGTTGCCTTGGGCAATAATCTGTGAGAAATTAAGATATTTTGTCAAATAAAAAGCTTTCCATTCAAGGACTTGATTTTGAGCGATCAATTTCTATGACAGCTATAAGCTATAATGGTCCGATATCGGATTCCGACAAATGAGTAACTTCTTGGGGAGAAAAGGTTGTCTGCAAAATTTCAGATCGATATCTGAAAATCTGAGGGGGGCTAGTTAACGTATATACAGACAGACCGGCGAACACGACTAAATCGACTCGTAACGCTGATCACGTATATCGTATATACTTACTTCGTAGGTTCTCCGGCGTTTTCTTTTGGGCATAACAAACTTCATGACAAACTTAATATACTATTTTTTATTAAAAGTTCACTGTCTAAATAATAAGGGGTGTGTTGAATATAGTAAATCCGAGTTGGAAAGAAATAAGAGTTCGTACTGCAAAAATTCAGTGAAGCAATTCAAAAGTAGAGAAGTGGGAACTGCTTCGTTATACGCATACCGATGACAGTCGTCTCTACGAAACAAGCACCGTCTCACATGTATATGCTGTCAAGAATTTTCAACTCAACAGGGCTTCTCAATATTAATTTTATGCTGCTTTAAAATAAATAAATAAAGTTAATTTTTTTTTTACATTATTAAAGAAGCGAGAGCTTTTGCAAGGAAAGCAAATGTGTTCTAGGAAAATGTAGGCAGGTTTATAAATGTCGAAGGTTAGCTAAGCAGTTAAGAAAATTCGGAGAGAATTCTAATTTGCATACACTTGCTCGCAAGCAATTGCTGCAATTGAAAGCACACGAAATACCAAATAAAAATGCAAAAAATACTGAAAACCAACTGTATATGCATAAATAAATGTACTGGATTCGAATAAACTTGCATACGTACGTATAAAAAATGGGTATGAGCATTGCGAAAAATGAGTGCAAAAAAGAGAACTGAGCAAGTTGCCTCAATAAGTTTAGTGGAATAAAAAAAATGTCGAAGAAACACAAACTTTGTAGCTTTGCCGCTGCGCTTCGACTGAGAGACAATCGTTAGACCGTCAATTAGCTGTATATACTCTGTGTTTCTTTTTAGTCCAGTACAAATAAATTTTGTCATACAAAATGTTGTATTAGCTCAATTAATGCATATGTATGTTATTATTTTTGCATTTCGGAGTAATTGTGCCAGCAATGAATCACAGCACCGCCTTTTGTATTGTATTCTTTATATATGAAAATAAACGAGACGAGATTTTGGACCAACTATGAGATTGAAAGCCAATTTTTGGTTGTAAGATAGCTAGATTATAGCCGACAGGAATCAGAAAAAAGTTCTCAAAATATTTTGAACTTACATATGGGGTTATCCAAAATTGCCTTCAGTTTAAAATGTTATATATGTACATATGTACATATATACATACATACATATATGGTCTTTTAATCCTCAGAACGACAATTATGAGAGCTTTGTTGATTCTTGTTGTAACTGCCAATCCAACAGTACTTTTCAAATAAATCTACGTGACATGGTATTCAAGACGTTAGTGAATCATATTTAATGCTTAGTTAGAAAACTAATCCAATTTTTTATAAATAGATGTTCTTATGACGAACGATTTTAATATGAAATACACAAGCTGGGTTATCATTTACAAACCAATGAAGATTAAATTTTCAAACAAACTTTAATTTTGTTGCATATAAATATACGTAGATAACTACATAGATAGATAATATATGTACATACATACATACATATATAAACATTAGCAATTTATTAAAATTTTATATTAATTTACTTATTAAAGGTTAAGAGTGTTTTATGTGACACTGAATTTGACTATACATACATATATGCATATCATGGTTGGTTTTATGCAAAAGAATCGGCCGTTTTTTGTTTTTTGAATCACTACGTGATTACTACAAACAGTTATAATTGATGATACCAAGCATAGTAGAATATTTCTTATAAAATATATAATGTGCATAAACATTGTCGAACGTGCTTCAGATAGCATATGAGATAAGAAATTATTTATGGAACATATTAAGATTTTTTCTGTGTTCCCATAAACATACTCACACTAACTGATAGATAGGTACTGAAATGTACGAGTATTTAAAAATATATGTATATTCCGACTTTCTTAATAGTTAAATTTACAAATGCCATCGTGATTGATTTTGGTTTCAGTAACATAGATTCTATTTCATGACGAAGTAGTAGCAAGAAAGTAAATATACATAAGTATATGAAAACGCATACAACGTTTCCTAATTTTGGGCTTTGCTTGTCTTGACTGAATTTAAAATTATCCGCATAACTCCTTTTGTGCTTTATATCTTATAAAAACCTCATGGCGTGCATATTGTATAACACGTCGTCGGCAGGGGTACCGCAATTCGTTATGCAGTTAACTGCGGTATATGAGAATATTGCATTTACACTGATTGAGTTTATATATGTAGTACACATACATACAAAGTTTGTATGATTTGCATATTCCTTGAGTAATTTTTGAACTTTATCGCATTTATTCATAGGAAAGCTAGTGACTGTGTCAATGTTGTATTTTCATTACACTAACAATTATGACAGAAATATGTCTAGGTCAGCAGAGTATTTGAAGGTAAAATTAAAGGAAGTGTAGGGAAATGGGTTTACCACAAATTTAAAAAGTAATTGTAGTAAAAGCTGTTAAATTTTATTTTATTTAAATAGTTGAAACATACAAACATACATAAATTTATATTGTACGAGTATATTTATATTCTCTAGTTACAATTTTAAACTACGATTGTGAGACTATCGTCACAACATTATGCTACAACTATTTCACGCAATCTCAAACCAAAGATATCAACATTATCTTATCATCCTCTACTGTTCCACTTTTGGTCGGTATGCCATTTATGTATCTTTATAATTTCACTTAATCTCCATAATTCAAATGCTTCTCTAACCAATCAACACCGTGGGTTTACTCAAGTGGAAATGTCACAGATAAGAACATACATAAGTGAACTCATTGTGTGCACGTAACAAAGAGTAGGCAAATGACCCTAATGTACACATTCCATACAATGCAGGCCAACATCACCTGTTTTCTTACCAACACAAAAGATACAAATTACACAAGTTTCACCACTTAACTTTATTGAATTATTTTTGAAATAATATAAGTACAAAAAATAAAATCAATTGCCAACTCACCTTCAGCGAGCACATCTTCCACGGTCACACTTACACGTCCCACTGTAAATACTTTACCAACAAAACTGTTGGTCTCCTTCGATGTGGAGTGATTGTGCGAGTTATCCAATTTTTCATTTTTATCGAATTTTGAAAAGATTTTCTTCATGTTGATGACAATTGGTTGACCACACTAAGGTGGTGGAACTGTCAACCACAAATATGGAAACTTTGCGGATGCTGCACAGCAGATATAGTAAAAAATTACACGTTGATAATGGGTTGTCTTGCTATTGCAAAATGAATTGCGCATCCACCCGAAGTGGGTAACGAGTCATGCGTTACGGCGACGGTGGTGGCAGCGTTAACTGACTATGATGACGAAACGCCCACAAGTTGTGAATGCACCGCTTCTTTCCGGCGACAGCCTGACGGATCTAGTATATATAGAATGCACTGAAATATTTTTACTTTGGTTTCACTATATTATTGACACTTTTTCAAAGTCACTGTTTAATTCAACAGCTGCTTTGCTTTCGCCAATTTTAATGGCAGAAAAGAAAGTTTGCTTTTTTTGCGTTTTACTTCGATTTTCCCTTCTACTTTTTGCAACTATTATAATATTTTTTGTTTAATTTCTTTATGATTTGTTTATTAACCCTACAAAGCAATATGCACTTCCTAACCGAATTTGATGCTTAATGTTTCAAATTGTTAAGACTTCTCTGGCAATGTTTCAAAAGAAAATCGCAATAATCGAATATTTTCACCTGCCAGCAATCGCGAACAAATCACAAAATTTGCTAGTTGACATTGACAGTTCTAATCCGTCTGTCAATCTCCCAGTTTGCTTTGATCGTGTTTCTTACTATTTTGCAGGGTTGTATAAAGAATGTGAAAATGAAATCAATTTTAATTCACAAAAATTTTTAGTCAGGCAACTCTATGTTATCATATCAAACAAGAAAAATAAGAAGCAAAACAAAATAGAATTAATAAAAAATGATTTTGTTAACTTTGGTGGTATTTTTTGTTTTTATTTCGCATATACGAACGCATAGTATTAATTTTACAAATCTAGTATTTATGCGAAGTTTTTTTCAATATTTCTCTTTCACAAAAATATTTCAACTAAAGTAGTTTTTCGTATGTTTGTAGATATATTTCAGAAAATTCATAAACATTTCATCATAACATTTTACATTAGTTCGCGTAAAATTATGACATTGTCGTCTTGATATCAATATCATATCATAAAATTTATATTGCATATGCATTGAAAAATAAACTTTAAACTATCATATATTTTTGTTAAAAAGAAACAAATATTTACATCGAAATGAATACAAGATTTATCGTCTTATTCTTTTTGCACTCTAATTTGGTTACTGTGAAATTCCTCCAAATTTGCAATTTATTAACCTGAAATTAAAACTAAAATTAATTTACAAAATCAAGAAAAAAATTAGATATTTAGATATTTAATTTTGGCGAAAATGTTTTAATATGCATCTACTAATGAAAAATCTAAATTTTATTTATTTAATTAAGGGCAATTCGAAATTATCATCATATGGCCAATTGGGTTGTACTTTTGCGACTTGGCAACCCTAAGCCCAATAGTAAACAAAATACTCGTGTTAGAAGTGACTTGTGTTTTATTTGCGGTGAAAGTAAATAACAACATGGAAAGTGTTAATGTTGCAAAATATTTGCTAGTTTTAGAAAGTTTGAAATTTACTGAAGATGAAGGTAATTAAACCATTGTTATTTAAAAAAAATATAGAGTATAATTAAAGTAATATTATTTAGGCTGTGATGATAAATCGAAAAAGATCCAAGTCTCCAAAGATGAGCAACGTGTGGAACAAAACATAACAATATTGCAAAAGTTTATGCCGGAAAATACAACTGCTTTAATTGAGAAAACTGTGAGTACATTTAACACTTCATGGTTGGAATCTGAACTGCATTTACATTCTATCAGTATTGCCGAAGATGATAAAGAGCTAATATATGCTGTTTATATGCAGCGTATATTGTTGGAAATTGTAAATAATGTTAATTTTAATAGTGAGGCTAAAGAAGATCTTATATCGACTCGTCATATCAGCCTCTGCATTGAAGCAGTGCAAGATTTGGCCAAATATGCGCTACATAGACAGTTGCATGTCACGTTCTACGAAATAAGCGTCTTTACAAATGAACGCGTGGCACACGATGCTCATTGTAATTACCCATTATTGTTATTGTCTATAGAAATATTTGAGCATTTATTAAAAATTAGGCAACTTCATATGGCCAACGCGATGGAGATAGTTTTGCGTGATTATATTGCGGCTATATTCAGTATCCGTTTAGCAAGTGCGACGCAGGAATTCTCTCTACAGGATGAAACTTTAAAGGCATTACAAAATAAATTAAATTATATCTGGCTGTATGTAAGTAAGGTAGAATTTTTAAGAAACATTATGCTACTGAAGGGCTTACGACGTGCACCAGCTGACTTGCAGAAACAATTACATCACGAACTATTACAGAAATTACTTTCTAAAGATGGATTTACAACATTAGTTGCTACCCTGCATACAGCGCAGTCTACAAACGCAAGTGGCACCAGCACGAATAGAGCGATGCTAAGCGATAAGCAAGTTTTCGAGATTATCGCCAACATTGTCGCTTTTCGTGGGCACACGCAACCCGCACAAAACACTTTGATAAGACAAATATTCCAATTTCTTAATACTTGTTTACTAAACGAAAGTGCGATGATAGACTGTATGGGCGCCGGACTGTTATCACTGCGCCGACTTTATGATTTAAATGAGCTAAACAAGTTGCAGATAAGAGATATCATTGCAAACAATTTTTCTAAATTAAGTCAACCAGCGGACGTGCTAAGCGGTCTAATAGTGTTGGAACATAAAGAGCTATCCCTGCTTATTGCCTTAACATATCAGCTCTTCTGCAGTTCAGCAGTAGAATGTTTACCTACTGAACTATTGATTCCTTATCTACCACTATTGCTGCAAATGTACCATCACATGCCCGATGGATTTTTACAAAAGAAGCAATTAGCAAGTATTGTAACGCGCTGCCTACACAATTGTACGCTGGATGAACTGCAACGAATTGTTGTAAAGTTGTATAAGCAAAGGTTCGATGATAATTGGCAGCAGCTGCATCCGCGCGTTATCATCTATCCCAATGTCGAACAAACGCAACTTACAGTAAAAATTGCCGGCGTCGAAACGAAACAAGATTTCAGTGCCTCTTTGGCAGTGCCAGAGCTTTTAATGACCAGCAATCACAACATACTCACCTACAGAGTATTTATGATTCTTTTGCATGAAATGTCTAATATTTTGGATGACGTTGCGATTAGTCAGCACGAAGCACAAATTGAGTTGTTGCAAACCGAAGATGAATTAATTACTTTCTTAAATTCCAAATACCCGGTTAAAGTGGAGATTTTACTCTCTCTAAATACGTTGATCTCACATCAGCCACTTAAATCGCAAATCTTTGAAAATATCACCGATTTTCTACGCTTTTTACGCACTGTCCTGCAAAAACGTTTGAGCACACATATGTCCAGTGGTAATGGTCAACAAACCGAATCTATGGATCAAACTTTACTCATTCTTTTGACATTAACACAAGAGTTACTCGAACAAAGCCAAATTCCGGAAGCATATCGCGATTTAATACCTGCGCTACAAAAACTACAAATCCAAACGCCTAATCAGCTAATTAAATCACGCGTTAAATGCCTACTCCCACTATTGAATGGTGAATTTAAGGCAAGTGCTGCACAGCAATCGAGTGCCTTTAACACAGCGCGTGCACTTGTCGAATCTACGGAGTCACACTTGCAGGTCTACGGCATACAAATGTTGCTCGAGTTGTTGCGGCAACGCGATAGTGTAACGCTCGCCAATACACACTTGCTAATTGCTTTGGCGCTGAGCACGCTTAAAAATCGAGAATCATACACGTTTCTAAATTGTGTACGCTTGTTTGTGGGTTTAGTGCATGTTATGGAAATCGAAGTGTTGGAAACCTTAGCCGATGAATATCTCAACGAACAGGCGACAATCGATTATCGTTTGGTAGTGGGAGAAGCTATGCTAAAGGTTGCACAGGAGTTGGGTGAGTTTGACAAAATGCTAATATAATATGAAATACATGACTTTCTCTTGCAGGTCCACTTTGTTATAAATACAAAGATACATTGTTGAATTGTTTTATGCATGGCGCGCGCAGTCCCCTGAATGAGTTCCGGATGTCTTCATTTTCTAATCTTGCCCAGCTGGCACGTACACTTTGCTACCAAGTGCAACACTTTTTTCAAGAGGTGGGTAAAGAGACATTTCGTTGCCTACAATATTTGATAAATGTTTTCTCGTTACAGCTGCTCAACCTCATCGATTGTGAGCTCAGCACAGGCAAATATCTGCCTGCCAAACGTGCTGCTACTTTGGTGCTAAGCGAACTTTTGGAGGGCATCGACAATTTGTTGGGCTTCGAGGAGATGCTGCTGCCAATTTATCGCGTGCTCAAAGTAATCGAAGCCGATGAAACCATAGATGTGAAAATGCGTCAACACGCGGCAAACGGTTTGAGAACATTGGCCGCAAAGTGTAAGAAGTTTTTGTTCCCAGCAGCTCAAATGCAAAAGGAGATACGCATATTTGGCATAAATGAGCCCGAAACAAAAAGTGGTAATGCAAAAAGATATATTTTGGAATTAAACTAGTATTTTTTCTCTTAGCTTGTTATGTTGTTATTAGATATTAATTTATTGTATTCGTCTTTCCGTTCGCTTTTAGCAAACGAAAATATATTCTTCATGGCAAACATAAACCTTTTAAATGCGCTGCAATTTACTAGTTACTATTATACACAAATCATGTATATGGACAGACATTTAAGGCACCGTTACGATAAGTGCAAAAAATGCTTAAAAATATTTCACCATGCTGACAAGTACAAATAAGGAACACATTCAACTAGAAATTTTAATTTACTCTAGCACACGCTGTTGCAAGCAATTTCTTCGGCAACACCATTGTCTTAGGATTTTATATCGAATTCCTTTTCAAGCTTATCGGCAATCATTTTGGCAATAGCCAAACTGCTGGTCGCACCCGGTGACGGTGCATTACGGCAATGCAGCACCTGTTTGGCCAACGGACTTTCTCCCTCTCCCTTATCGAATACGAAATCATCCACCAAGCTGCCATAGCTGTCCATGGCCTGAGCACGTACACCAGCTGGACCATTGCTTATGTCAAATTCATTAATTTGTGGTATGTACTTTTGCAATTCTTTAGTTTGTAATCTGATGAAGATTGATTTCATCATTTCGCTTAAACCGAATTTCAAATGTCTGCTAGCCATTTTCATGAAACCAGGATGACGCACAGCATCAAATAATTCCAGCAAGTTTATGTCACCATAACTAAAAATAAATCGAAAAGGAAAACAAATATAAAACAAAGAGTGCTTACCGTATTCATACGAAAATGACTGCATAACCGCAATTTAATTTTTTATCGCTTAAAAGCACTTACGTATAACCTTCACGCTTGAAGGCCAACACAGCATTCGGTCCCAGCCAAACCGAGCCGTCCATGCGTGGTGTGAAGTGCACGCCCAGGAATGGCAGATTAGGATCGGGTACAGGATAAATATTGCCACGCACCATATGTTGTTTCTCCTTCGAGAGCAGCAGGTATTCACCACGGAAGGGTATAATGCGTGGATCGCGTGGACAGCCTGTCATTTCGGCTAACTTGTCGGATTGTAGGCCGCCACAGGTTAGCACGTAACGTGTACGCACTTGTTGGTAACCGCGTGCGCCACGTATTGTTACCGGGTATTTGCTAGCATCGCCATCGGTGGTTTCCAAGAATTTCGACACCTGTGAAATAATAGTAAATTTATTTACCTGTGCTATTTATACAAATTAGCTTATATATACTTGGAAATTGAGGTGCACATCACCGCCAGCTTGTTTGAAGTCTTGCGCATAGTATTCGGTGACTAGACCCCAGTCGACAATGCCAGTATGCGGACTGTGTATAGCTTTAACGCCTTCACAATATGGTTCAAACTCTTTTATTTCTTTGCCGTCAATTAATTTCAGATCGGGACATAAATTCTTTTGACCACGTTCATACAAGTCCATCAAACGTTCTACTTCATCTTCACTTGTGGCCACAATCAGTTTGCCCACTTTTTTGTATGGAATTTTCTTCTCGTTCAAGAAGTCGTACGCCAAATGCATACCCTCCACGCATAATTTGGCTTTCAGTGATCCTGGTTTGTAGTAAATACCAGCATGTATAACGCCAGAGTTATGTCCACTCTGATGCACGGCTAATTTATGTTCTTTCTCTAGTAGACCAACACGTAAATGCGGATGTCGTAACAATATTTCACGCGCTGACGCGACACCTACGATACCACCGCCAACAACAACCAAATCATAGTCACTTTAAAAGACACATCAAAACATTCATACATACATATATCAATTGAATAATCACAATCATATATAATGTATATGCGCATAGTAAGTACGCTTATGCTTTTGTACTTCTACATATGTATTAGTTAATTACTTACTCGCTTTGTGTGCTCCTGAAGCGTCGCTGACCCGCCGTCGCAATAGTCACAGTTGGGCTTGTCAACTTTTGCCCCAAAACTATCGTGCCCCTTATGCTTTTTATAAGTTGTGCCATTCTCGCAGGGAATTATCACTTTCTCTACTACTCAAAACGATTCCTTTCAACGTACGCGTAACACTGACACCTCAGTTGACCTTGTAGTCCTACTCTTTCAATCTATCAGCTGTAGAAAGTATTTATACTGCGTATGAATATGCTCGGATGTTCTCGAGGAAAGAGGCGATATCGTGTTGTCTATTGCTGTTGGCGCGTGAGCTTTCCGCGAGAGTAGAAAATTGACTGAAAGTACGTCACTTACCCGTGCTGGTCAACCGCCCACCAAAATCAGTCTCAAATACATTCAGAAAATTTAAATCTTGTTGGAAGTGTATGTACATATGTTTGTATGTACGCAATTCCAAGAGATTTTTTTATTGATAACACGCGTAAAGATTTTTGCAAATCAGCTGTTCTGTCAGCACAGATGTGAACATTGCCAGATCACGTATAAATATTATTGGTAATCGATATGAGCGATTAATGAAATTAAAATCTGTCGATTATTCGAAGAAAGTTGAAGCAGTTGGATGTGTTTATTGAATCAAAAGAAACTTATTTGGTTTTTATTAAGTTAATTTTGTTAAATTAGATTGACAAACATTGTTTATTTGTTAATATTTTCAAACTGCAGAAAGCGTCAGTTATGAAAAAAGTCGATTACTATATTTTTTGTTTGCCGCCCATGCCATCCCTAGTTGTCAAATATTCTGGTTGCAATAAGTGTATTTCAAATTGTTTGGGAACGAACACAAAAACATTATTATTATGTTTAACTAAATTAAAAACAAATTATTGCAAAATTTGTGAAAATGCCAGCTTTTTGTGCTGTACAAAATTGTGGTGATAAATATGGACACGCGGAGAATATATCTTTTCACAAGTTAGTACGATACAGAATTAAACAACGTAAACAGTGCTAAAATTATCAATTCTTCCAGATTCCCATTTAAGCGACAAGAGTTAATGAAGAAATGGCTTGATTTCGCGCAACGTGGTCCAGATTGGCAACCCTCGAAGTGGAGTGCTATATGTAGTCGGCACTTTCGCGATGAGGATTTCAATTGTGCGGCCGATCGCAAAATACTAAAGAAGACTGCGGTGCCATGTTTGCGGAATTTGAAACATGTGCAAACCATAGAAAAGGAGTACCCTGAACGGAAACAAGAAGATATTGTCAAAGAAAACCCTTTGCAGCACACTGCCACAAAAACTGCAATCAGCAGCTCACCCGCCACAGAGACATTCAATGAAACATGCGAAGAATTCGATGGGGAGGTAGAGCACGTAAGTAAAACATAATAAAGTATACCGCCATGTGAACTCCGACGTGTAAGTTATTACTTTTAACTTCTTAGCGTTTGCAGACCACATCCTTACAAAGTTCACCGAACGCGCCGAACAAGTTTAAATGCCGGCTGTGTGGCAGTGCATGCTCAGCTGTAGTGTCATTTTCTACAAATTTCGAAATTTATGGCATGATACAAAAATGTTTTCCTACGCTCAACATACAAAAAGACGACAACTTACCAAAAGAAATGTGTCGCTTGTGCCTTAAACGTGTGGAAAGCTTCTCACGTTTTATCGACAAAGTGCTCGAAACCCAGAGTGAGCTGCAACGAAAATATCGCACGGAGAAAAAAGACAGTAACACACGTTTTGCTGAACGCCCGCTTAAGGTAAAACAAGAGCCAGTGGTGCGTGTGAAACAGGAGCTTCCAGAGGGTTTTGACAGTTTTCTCTCTGATGATCTGGATATGGGAATGGATGAGGGTTGTGAACCGGAGCATGATGCTGAGACGATTGTTGAACAAAAATATGATTTCTGTGATTTTCCCATGTTGAATGCACAGGATATAATCAACAATTGTGATATAATGGAAATAATAAATTTGGATGATCCTTTCATAAACATACCAGATGATGATGCGAATACGAATTGTGAAAATAATACACAGAATTCAAAACAACAAGAGAATGCTATACAACAGCAACAGCAAGAGAGGAACAAGCGCACTTTACTTAGTGCTCACGAACTGCTACAAAACCATTTGTTAAGTGAAGAGCACAACTATGCTTATACAACGGAGGATTTGAAGGAAGAGTGTCAATTCAAAAATACTTATAAGACAGAGAAGACTGATGGTGGCGAATGTGGAGATCGGGGAGACTTTATCGCGAATGCTGGAGCTGAGGATGATGAACAGACGGGCTATGCGGGAGACGAGCATCACAACGGTGAAAATGGCGCTTCAACCGGCATGTATAGTAAGTACATACTTATCAAATAATAATAAAAATACTTAAAATTAATTTTTTATCTTTTAGAAGAAAGCTATGCCTCGTCAACCATGCATTTGGAAAGTGCTGCTGAAGCAAGCGTTGAGAAGCCAACAAGTGCCGCCGATACAACAGCTACGCCACCCGACACACGCTCAACAAGACCAATAGTCACGTCAGTGAGTGAACTTTCTGATGCGTCAATAACCTTACCCAATCGGACGGTCGAGGATCATAATCGCGCCGAGAAGCTTGTTGTCACTGCAGTGGATGACATACCGGCGCCAAACAGTGACGCCGCTACTGCTACAAAAGTGAGTGTTTCTACATCAGCTACAGCGCCAATGAAAACACATCCCAAACCAAATATTGTTGTGCTCGACGAAAGTATAGTGAAATCTTCAAATGCCTTCCAACTACATACCTGCCATAACTGTCATCTAAAATTCTTCAGTATGGAGACACTAAATCAGCATTATATCGTAGCGCATCAGACGCAAGCGCAAATGCAAGAGCAAGGCACACAAATGCGCGTTGAGCAAGATAAGTTGCAAAGCGTGCAAATGCAACAGCTACAGCAGCTCTTGGATCCATATAATCCACAGCAACAAAGTATGGTCACGCAAAATCATCACTACCAACAGCAACAACAACAACAACAGCAAGATGAGCGTTTGCCCATGGTGAGTGTGCCGGGTGACTATGTCTGGAAGTATTACGGCGCTTCTAATGACGTCAGAAGCGAAGCCTTCAACAATAATTGTAAATTGGAGAAAGGTTTCTGCTCAACCGCGGCATGCGCAGATAATCTACATAAAACGAATGACACGCATACGTTTCTACAGCCAAATGTATTTGGGTTTGACAATTCAAATGCGGCAAAAAACAGCTACATGCCGCCCAACTGTACGTCTAAGGATAATTCAAGTTTGAACGGCGCGCCGAACGCAGTGAGAATACTTGAAATGAAGCGCACATTTTTGCGGCAACACGATCCATTTAGCAATATGACTAATATTCAGGCTGACTACCTCAAAGCTCCTTTGAATAACAGCGATGCAACAAAATCGGACAGCATTTGCGCCGCCACAAATTTGGCGCCAGAGAATTCCTTCAAAACTTCAACGCCTACAATCCAAACAACACCTGCGCCCGCGCGCATGCAAAAACCAAAGCGCTCAAAACGACGCGTGCTCTTAAGTAGGCACATCAGCGCGCGCCTAACAGCGCTTGAACGCAAGATAAACGCGAAAAGAGCGCCCGATATAATTACAGCCGAGTATCGGCAGCTGGGACGGCGCTACAAGAAGCTGCAACTCAAATGTAAATCACTGCAAATACAAATATTGGAGAAGCAAAGGAAAGAGGCCGTCTCCAAGTCAACAATGTCAAGTGCGTCCAAACGCTTTCGCTGTCGCGTTTGCAGGGAAACTTTCAAGAGCGTCCAACGCCTGCTGCAACACAAGCGCACACTCGGACATTGGGCGCGCCGCATACCCAAACGCTTTGCCGCCACCTGCTGTGGCTGCGAGAAGTTCTTTCGCCACAAAATCGCTTTACACAATCACATGCGCTACATATGCCAGGCGCTACCGCTGCGCTGCTTCAAAATGCAAATGCAAACATTCAAGTGTCGCTACTGCCGCCGCAGCACTTTCAATCATTGGCGCCTCTATCGCAGACATGAAGTGAGATGTAAATCCATCAGACAACGCCGAAAACAACGCAGTCGAGTACGTCGTCGCCACCACCAAACCACAGTGCAACCTCTAACACCGCCCAACAAGCAGCGCGGCGCGCCTCGTTCAACGCTTGCGGCAAGCGCGCGCCAATCTAAACTCAAACATTCTCCAGCGACAACGCGCACGTATACCTGTACCCTGTGCGCCAAGGTGTTTGCCTCGGCGAACAGACTTAGTCAGCACCGTATCACGCACAGCGATCAGCGGCGTCACCAGTGCGGTTTGTGTGAGCGCGCTTATAAGCGGCGCAACGGCTTGATGCAGCATGTGCGCGCCTTCCACTTGAAGCTGAAGCCGCATCAGTGCGTCGTGTGTCAGCGCTCGTATGCGCTCAAAAGTGATATGCTACGTTGCCGGCATGCGGCGGTCAAGCGCGCGCGTCTCAATGAAATTACCTGCAGCGCAGAGTAGGTGACTGCAGCACCAATAAATTTTAAACATGAATAGGTCATATACGTTTATCTAAATAAGTTTGTTATGTAATGTTAGTTAGTTTCTTATTTTTAGAATTACTTTAATGTTTAAACGCAAAGTAAGTACGTTTGTTGACCAAACAGCTATATACATATGTATACACTACGAATTTATAACCACCTAATTTAACATTTCTGGGAAAAAGCATTTATTTTATTTATATGCGTGTGTAAATACATGTGTATGCCATCTTTTATTCATAAATAAAAATAAAGAACTTGCATAAGCAAAAGTAGTATCAGTATACTCCGCTGTTATCAATTTTGTATGGAACGCCTAAAAGTATGCAATGCGTAAATTCATGTAGCGCCGGAAGTCACCCTGTGTGTGAGTTTGCCGTGTGCATGTGTGTGTGCGGCATTTTAGCAGCCACCTACTGTGCACTTCTGCGCGCCTGGTGTTTCAGCGACATTTACAATTCAATTTTAAAATTTTGTTTTCGCGCATTTTACACGTGTGTGGTGGAATTTCCGTGTGCGTGTGAGTTGTTATGCAAAATGCACTGCAACTCAGGGGGATTGGCGTAATTTAAGAGTTTTTTAGGGAAATTTTATATTTTTTAATTAAAAAATTAATAAAATAATTTTAAATTATTTTTTCATAATTTTTATTTTTAAAAATTATTTTTATTAATAATATTATCTTATTATTTGTACTTACTTTATTTATATTTTTTTATTCTTTATTTTATTGTTTTTTGTATTTACTTATTTTTTTATTTTTATAAATATTATGTATATTTTTTAATTTAATTTTTTAAAATATTATTTATTGTAATTAAATACCTGTCTAGGTTCCTTCAGGCTTCTTTCACATATAAAATAAAACATTTAAATAGATACATACATATATATTTTTTTATTGAAGATTTTCATTATTTTATAATATTGAATTATTACTGTTTTTACTGCTGGTAGCATACACTTGAAATAATTATTGTAAATATACAGACATACTTATTATATATAATATTAAGCTTGGTGGTTATTTTAACATATTTAGTTATAGTACTTAATATATGTATTTATAAATGTTAAGAAATTTACATTTTATGATTATTTTAAAATATAAAACTTAAAACTAAAAAATTATTATTTTTAAATACAATGCAAATAAAAATTGTTCATAAAATAATAAAAACTATTAAAATTTGTTTGTATTACTATTTAATTTGTAAATTTATTGTGTGAAAACAGATTTTCGAAAGCGCGCTGGTTTTTTCAAACTCACGAAATAAAAAATCTGGTTTAAAAAATAAAAAAAATGTTTTCTTTTAATTGTTATAAACTTTTCAAAAAAAAATTGGTTTAGAAGATAATAAATATTATATTTTTTTAATTTCGATACCGTAAATTAAATATTTTCGTAATTATTATCTTAAATTTTTTTTTTTTTAATAAATATATTTTTTTAATTTTGATAATGCAAATTGTAAATTTTCGTAATTTTTTTCAAACAAAGTACACTTTTTTGGTTATTATTTATAAAAAGTTATTGTTTCTAGCACTCAAAAAAAAAAAAAATTGTAAAAATAAATATAAGCTAAAAAAACAAAAAATCGAACGAAAGATGGCACTAAAAATACATACATATATATTAAAGAAAGAAAAAATTAAACAACTCTACATAAAAATATTAAAATATTGCAAAACCAAAACGCGGCAAAATTAGTATTAAGGTAATTAAATAAACAATGTTTTTTTTTAGTTTTTAAAGTGCATAGCCATGTAGCTATGTATGTATGTAGGTCGTAATTGTACGATATACGGTTATAATTACGGTAGAGTTTATATTGTTTATAGTGCGTATTATTGCTTGACAAATACCTACAACTAAATGCTTACACTAAACGGCTATAAAATGCAGCAACAATGCTGCAGTGTTATATTATCGTTTATAAGACATTTTTTCTATTTTCAAAACAAATAAAATTGGTACATACAAGGATAAAAATTTGATACACAATGCAAAAAAATGGATTTTGAGATTTTGCATTATATTAAGCAAACAACACAAACAAAAGCAAAAAAAATAGTTTTTTGCAAAGTAATGCACATTTCGTATAAAAAACTAAAGTGATTTACCTGATTGTCAATTGCTTTGCTGAAGTGTTTAGAAAAATTATGAGAGTGCATTTTAAATATATTGTTTTTTTTCAATTGGAACAACTAATTTTTTGGATAACAACAAATAAAAAAATTTAAGAAAAAAATAATAAAAAAAATTAATAAATTAATTAAATAAATTAAAAATTAACAAATAAAAAAAGTACCAAAAATTAAGCAAAATTCGCAGTCTAAAAAATAATTAAAAAAAGTTTAACTAAAAAAGTAAATATTATTTCGATAAAATTCCAGCAAGACTTTTTATATACAACAAAAAAAAATTACATATGTAGTTAAAAAAATTAAAATTAAAACTTTCAATGCCTCAAAAGTCGAAAAGTTTTCGAAAAAAAAAAATATTGAAATACGAAAATTTTAAATATGTATAATGCTTAAATACAAATTTAATAAATAAACGAGATAAAAATATTTAAATTTTTTTCAAACATTTTGATGTAAGATCGTAAGAAAAATATTTTTAACACTTTTTTAAATAAAAAATAAAAAAATTGAATATTCAAATTTTATATCAAATGTTTTAGAGACTAATTTCAACAAAAATTTTAAATTTGAAAAAAATATAAAAACATGCATAGGTGAAAGGTTTGAAAAAAAATTTGCAAAAAATAAATTTAAGTTATTTAAAAAAAAATCAACTTTTTTCAATAAAAAAAAATTAAATACTAAAATTTTAAATAAAATATTTTAAAGACAAATTTCAATAAAAGTTTAAGTTTTGAAGAAAATTAAAACAATATATGTATGTACATAAAATTTTTTTTTTCGAAACCTAAATTTTTATTAAAATTTGTCTTTAAAATATTTTATTTAAAATTTTAGTATTTATTTTTTTTTAATAAAAAAAGTTAAAAACAAATTGACAAGTTTAAAAAATTTTGCAAAAAAATTGAAGTAATTTCCATTAATTTTTTTTTCAATTCCATAGTGGAAATTCGTCAAAAAATTTTTAAAACTGTAAATTCTGCAAAAAAAATAAAGTAAAATAAAATGCACTTTTTAGCTTGACACCTCCCACTCAAGCAAAGCAATTAAGATTCGCGCGAAGACTTAAAGCAAACTAAAACTAAAATTGGCGCTCTTCTTATACTACGTTTGTATGTGTAAGCGCACAAGTGATTTGGTATCAATACTTGTTAAATTGAAAGTATTTATGCACTTTAGTATATATGTTTATATTAACTTTTGTTCAGTTGTTTTTCTTTGCTGGCGCACTTTTAAGCTTGCTGCACATAAAATGCTTCATATTTTGTTGTAGTTGTGTTGTAATTGAGTGTGTTCCTTAACAAATATTTATGCGATATGCGATGTGTGTGAGTGGTTCATACTCCTCCTCTTCTTCTTCTTCTGGTACTGACTACTACAGTCCCGCTAAAACATCTCCTCACCCAGTCAGTACGTTGCGTTGATGCTCCTAAATGATCATTTTCTTAAAAACTACAAAGTGTTGATGATGACGATAAATCTTAAAAGTTTCCCAATTGTTCCCCCCTTACGCTCCCCGCTCCACATACAGTGTAAAGCAATGACGTTCGTTTTTACTGGAAGATCGCTGCACGCTGTTGGAATTGTAAACGTCTATTGGCACGTTCCTCTTCCTCGCGACGCCGCTCCTCTTGCTCTTGTCGGATCTCATCGTGGAACTTATTCGATCGCAGTTGTTGTTCGATTTTGGCTTCGAAGAAATTTTTCGCGCCGGTTACGCCAACCTCTTCGACATTGATTTCGGTGAGACGCGCCAATTGATTGAGTCCGGAATCGTTGTCGAGCTCACCGGCTTGTGCCTTGCGGTAGATCAATAAGAATTCGCGGAACGAAATTTTACCATCGTGATCCTCATCGACTTCGGCGATCATTTGCTTGAGACCCAAGTGGGTTTGTGGTGCGCCTAATTTTTCCATCATGAATTTCAATTCGGTCAGATCCAAATAGCCGTCATGACCAACGTCATATCTGGAATTAGACGGATAATAAAGATGTCGGAATTAATATTTTGAAAATAATTGGTTGATTATGATTGTATTTAAGTACTATAAAGAACAATGAATAAGAATATATAAAAAAGAATTATGTTCGGATGGAGCCAAACGTTAGATACTATTACAAATTGCATGACTGTAGGAATATGTAATCTACCTCCCAAGGGAAAAACTCAGGCGCTTGTCTCTTTCGACGCTGGACATTTTAAGGTCTAGAAGCACTTATCCTGAAACACCAGAACACCTGCTAATTCACTGCACAGCTGTCTGTAAGCGCAGGATAAAGGCCCTTGCATCCAAGATTCCAAATAGGGATCACATCGCTTCAATAGCACCTAGCAGTATATTGGAATTTATCAATATGCTGTGCTAAGTGAGTCATTGTGATTTAGGAGAGGGCACAATAGACCTTACTTCACGGTGCAATCTTCATTTATTTATCTAATCTATGTAATGACTGTAGGAATGTACAGGGCGTGTCGTCTGTAATGCTGATAAGTAAATATCCAATAACTTTGGCCTGTCTTAACCGCTTGAGTTAGGATCCAAAGATCGCACTTGGACTACTATTTGCAGTCCTTTGCAATATAGAAATCCTGTAAATAGAAATAGAAAGCGCCTTGTGACCAATAAAAATTTGCTCAGGCGTTTAAGTACTATTCCCACCAGTTCGATGGGAGATCTGAAAGTGTGAATTCACAAGTTTTTAAGCTTTGATTTCGAAAACGCGGGACGATCTAGAAGGAAGCGCTGATATGATTCAACCTCAGCTTCTGCAGCTGGCGTCCGGTAATGTGCTCAACCTTACAGCACAGGCGCGGATTGAGTAATGGCTTGTTAGAACTAGGGAGGGGCTAGCCTTACAGTGGGCATGAGTACACTGGATCGTTTATGGACTCAGAGGCCAAGTTCCTGCGTAGCCTAGTTATACAGTAGGTGAGCACGCAAGTAGAGGGGAGGACCGCCTTGTTACCATTCTACTGATAGCGGGACTAGGGTACGCTTCTTTGTCAGCTCACTAGCTTTACAGTTATTGCTTAAGTTGAATGAATTCCTTCACACTGAAACAATGACCCAAAACAGTATAACTTTATAGTGGAAATAGTCGTCCAGCTCTGTTAAAGCAATGAGTCGAGGAATTTGGGAACGTTAAAACTTTAAAGCACAGAAGAACTTTCAGGATCAGGATGTTCAAAAAGTGGCGTTTTGGGAACTAAAATGTTCGTTTAGTCATATTTTTTTTAAACGAAATGGTCGGTGGAAACTGAAATGGGTGATTTTGGCACATTTCGTCTGTTCGCAAATGCCCGAACCAGAACTTCGGAATTATAGTTTTTAGCAGGATGGTCTTTAAAGTCTATTGCAAATCAAACTAATCACTTTTTTCAACTAGAACTTCCCGAGCGTCTGAGATCAAGAATCGAGACGTTGACTGACGCTCCAGATCTGCATATTTTGATTCTGATTTCTGAGTTCTTTCGTGAGATTATTTGAAAAGCAAAGTATATTCCACCTCATTTATTGGCTGCTCACGAACTCAAAGAAGATGTTCATGCTGAAGTCATCCTCATAGAAGTGGAGATGGTCGAAAAAGTCACGCAGCAAGAAGGGCTGTAAGAAGAGCTTACTCAATAAAGGCGAGCACTTGATTATTGTATACAAAAAATTATCGATTAAATTGTTAGAAGCGTACTGGCGTTAAGGATGACTCGCCGTTTCTAAAAATCTTGGGTCTTCGAAAAGGGCACGGACTAGGATTTATATCCAACGAAGAATATTGTCAACTCGACAGTTTTCAACATTAATTTGGTAATGTTTTCTGTGCAGCTACAACACCCTATATTTATACACATAAGTAAAAAAAATATAATAAAAAAATTCCAAAAACGTCCAAGTAAAATAATATTAATGAAAACATTTCTAAAAAAGATTTATAAATTAAAACCATAAAAATTTGCTTTAAATGAAATACATAAAAAGAATTTTTTTATAACTAAAGAAATAAAAACTCCTCAAATAAACATAAATTTCAATAAATTTCGAAAGAGATCACAGTTATGGCAACCTTCTCCTTTTGCATTTGAATTACAGTTATTTGCCAAACCAAAAAATAAAATTGCAGCAAGTTAGTGCCATCAAGTAACCAAAAAAGTCAGCCAACTTTTCGTTTGATTAAACGCTAATTGAACACACATACATACATACATACGGACCCATACACAGAAGCAGTCAAATTGCATTCGCTGCATAAAATTGACGGGAGAAAGGCGAAATAGTCTTACATATATGACGTATGCATACATATCTATAAATTACTACAAAAATATGCCATATAAAGTACCAACTATAATTATATACATACATATACGTGCAAGTATGTATGTATGCATGCTTCAATTGTAAATATTATTATTTCGTGGTTTTACATTGTGTATGCTTGAGTAACCGCAGTTTAGGTACAGTTGCATTTTATTTATTTGACTTTTCATTGCACATTTATATAATTATACAAATTGATATTAGCAAACGAAAATTTTATTATCGACAATGGTTCGCGCCTATCGAGCCTATTAAAGCGTGAAATTTGTCATAGTGAAATTTGAATTTGAAGCTATTTGGCGAAAGTCTCCCATTGCACTTAGTCATGTTGGTGTATGAAAATAAGAAATCGAAATGAGTGAACTAAAATTTAAAAAAACTCGTCTTAAATGATTTAATGCATATGGTATTAATGATGTGATTATGATGATGAAGCCTACTCGATAAGAAAATTTTTCCAAAGGGTTGGTCCTATAAAGCTATGTGAGTAATAGATGTATAGCGAACTTTTTCTAATACATATCACATCCAACTTTTGTGGGTTTCAGATTGCAGAGAATGAGCAGACAGGCAGGCTTGCCTTGGCAAATACGTTAAACAGCTGATGCAGTGCCGACATGACTTGAGAGAAAGGCAATTTGACGATTTGAGATGACCGGTTTATAGGACTGAGAGCTCTGTGAATATAATTGATACGATTTTGACACGATCACGGCTTCCTGAAAAATGTTTAGTCTCGAAAAAATGAGTAATATATAATTGGTGATCCAATTAGAGGTACTTTTTTTAATGGCATTTCATCGTGGAAAAACTTACGCCAGAAATGCTTTTACAAATCATTCAACTTTATTACGAAAATTCACGTTCTGTAAAGAATGTGCTACGCATGCTTCGCTCAACTTATGGTCTACATAATCGGCCTACCGAGCGTACTATTCGCAACACTATCACCCATTTTGAGACCCAGCATTCATTATTGGATAATATTCGACCGAATAGACCACGTCCACCACACAGTGAAGAAAATATAGTAGCCATAGTTGAAAGTGTACACGAAGGCTGTGGAAACTCGATTCGGCACCGTTTATAGCAATTCGGACTAACGTATGGAACGACTTGGCGCATTTTACGTCGGGATCTTCAATTGAAAGTGTACAAAATACGGCTTGTGCAAGAACCGAAGCGGTCCGACCTTCCAAAGCGACATCGTTTCACTTCATGGGGTCTTGAAAAGTTCCAAGAAGATTCGACGCTATTGAGCCAAATTTTATTCAGCGTTGAGGCCCTATTCTGGCTCAATGGGTATGTAAACAAGCAAAATTGCCGCATTTGGAACGAAGAGCAACCTGAAGAGATTCAAGATCTGGCATTATACTCAGAAAAACTAACGGTTTAGTGTGGTTTGTGGGCGGTGGAATTATCGGTCCATATTTCTTCAAAAATGAAGATGATGTTTGATTTCAACAAGATGGTGTCACTTCCCACACATCGCATCAATCAATGGATTTATTGAAAGAACACTTCGTTTTCGGTCGGTCGATTGGCCACCAAGATTATGTGGTATCATTCCGTTAGACTTTTTCCTTTGGGTATAAGTAAAGTCTAAAATCTATGCGGACAATTCCGTTTCGATTCGGGGTTTGGAGCAAAGCACCACGTGTGTCATTCATCAGTTACCAATCGAAATGCTCGAACGAGTCAATGAAAATTGGACTCAACGGATGGACCATCTGAGTCGTAGCTGCGGCCAATATTTAAAAGAGATAATCTTCAAAAAATAAATGGGAACGAATGAAAAAAACATTTCCCATTAAATTTGAAGTTTCTTTGTTTTTTCTTTAAAAACGTAAGGAACCTCAAAATGGATCACCCTTTCTAAGATTCATACAAAATTGTTTACATAAGATCTCCGTAGAAGTATTACAAGTTGGATTATTTTCAAAACTCGCGGTATTAATGAGATTCCAGATTTCTGAATAAGATTTGTACATATACATATTTGAGACTCTGGTAATGTCCATTAGAATCTAAACGAGGAGCTAATATATTTGTTGTATAGTTTTTGCTGAACTGATTGACGCTAGGCACGATTCTCATCTCACAAAGTGCTTGTTATGAAGAAAGAATACGAGAATGCTTTACCTGATGATGTCACTATTAAAAAAACATAGATTGTCTATTAAGAGAACTTTCAAATATCATCGGATGACGGGTATCGAAACAAATATGTATAATCATAAATGTAGTATATATTGTAATATGTACAAAATCATGTAAATAATGTACAGCAAACAACCTGAGTACGTTTCATAAAGTTTGCTTCCTTTAACAAACCAATTAACCAAGCTTATATAATTGCTCACAGAGGAAGGAAAACTTTATAGAAAATCATAAAAAAAACATGTATGGAAATTTATGTAATATAGGAAAACATTAGGCGAATACATGTTGTTGGTTAGAAAAAAAATCGCAACAAAAACACCAACACTGCAAACGGGGGGAAAATCAAATGAACCTTGCAGGCATGTTTTTTTTAATAAAAGTAAATATGTTCGGCAGACATAGCACGAGGCCGTAAAAACTGGAATTTTTGCATATTTTGCTTATGCGTATGGGAAAATTAAAATAAAAACAACAAAATAAAAAAATGAAAAAGCTATGTACATACATATATAGCACAACACAAAAACATATGCAACGAAATTCATGCAAAAAAGCAAACCAATAATAAAAGCAACAACAAACAATATAATTTGAAAAAAAGCGCTGTGATAAAGCGCTTGCCACAGGCAACTGCAAAAAAGTGAAGATGCGCAGGCGTGTTTGCTGCCAGACAAGCCAAGCTGCAAGCGCAGAATCAATAACACACACTCGCAGCGGCCGCAAGCAGGTTTGGCGCAAAAGACACAACAAAGGAAAAAAATATGCAATAAACAGGTTCATGCTCGACTTAAAAATAACTAGACATGCAGCATCTGCAATCAGCAAGGGAGCGCACACACGCGCCAAAATGCCATAAGGATATGTTCGCTCCCAGCCAGACATTGTTCAAAGCCATACTGCTACATAGGCGCTCATAAAAAATACATCATCCGAGGGTGGACTGAAATATATAAGATTGGGGTAAGTATATGAAATACCTACCGCTTAAAAGGCAACTTGAAGTTTAACAGATAATTGCTAGCGGCGTTGAGCCTTGAAGAGTAGCGAATCGAACAAAGAGAAGAGAAGAGACTCTGCTAATATTGGTCGACCCATGAGCGAAAAGGAGTCGACTAATCATGCCATTTTTTTAAACAAAGATGAGTAGAATTTATGTTTTGAGGAAAGTTGATCCCTAATCTTATAAATCCAAAACTCACTATTTGCAAATTCCGACTGCAAGTCTGCTTCGCGAGTTCAGAAGCCCATTTTTTTAAGCTTATCTAGATTGGGTTTTTGACCTTGCAACATGGTTATTATTCGATTATTTGCAGACTGCCATTGAAATTTAAGCTCAGTTCATGCCATATTGCTGTTAACGAGCAGTATTGAGCATTTGGTACAGATTCGACCACAGAAGCTTAGGATATACACATCTTCAAACTTTCTACTTTACGCATATATTTTGTTGGACTGAAATTTGATGTTTGGGGTTTTGGCAGTCGTGATATCACTCATTATTCCCGTCCTTCTATATGGTGGCATGCATGATGACAACATCTGATGGGTCGGCGTTACGAGTTTTCGAGAGAAAGGTTCTGGTGAAGATTTATGGTCCTTTGCGCATTGGCAAGGGTGAATATCGCATTCGATAGAACGATGAGCTTTACGAGATGTACGACGACCTTGACATAGTTCAGCGAAGTAAGAGACAGCAGTTGCTCTGGCTAGGTCATGTCGTCCGAATGGATGAAAACACTTCAGCTTTAAGAGTATTCGACGCAGTACGCGACGGGGAAGCAGAGGAAGAGGAAGACGGAGTGGATATCTTTGGAAGGACCAGGTGGAGAAGGGCCTGATTACACTTAAAATCTTCAATTGGCGTCAAACAGCGAAAAGGAAGAATGTCTCCATCGAATGTAGTGAATAATAAACATGTGATCCGGATTACAGAATACGGATAGAGAATGTCGGTCCGGATTACGAGGGACATAATATAAATTTTCAGTTTTTTAACCCTGTCCGGATTACAGTGGAATCCGGATTAGCGAGCCTCTACTGTAATCGCATAAGGTCTAGGATTTATATACATATATTATTATACTTTCTGATATCACAACAGCAGTATTTGTGGGCTATTGACTCCCCTCCTAAATCTTTCCTTTGGATGGATATGGAAGATAATCGTTCGTCAATTAAAATTGCTTTTATCTAACTCCAATTATTCTAAAAATGTTTTGTACATAAAAAAAGAGTTTCTAAAAAAATCAGCAATTGCACAGAAGTTATAAAAGGTTAGTCTATTGGCCACTTTATGACATTTTGCACTTTCTTGCCTTTTTATTACATAGCCCACCCTCGTAAAAAGACGATATGCATACAAAGCGAACAATATACAAATCTTAACATACATACATATGTAGATGTGTGCACGTAAGCAGGAAAAACCAGTTGTAACTGAAAAAAAAGGAATTGCAATTTTACAATTTTGCAATACATGTGCCTACACACACACACAAATGTATGTTTAAGTTTTAAAGGCCACGGTCAATGGTTGTGACTCGCACATCGGAAGTAGACTTGGCCATTTGTGTTGCAGCCATGTTGTAATAAAATAAATACGGCGCGCATGCTTACCACCCGCCACTTGCCAGCAGACTATGCAAGTATGTGAGTGTGTATGTGGTTATATACAAATAAGTGCATGCTAACGTAATAAACCGCAGAGCTCACGCAATTTAGTAGTCAATATATGTGCGAACACATGCATACATGCATACATATATACAAATGGCTACTAGTCTTGAGCCAAAACCAGCTTGGATAGATCGCATGATTGGCTAGCTAGACGCAGACGATTTCGATTTCAATTTCCAATGAATTTCAGGTGCACATCTTCAGCAATTAACAGGAAAAGTAAAACATATGGCATACAAAAAAAATTAAAAATTAAATGAAAAGGAAATTTGACTAAAGAGCCATTTGCGCTAATAGCTGGTGAGTGGAGGCGAAGAGACTGGCATGCTACTGAATACAGCGCGCGCACCCAATCGCAGGTAAAATGAGTTTCACCGCATTTTTTGTTGTTGTTATTGTTATCTTTTTCTCAAATGATTCATTATTGTTGTTTTTGCTATTTTACAAAAAAACAATAATTATTACTATTGTTTTTTTTTTGGAAACCAATAATTAATCAGCAAATTTTCAATGCGACAAGTGACAATATCTGCAAATCATAACAATTAATTGCGGCAGTTGTCATTGCGCCCACAAACAAAATACAGCACACACATACCAAGTCACAAACATAATATTTATAATTATTCAATGATTTTTGAGGTAACATTTGGTGCTCTGCGCCTGCTACGACATCTTCACACAATCGTTATTTAATTGACATGAAAGAAAACGGTAAACGGTAATTGCCAAAAAAAAAATGAAAACGAAAATGAAAACATAATCCATAACAACAGGTACGTCATCGTAACCAGCATGTGTCAACAATCATTAAAAGCACCGATTTTCTAGTCAGCCGAGTTGGTTTGCTCGGCTGACTCTAATCAATGTGTATTCTCTCCACTCGCATTGATATTTGATCATTGTGACTTGCAGCAAATGAGAGTGAAAGTGGTTGAAAAGTAAACATTGCGTGTGCCGGCAAACTACATGTGTGTATGTATGGCTATATACCATATATGTATGTAAGTGGCACAAAATTGAAGAAAATAAAAAATAGCGTGTGGAAAATTGAGAAAAAATACTATTAAATAATACAAAAATGAAGATGTAAATAAAGAAGTGACGAGCAATTAGAGAACACGCGATATGGAAAGGAAATGTGAATTACAAGATGCAAGCAAAAGTGTTTCATAATATTTTTCTAAGCTGCTTTATTTGTTAATAAGTAGCAATGCCGGTAATAACGTCGAGAAACAATTTTCATTGCCGATGTGTTGTGTTACAAATTTGTGTTCCATTCTTCTTAAGATAAAAAGCAAATAAATATTCGGGTTGAGTTAGAAATCATAGGCAGAATAGTATTATTTTATACCATTTTTGAGAATCATAGTTAATTGAAACAGGAAAAATCGTTAACTTCGGCTGCACTAAAGTTATAACACCTTTCACAAGTGCATTTCTTATAGCAACTATATGTATATTAAGACAAATAAGCACCCGGAAATTGTATTTAAATACACCGGGTAAATGATACTTCAAAAAAATGTTTTTTGCTAAGTTGGTAGGACTGTTCTCAATTACTATGACAAATATGAGCGTGATCTGCCGACCAGTTTTCTTAATTTAAAGGCAACAAAATAAATATTGATCAATAAGTAAAAATGTTTCGTTTTATTTACAATCTTTGGGTACTTTTTTGTCACAATGTATAATAAAGTCTGAAAACGTAACCAGCTAATGTTTTGCATCGATGGAAAAACTATTTGCTAGTTCTTCCTTTCATGATTTTGATAAGAACGGCAGACATAAATATACTATAATGGTCCGATCCGAACAGTATACATATTGTTAGATTGTAGAATTGTCTGGGAAATAAACCTATATTTCTTCTAGATCGACCTGAGGATGATCGTTCAGTTTTTATAGTAGCTATATACTGTAGTGGTTCGACCTCAACAATATAGAAGATTATAGCGTTGCCTTGGACAAAAATTTTTGCCTAATATTGTATGTATATACAAGTATAACTTCGTCCAATAAAACAGATTTCCATACAAGGATTTGAGTTTGAATGTTCAGTTTCTATGACAACGATATCGGGAGTTCCAAAAAATGAACAACTTCTTAGGGAAAAGAGAACGTATGCAAGACTTCAGCTTGATATCTTAAAAAGTGGGAGACTAGTTTGTGTATATATTGTACAACAGACAAGTAAAGTTGAAGTTATCGGCTTTAATATTTAGAACCCCCTATCTTCTGAGATGCACATACACATATTTATAAGCAAACACAAAATAGATCAACCTGCAACCTCAATTGAAACCAAATTCAAACTATTTTCCGACTTTTGACCGCACTGTGGTCACTTCACCACTTAATCAAAATCGGGCAATTAAATCGTAATTATCAAAATTAATGCAACACGATTCAGACATGAAGCAAAATGCCGTTAATTAACAACAATTAGCTAAGAGCTGTTAAAGCTTACTTCCCTCAATTAACAAAAAAGAAAAATCCAAAAATTTGAACTACAACATACTTGTAAGTATTTAAACCATTTTAAACACATTAATTTCGATTTATTTGCACATTAACGAATTTGGAGGCATTAAAAAAAGCAGCGTGTAATAATGAAAAATAGGTTCAAGTACACGCATAGGGCTCAAGCCAACAAACAAACCGACTATATACATAGCTATAAGCTGGATTAACGAAAGCCCAACGGTATTTAACCGGTCAGCTACAGTATGCGCAAATGGTAAACGCCCAAAGTGTGGAAACACAAGCACATAAATATGTATGCATGTATGTGTGTGTTTGTAGAAACAGTGTTAGTCATTAACCTGCATTCGTAGTGCCGCTAAAGTCATCAAAAGTTCATTGCAACACATTAGACGGGCGGTAATTATGGACACACTGTATGGTGCCACCGTAACCTAACAACAATAAGAACAAATCGAATAAGTACTTAAGTGCCGAAGTGATGACACGCTGTGGGCACAAGTGACTACTACTGGCCAGTAAAAACCAAGACCAAAAAGAAAAAAAAACAAAAACAACGCATGAATGAAGAAACAAATGACGAATACAGCAAAAACAATTGTTTGCACCAAAAAATGAAGCGAAACGGAAACCTTAAACACCAAGAAAAAAACGTGAAAAGAATATCGCTCAAAAGCTCTAAGGTATGCTTCCCAGCTACAATGGCCGAACTAGCATAGAGGAAGCTATGACGAAAGCGCCACTCAGAAGAATGTCTAAACAATTGCACATTTGCAAAGAAACAAAAGAGAAAATCACAAATTGTTGCCTCCACAACAGTGTATGTGTGTCTGTAGTTCGAGTGGGTGCAAAAAAAGAAGAAGGCAAAAAATTATATTGACCTCCTTAGTTGGTGAACTGTGCAAAAATTGCAAAGCAAAGTCAATAATAAATTGCAAATTGCTGTGTCCGAGTGAAACTGGAGAAAACGTGCAATGTTGCAATAATAATGACGTTTCGTTGTCGCTGAGCACGTGCAGTCAAGCTAAGTAAATATTAAAGGGTATGCGATTTGCGGTCGACGGAGCTACATGAGTTAAGTGTGTGAATATCAACCGTTAGGTCGTGTATTGGAAATTAGAGCTAAGAATATTCAGAACTTTTGAAAAAAAAAGTGTTTTCTAAAACCTTCATCCCCCGGTAATATATAGTTATAGTAAGTCTTTTAGACATGCCTTTGTCATAATAATGAAAAAATGAACTGGAAGATATTTAAGTATATTCTCAAAGTAGTCGAAAAAGTATTCTCATATTTCTAATCAAACTTTAGCTTATATTTTATATTTTTTATGAACTTGAATGAACCAAATATGAACCATTTTGACCGATCACTTTTTCCATCTGTTTAAACTTTTCTGTTTTCTCGGCGAAAAACTGTGGCGGCGAAGCCAACTCCATTAAGGTACTTCTGCATTGACCGGATTAAATGGTAGTCCGATGGTGCAAGGTCAGGGCTATATAGTGGATGCATCAAAACTTCCCAGCCAAGCTCTCCCAGTTTTTGCCAAGTCATCAAAGATGTGTGTGGTCTAGCGTTGTCCTGATGGAAGACGAAACTCTTTCTGTAGATAAGTTCTGGCCGTTGCTTGCTTGTTGTTACCAGTACCATGTAAAATCAATCGTACGACCAGGCTAGAGCAGCTCATAGTGGATGAATCCTTTCCAATCCCACCAAACAGTCAGCATAACCTTTTCAGGCGTCAATCCTGGCTTTGTGACCATTTGTTGAGCTTCACCATGCTTGGACCATAACCTTTTTCACACATTATTGACGTATTTGATCCACCTTCGTCTCCTGTTACCATTCGCTTCAGAAATGGTTCGATTTCTTTTCGTTTCAGCAAAGAATCTCTGATGAATTCATGTGGTAACAAATCATCGAGCTTATTTTTGTAGCCGGCCTTTTTTAAATGGTTCAAACCGGTTTGAGGATGATTCATTGCTGCTTACGTGACGGTCCTGGTCAATCTCTTTCATAATTTCATCGACTTTTTCAACGATATGCTGGAGATATACGACTCCAACGACACCTATTGACAAACTACGAAAAGACTTTTTCGATAACCCAATATATTGTCTTTTTTTGTTACATTGTAAAATATTGATAGGAAAATGTATTGTGGGTTTAGAGTGGTCAATGTTTTGGTAAAAATTACTAACCTATACTCTGAGCAAAATACGATTCCACCAGCCAACTTCTGAATCATATTTGAAGATAATGCGAGGTTCGAAATGGCAATTTTACACTAGATTTCACGTTCCAAAGAAGTGTGCCGAGTGTAACCTTTGATGACGGAATTATTCATGTATCACTATCGGTTTTCAACAGAAACTGGACTCTAACTGAATTATCAATAATTTTGAATTAGCAAAGCCGTTATTTAGATAGATATTATTGATGAGCAATTTTCTTTGATATGAGATTAGTCAGTCAACTCAAATAAATGTAGAACTTGAGTAATTTCATAAAGATTAATTAGAATATTCTAAGTTTTATTTCAGAAAGAATAATTATTTAAGGGAAATGCTGGCATAACAACTGACATCTCGTTACAATTTATTAACGGTAATTTCTTTGGCACCTATAGTAAATAAACCCCAAAAAAATCCAATAAAATTTTATTTACAAAATTTCTGAAAACTTCGATAAACACGTCATAAATCTGGATAATTCTGAGTAGCTGACGAAAGAGCGCTTTATTGGAGTTTACAAGAGCAATGCCTACATTTGATATTTTTATATTTACACGAAATATATTCAGATACATACATACATACATATGTATGCTATATGCATGTATACAAGTATAAAAAAAAATATTAAAAAACGAAAGAAATTGTAAATTCTTCACGTGTGGGCTGGTGTAATGAGTGCATCAAGCGTGCAGAGCGAACGCAGTCAACAGCCCATCGAGAATGCCCTACTCTTGTGCCTAAATTTAGAATGACGCTGTTGTGTTGAAGGCGGTTGAGTGCCTGGCTCCGTTGTGCCGTCGTCCTCTAACAACTACTACAATAAAATTCGCCGTAAAAATATGTTTTCCAAAAATATGCTGCAACGCGTTCTGTTATGAGTGGAAGACGGGACGGCAGGGCGACGGTAAGAGTCAACTTGTTGTAGACAGGTTCTCACAACATTCGTGCAAACGAAATTGTAACTAATTCGAAACTAATTGACCCATGCTACGTAAGTGGTTCGTGTTTGTCAAAGCGAAAGAGAAGATTGTTGCTAAATAAAGAAAGGTCAAATGGGTGGGCAGCGATTTAATTGCATTGCAAGTGAAAAAAGAACGCATGAATCTTGTCGATATGTAAATTAGTAAGCAGTAATAATATTATATTTTATTCACTTGAGGATTGGTGATAGTACATTTAAATGGGGCTTACAAGGAACTCCGAACACGGCCCGATAACTTAGCCTACAAAAGGGAAATATGATTTATTCTTCTATATAATTTCCCTCTTGAACGGTGAAGTTCAGGTTCGCCAGGAAAAGTTCACTGTTACGTGGTCTGAGATGTATACCAGTGGAAGAAACAACGCTGAAACTCTATCGGATTACGCTCAAAAAGTACGAATCACTTTGAGTGAGCAAACACCGGACCAATGCCCAATATTTCATGCAAAATTTGACTAACGTGGTTTTTTGAGTTGTCTACTGCCTCAGCATCTCTTGCACTTTCGATCAGCGGTTTGCCAATACAAGATCGTTGACTTTTGTCAAGTTATTTCACGTGATAACCGCTTTTGGGGTACCGGGATGTGGTTCATCAAAAGACGAGCTCCGATCATGTTGAAAGTAATGAGACAAATTTTGGACTGTCGTCATCGAGGAGAAGTCGCTAATAACAAGAATAGCGCTTTTGCTTTCTCTCTAAAATAGTGATAGGAATATGACCTACATATACACTATATTTTTTCCCGCTCTTTTCACATTTATCTTCAGTAAGGTTTACCATTTCCTCATGGAAAGATATACGATCCATCATCGTCGTCATAATCGTTCTGTCAGATCGACAATTGAACGTCTAGTGGAAAAATTTGAATCCACAGGCACGGTACAAAATGTTCCCGTGCAAGTGAGGCAAAGAAGTGCCCGTAGTGACGAGAATATTGCTAGCGCATCAATTGAGGAAGACCCAAATCCGTCTCTCACACGTCGTTCTCAAGCGTTGGCCATCTCTGTGACGGCGAATTTTGGAAAAAGATCCTGACCTATATCCTTACAAGATCAAATTGACGCAAGAACTGAATCCGCTTGACCACCAGAATCGTCGTATGTTCGTGAATTGGGCTGAGCAACAACTTGAAAATGATCCGGATTTTCACCGAAAAACCATCTTCAGCCATGAGAGTCATTTCTGACTGTATGGCTGTATGGCGGCGACATTGGACCGTACTTCTTCGGTGATGATCAAGACCGGCAAGTTACTGTGAATGGGAATCGCCACCCCCCATGGTTCCAACAGAACGGCGCCACAAGCTACACAGCGAATGTCACGATCGATTTATTGAAAATCAAGTTTGGTGAACGTGTTATCTCACGAAATGGCCCAGACAATTGGCCGATTCGGTGGTGCGATTTGACGCCATTAGACTATTTCCTGTGGGGCTACGTCAAGTCTATGGTCTACGCCAACAAGCCAGCGACGATTGGTAACCTTCATACTGTATCGGCCGATTTATTCTTGAAAACCGTCGAAAATTGGGTTTAGCGTCTGGACTTCTGCAAGCGTGCCTGTGGCCATGCAAAAGAAATCGAGTTCCATACACAATGGCATCGAATGTACTTTCACAGGAATAAATAATTTCATTGATATCCCAAACCGTTTTTGTTTTAACGCTCTTATTGAAAACCCCGTTATATATGTATGTATATACATATATCTGATGCTCTGGCAATAGTGATACCATCCCGTGAAGTGCTTATCGGTTAGCGGATCACGCTTTCAAAGTTGACTATATTCTCTGCATAAACTCTAATAAATGGATGGGACGCTAAAAAAATGGAGCTACTTTACATCAATTACAAAATAACCTCATTTTAAGCAATAAAACTTTTCATTACAATTTTATTGAGTTCATTCAAATCAATTACGGTAGATTGTAAAAAATAGTGCGTGAATAAATCTCCTTTGTAAATTTAATTATGACAATTACACACGAAATTACATAATTGAAAATGAAATGAAGCTGCTAATTACTAACAAAGAGTTAGCGTGAAATCGCATTTTTACGTGCAGTTAAACCCGGAAAACTCAAATAAGCTAAAGTAAACTGATTATCATTGAAAGCATGCACTGATTGCACTCTTTTCGGCTGCAGTGCCACATAACTGGTAGTTTATGGGTGATGACGATAAAAAATCGGTATTTAAAAATTAAAATAATTTTCGTTTGTGTTTAAAAGGTGCGAAAGAAACGAAACAATTAAGCTTGAAAGCGTCGAAAAAAGCGAAGAAGAAGCAGAATTTCGATAGCAAAACAATTGCAATGCAACAGCACACCCACACATACCAGAATGCCTGCCTGTATGTAAACTGCTGTTGAAATCTTGCCGCAATGATTTCAATGAACCATAAAATTTTGTTGCACTTTTATGGCTAAACAGCTTTGAAGTTTTCTTTAAGGAAATCTGTGAAGAAATGCAAACAGATACGAGTTTTCAAAGAATTTTCTGTTTCTGTTTTTCACTCCACAAACAGAATTGCCAAAAAAAAAGATAAAAAATTATATAAAATCGAGCAGCAACAGCCAAACAAAAATTGAAAAAAATAATAGAAAGCAACAGCAATACCGTTACGCATTGCGATTGCAACATATTGCAGGCAGGCTGGCAGCACGGTGGCATATTTACAATATACCATACATATGTATGTATGTACATATTAGTAGTACATGTTTATAAATCTGAGTGCGTAGACTGTAAGAAGTGTCTTCATCACTTGCAACGACGCTAAATTTGTGTACGCGCTTTTTAGGTGAACCTGCGTGCGTATTTTATTCGTGGTATGTGGTACACACGCGCATTCACACATATGTAGATATATACATAAGCACATATGCGGGAGAAGGTGTGTTTAAAAATAATACGACATTTGGAAATTGGGACAGCAGCGGTAGCCAAAACACTGAATGCTATTGCAATAAAAATTGTGTATGTTTCACTTTGTTTTGGTTACAAAATTTGGCAGCGTGTGTGCCTGTGTAGTAGAAAGTGTAAGTCTGAGAAAATATGCGTAGCGTTGGTCAGTTTTCAGACATGCCTATAATTATACATATTTTAATTGTAAAACAGTAGAGCACGACTTCAGTTAATGCTAGTTTCTCAATATCATAATATCATAAACCTATTGTCACCGCCTCGACAGAACGAAGACTCAAATTTTATTAAGTTTTCAAGAATACATGAAATGAATCCTCTCTTTCCAAGGCAGTTCGGTCTACTGAACCGGCTTGTGTCTGTACATATGTAGGTACATATATTAGGTTTGTCTCTCAGGTTTTGAGATATCGATCCGAAGTTTTGCATTTTGCCATTTTCTTGCCAAGAAGCTGCTCATTTGTCGAATCATCGATATCGGACCACTACCTGCCATACAAACGGATCAATCAAAATCGATCAAGACTGCCCTAAATGATTTTTTCTTCTTTTTAAATAAACTTAATTCGACTTTGTTGTTGTTTTATCATAAAATGTGGCTAAAAATAACTAAAAAAAAATTTATCGCTGGCCTTTTGCGTTTTCAGATATATGTAGTTATACATATACTATAGTTGATATAAGAAAAGTACAATATTATAGTTTTGGTGCAGGTAAAGTTAAAGTTTTTTCTTGTTTTTTTTTTGATTGTTTGCAAAAAAAAAGCAAAGATCTTTATTTTTCCCCCTTGGAAACCACACATACTTTATGCAAACAAATGCCATTCACAATTTGATTTGATATTTCCTCAATTTAGAGTGTGTTCCAATCAAAGCGCAACAGAGCAATTGTCCAACATGAGTTCGTTTTGTTCATTTTTCAACGGCCATCGCTAATGAACGGACCCTGCACTGCCGTCCATCAATGTTGCGCACAGCTGATGGATTGTATGTAATATTGCATGGTTTTTCTTGTAATTTTGTTTTTTTGCCACTGTTGACATTTAATTTAGTTTCACGTTTACTTTATCCGCGCAAATGTTCCTTTGTGGCAAACACAAGCGCAGACTAGTTGACGACAACCTGACAGTAGCAGATGTGCATAAACACATATTTACATACATGTGATTGTTCATAAAAATGCACAAAGCGTCCAAAGTCGCCGCATAAATACATATGTGGATGCCCGCCTGCTTTAGCCAGTCTCTCCATATTCGACTCCAGCGGCATTGATGTGCATGAGTCATATTGGCAACAAAGCAGATTATTCACAAATACATACATACATATATGTAAATACATAAACATGTGATACTTTCAAAGTCAATAGTGACTTAAATTGCATTAACTATTGCGACATTATTCAACACTTGTGTCTGTATCTGTATCTGTAGGAGCATGTGTCGTTCTACTCTTCTTCTTCATGGTAAGTGTTGTTGATTAAAATGGCAAGGTGAATAGACCTTGAGTGAATAGTATTAAAGTACAATATGCGGAGACAGATGTAAAATGGAAGAACTATGTGCGGTTTATGCATAGTTTGAACTCAGTAGGAGAGTCAGACGCTCCTTGCTCGACCGCTTTAGACAATTTTCATTCTAAGTCTAATGGATGCTAGAACTTAATGTTAGCACTGTTAAATGGAAATCGTAACCATAACCCTCCAAATTGACATATCATCAGCTTAAGAAAACTAGAAACCGAACTCATCGGATTTCGGCCGAGGTCCAACAACTTCCCTTACCAAGCGTTAACTTCACACTCATTACATTTGTTAATGCAATAAATTATTTTTTCTTCTGCCCTTTTAACCCAGAGAATGTTTTTTCTACTACATAGCCGAATTAACACTGGCGTGAGAGGATCTGTCAAAAATATAGGTAGTTTTTTTGTACAATCTTGGTTCAAACTGGTAAGTACTAATGGTAGGGTGTTCACTAAAAGTGAATTTTTTCGTCGCCCAGGGTTTACCCAGGTCGGGGGTCCATACTAAATATCTGGATAGCAAAGATATTTTTTTGATTACTATGTTTCCGCTCCAAATTGGAAGAATGTAGCAGAGAGGGTTCGCACAGAAAGATAAGACTTGTAGTTATTGCAGACGAAGAGCTCGAGTTGCCGCGAGAAACGAGAGTGACCCCTGCGCAGCTTCGTTCTGACATTAGCCACCTCTTTGAATGCCCTGCTAACCCTTCAAATCTGACACTTTTCTCCCTTTAGATGACGTCGATGACAACTTATCTAATTCTTACCATCCTAACGGGGACTAGGTACTTACAGTTATATATGTTTTCTGGAGTCAAGATGATTTTCCTTACAAGTTACAACCAACCATTGAAAGGAAGAAACACGTTATCTTCGGCTATGCCAAATTTATGTCATGTCAAATAAAAAAACGGTCCCGACAAATGAGCTGCTTCTTGGGAAGAAAAGGCTACGAATTCCGATCACACACTCTTCGGGCCATGGATCATCAGAATGCAGGGAAAGAAACGAACGACGCAGCACAAAAATCGAGGTGGAGCTCATTGTTTTTTTCGATATTCGTGGTTTGGTGCATAAAGAATTTGTTACGGAGGGACAGACGGTTAATAAGGATTTCTATTTGACCGGATTGAGGCGTTTTGCGTGAGAACATCCTTCGAAAACGTGCGGAGTTGCAGAAGAACAATTCTTGAATTTTACATGACGATAATGCACCATCGCATCGAGCCACGATTATGACGGAATTTAAAGCCAAAAGTGCAATGAATACTATCGATCCACCACAGTATTCACCAGATTTGGCTCCGTGTTATTTTTTTCTTGTTCCCCAAACTGAAATTGCCACTTCGTGGAAACCGTTTTCAGTCGATCGAAATGCTTATGAAGTGTTTCGAGGCTGACAGATCCAAAGCAGTTCGGTCACCAATTCGCAGAATACGTACATATATAATTTAGACTTTCTAAAACAAAGTAATTCCAATGCTGTGAGTAATTTACACTAAAAATACAATGTTTCTTCGAAAAATTGAAGAATTTATTTGGGGGAAAAAATATGTATTTTTTATCCGAATTCTTTTTAAAATATATGTATATATGTATATATATAAATACAAAATAAAAAATAATATAAATTATATACTATGTATATTATGTGCAATCACTGGCTTTTCCCCACTTTATTTTTATTGTTATAGGGACAGATTAATCACACTGAAATGGATGCTATGCACAGCATATATGTATGTACATATAGTACAATAACAAAGAGTGTGGGTTGATAATGAACAAATTGGAGTGAAGCTTAACATTGGCAACGCCAACGACTGCGCTGCGGCCGCCAGCACTGCCTTTTGGGTATTTGGACATGACGCCAATTGTGTACTCGCATGTTGACAAAACTGTCATAATAATTGAGTTGTAAATATGCAAAGCGCGAAATGCTGCACAAACGGGCGTAATAAATACATACGCGTTGGATGATGACAAGTACACAAGTATGTATGTATGTTTGTATGCAAGTAAACGGGGTCAGCAACATTTACGTAAAAAAAAGCAAAAAAAAACGAAAAAAAACAAGTAAATTATTAAGGTTCCGAGGTACGGGCGTTACGTTTGGTTATATTCATATATTATATACAAGTTTTATATATAACATATTAATATACACAAACATGTATGTATGTATGTGGGTAATTTTTCGTAATTCTTTTCTCTTGTAGCTTTTAATATGCACGACAATAAAAATTGTACAACAACTGCGCAAAATGTAAGCGCAACCAAACGCGGTCAGAAACAGGCACAGACATGGACACGCTATTGAACGGATGGGCGCATTTGGGTGGCGGCCTTAAAACAAAGCGAAATGTAAATGAAATACAACAACAATAAATAATAACAATGTGGCATAATGCAAAAATGCAGGCGACAAAAGTGGTCAGAAAAAAATTGTTACGAAAAAAACCAGAAACAGCATGAAAATTAATTTTTGTTGTTACAACAAAAAAAGCGTGCAACGCCAAAGGCAAGCGCGCACAAGCGCATGCGAGCGTGCAGAAATGCTAAAGTCAATGAACCAGTGCGGCAGAGCACAGCTATGGTCTTCTTCAACATTGGGTAGCGTTGCATTGGTGAACACAGTGGTGTGGGTGTGTATGTGTGCGCGTGCAGTGAACGTGTCAAAATTGACAACATCGGCAGTGGGCGGTTGAATTTTGACAACATATCTTACAGTGTAGCAGAAAGTTATGGTATCATGTTTTTAAATCAAATATTTGCTAATGTGTTGAAGATTTTTTAAGAAAACAGAAGATAATAAAATTTTAATGTTAGAAATGACCTACGGACTCTAATAAATTCTGAACTTCATAGTTAATGGTATACATCGTTTTTCTTCATAATGGGTTGTCAAAAAAGTCTTGCGGTATATTTATTGAATTTTTTTTTTTATTGAAATTGAAATGAATTTTTGATGACTCATGCCCAGCTTTTGACCGATGCTACGGCTGCTACTATGCCGGTCTCTTTCGACCAATTCAGCGATTTTATCGCAATTTTCGACGACAGGCCTTCCGGAGCGTGGCCTCTACACCAGAACGAAAACGTTGAAACCATAGTTGTGCGGTGGTAATGGAAACTGAATCGGGTCCATAAACTGCACAAATTTTATTGGCGGCTTGAGATGCATTTTTGCCTTTATCGTAGTAGTACTGTAAAATATGGCGTATTTTCTCTTTATTTTGCTCCATGTTTGCGACGCTATAACTCACGAACAACTTAAAAGAAACGACAATCAATCAAACACGTCTTAGCGTGTGAAATGAGCTTTTCAAAAAGGTATAGCATGACCCGATGCGACGAATAACACTAGAACTACGCGCTTTCAGCGCCAACTAGCGAAAATACCGCAAAACTTTTTTGACAACCTATTATTATAAGAGAATTTCTAACCTAAAAATTGAATAGTCTGATTTTCCATTTTTGAAGAGCGTTTTTATGCTGTTTGCCACGTAGTTAGACGTACAAGTTTTAAACCACCTATGAACGATCTTTATTAGGAAACTAACAAACTAATCAAAAGGTTTCATGGACCATTCTATGAAACATCTAACAACCTGTAATGCCGAAATTTGGGCAGTATGAAGAAAGTAATCTACCCAAAGCGGTCATCTTAGGCTAATAGGAGAGGAATTGTGTTTCATTGAGGAAACACTAAGCCACATCGACCAATAGTGACTCGCGAAAAACTTCGAAAGCTTGATTGAGAGGTTTATATGCATCTGCCTTATATTTCGGACCGGTATTTTGTCAATTGGATCGAGGGTTTCTAAACAATTTTTATCAAAGTTAAGCATTTTTGTGGACTCTAAACTTAACTGGTTCCTTAAAAACAATTGAATCGTGTGAAAAAAGCAGTCGCCCAGATGTGGTTACCTTTAACCAATAGGAAATCAATTGGCTTCCATCAAGATAAAATGAGGCCACATACATATGTACATTGATAGTGGCTTGCAACAAACTTGGGAAGCTTGATTGCGAGGTTCACATGCATATGCCTTATATTCCGGACCAGTTTTTTGCCAATTGGAACGAGGTTTTCTAAATAATAAATAAATAATAATTATTAAAAAGTCTTTGAAAACAATTGGACCGTCTGCAGAAAGCAGTCGATCAGGGCCGATTAGCTTTAGCCAATAGGAGAGCAATTGTCTTCCATGAGCTTGATGGGGAGGTTCTCATGCAGCTGGCTTATAGTTTGGACCAGTTTTTCGTCAACTGGGAGGTTTTTATAAGAGTGGCATTATGAAACTACCTTAAAAATTTCAACAAGTTACTCGTATTAAACAAAACGGTGGATATTTGCCTTGAAACGGATCCTTATAACTGTGCTAGGTAAGACCTTTAATAAAAAAGCTATGGATTTCATCTTACAAGATCCATCATTTTTACTCCTCCATTGTCCAGCTTTTGCAAGATAAAATATTTCGGCAATCATACCTTCGGCTGAAAGCGATTTGTAAATTTTTGAGTCTTTTCGATTAATACTTAGGATTACTTAGTAACACAATGGACTGGCGTTCCCAGCTGACTATCTGAGCTCCCTGTTAAGGTCGCCCACTTAGCTTACCATAACCTGTAGAGTTAACAGGCCGTGGCTGTGAATCCGTTTTTGGATCAAACTTTTAAGCTAACCTTACGATCGGAATATATTATCAAAGTTAGGTCTTTTTTGGGCACTCTAGACTTACCTAACCCCTTAAAAAGTATTACTTTATACATATGTATTCATATGTTACACCGCATGTACATACATACATATGTGTTTATCCACCATAGTAGTATGTAAAAAGCACTAGTGCGCAGACGCATGTGGCTCATTTGAATGTTAACGGCAAAAACTGGTATAAACTTGGCGCGAACACATTTTTGCTTTCTTTAGAGCTTAGAAATGCATATAGCGTATATTTATGTTCATGTTATGTTATGTTATGTTCACGCCACATAAGTTAGTATGCATGTGTAATGCGTGTAGGAAAACGCATGTTTTTTCTTTATTCGCACTTTTATCACTTTCTGTAAATTTTTCTTTCTTTTGCATTAATCAGCGTCACACAATGAAGTGTAAGCTTGTTGAGCGGCGTGAGCCGTTTTTATTGCTTTTGAACCGCTCTACTACAAACACACCAATCTTTTGCTGTGATTCAATGATTTAATTGTGCGAAAGTGTTGTTATTGAAAGTTCTTGTAAGTGCAGTGAGTGCTAAGTGTGACAACAACAACAAAAACGCATGCAAAATAAATAAAGCCTAAGCCTCAACGATGACTCGTCAGGCCATAATCCCAGGCTTGGTTGAGTCACTGTAAAATAAATATGTAAAAATGTAAAGAAAATGTAATACAAGTAAGCATTTTACATTAAATAATTACACTTAAGTGAATTGTGTGCAGATTGCACACGAGCGCGGTCTGCTTGATGATTAATGATTTATGAGCAATATTAACGTAAATCTAGCAGCGCCAGTTTAGCACTCGTCTAATGTCATCAAAACAACACTTTAAGTGAATATTGCAATTATTACAACAATTTGTACATAATAAGTAACAATATATACATACGAGCATGTGTATGTATACATGTGCATACGCATAAATTAAGCCAAGGTTGCTTGGAACCGTCCAGCACACTTAGAACACAATATGTAACTGCGCACTTGATCAACTCGAAAACAACAAATATGTTCACAATAAAAAATTGTTGTAATTTGACGATACTCTCATACAATTCTTTATTACTGCGGATAATTGTAATGCATTACCTCATTTATGCTCTATGAAAACGCGGTTTCAGATTTGGCCTAGAACTATTCTGAATCTATTTCAGGTGGAAAATAATACATATGTATGCATGTCGAGCGAAGTGGTCTATAAATAGTGCAATTTTAAACTCAACCTTATACCTAGAGATATAGAAACCAGAGTGCATTTCAAGGATGAGACTTCTTATTCATATTTTTTGTCCGGAAAGTAATAGGACTGATTTTGTTCCGCCGCGACTGTACTTCGGAGCGTGCGCGCACCGACTGCATTCGGCAGAGGGCGTTCCTAGATAACGAACGAGCGGCAAGTCAGTTGGCTCCGAGCACCTGGAGAGTCAGGATAAACATTTTTGCGCGACGGTACGCGATTAAATTTTGTGTGAAATTTGGTAAATCTGTGACAGAGACATTTGATATGATCAAGCAGGCTCACATAAATTTTCTCTTTAGCAAGAAGTGGTGTGTTTCGGCAGTGACATACCCCGGTGTCGCCTTGTCAAAAAGAGGGAAGAATGAGCAAATCCAAAGAGAAAGCGATGCTAATTGTCTTTTTTGTCATCAAAGACATCGTCCACCATGAATTTGTTCCTCCTGGACCGTCAAAGCCAAGTTTTACGTGGAAGTCATCAAGAAACTCAAACGAAAAGTCGAAGTTGCACCCCGGCTTCCACAACCCAGCTACAGCCCAGACGTGGCCTCCCGGACTTTGTTGTTTTCTTGCCTGAAAAGGCCGATGAAAGGCAAGCATTTTGAGACGACAGCGGGGATCCAAGCAGCATGCACCTTGGCTCTCAAGGCTATTCCGGAGAACGCCTTCCGTAACACCTTCAATGGTTAGAAATCGCACTGGCAGCGCTGCATTTAGCGCCTATTTTGCAAGGTTTTACAGATTTGTAACGATTGGTTCAATAATTTTTTTTAAATCGACTCAGTTCTATTACTTTCCGGACAAACCCTGTATCCCTGGACACGCTGAAGATAGTGCAGTATACAAAAATTATTGTCAAGTTATGTGTCAAGTTCATATTTTTGGACTAGACTTTCAAACCATGGGTGGTGGTTCTCGCATCGCATGCAGTCACCAGTTTTTCTTCTTTACGGATACTAAGAGTCAGGTTTGTTCTTCGTAAGGACCTTGAATTTGCTGTTATATTTCATCACTAACACACAATGATCTCTAAACATTTTGAGTCACCGATTATGACCAGCTGTTTCAAGACTGGATCAGTTGCATTCTTAGCCAATACAAAATCTCAATATCCTATCCACACATAAGTATAATATATGTATCTGTTGAATTCATGTATGACTTCCTAAAACCATTACTTGATCTTCTTAACAGAACTACTTATATACGAATGCTTTTTAGATGTGTTTCTGTAGACATGAAGATATGTTCTTAAAGCGTCTGCTGGTCAAGTTTAATTTTTGTAACCTGAACAGGGTATAATAAGTTTTCCACATAGATAGAAACGCCGGAGACTAGATATCGGAATGTCCGCATTTTGTGTTGTTTACAGTAACTTGAAATATTCATCTCGGCCAAAAAATGGAATTAAATCACGAACATTTTCGTGTGCATCGATGAACTTAATTCAGCTTTTGGCGATGAAGCTCCATCAAGGACCAGTGTTTAACGATGGTATCCGGAATTCAATTAAGGTCTTAAATCAGTTCAAGACGAAATCGTGATGGTCGTAAAAAATCAGTTGTGGTCCTTAAGGTGGAGACAACCATATATAATAGTGGGACCAGCCTACATTCAATATTGCATGGACATTTGACTGTAAAAAAATTACTCACTTTGGATACCACATAATTTGTCAACACCTCAAAAAAGGCTCGTGTCGATTGGTCGAGAGAAATGTTAAAAAAATAAGATAGCGGTGCTTCGATACACGTCTATGAAATAGTGACGGATAATGAAACGTCAATTTCGCGTATGCGCTTGAAAGTAAAGAGCAGTCAACTGTATGGGTGTTTCAAGATGAGCCGAATTCAACAAAGTTGTTCGAGCAAAAAACGCTTTTAAGCAAATGGTTGTCTGTTTTTTGGAACAATCAGACACATCGCAACCATACCCCTAGGACAACGCTGGACAGTGAATTCTGAGTGTAAGAGATGTGTTCTTTGCTTTTAAAATAATTAATATGATTTCTTAGAACTATTACCTGATATTTTGCGCTCTGTTCAAATGTAAATATGATCAGTTGCAATCCTGGATCGTGGAATTTCTTTTAAATAAGATGTTAATGTAAACAGGCAAACTTTGGAGAGTGGCGAATCGGACAAACAACTGGTTTTGATGCAATTAATTGACTTAATGAAATAGGATTGATATAGAAGTGGTTATACCAGTTTAGTGAGGTGTTTAGGTACTGTCTAGCAAATAGTTGAAGACTATAACTTAATGATGATATAGAGATACTTAGAATGGAAAGTGGTTACACCAGTTTGCTAAGGTATTTATACACTTTTAAGTAAAAAATTTTATAGTACAACTAATAGTTGTCAAGGGAAGAGCATCAAGTGGCGATTCGAAGGCTGCTACATAAGTATATATGTATGTACATATACACCTAAGTTATAATACTTATAATTAAATATTAAAAACATTACTCAGTGACGTTTATTGAATTTTTTAATCATTAAACTTATTTGTTATTGCATTATGAAGTATGTGATAAAGTAACGTCCAGTTTCCACCACCAATGTCGTTTGAGCCTTGAGTTACTTAATGGTGGAATGATTTCTTTTATTAAAAGGGTTGCTACTGGACACACGGCCTCTAATATATGCATATAAATACAGAATATATGTATGTATCATAGTGAAAAGTAATTACAATAAGTGTTGCTGAATGCACTGTTGCTGCAGCAAATATGTATGTCCATATTCAAATCGATAATCAACGCCGACTGCAGCGTGTTTCGATATCTATTTCAATGCCTACAATTCCTTTGACCGGATGTAGAAAATGACTGGTACGGCGAAATGATAGGAGAATATGCAAATATGGTGAAATATATGCATTTTATAATAGATCATTGAGGGTGGCTATATATTGTACATATATTGTGGTCATAATAAAGTGTACGGCTGAGTTGAGCAGTTATGGGCAGCAGCAGCCCCGTTGGTGTGCTTTTGAAGGGTAGGCCATCAAGTATACTGTATTCATAGGAGTAGTAACAGGGTGCGCATATGTACATATGTATGTATGTATGTATTTATGGCATTTATTCATTATCAGCGAGTGGCAGGCTACGCTACTGTCGCACATTTCGCTCACTATAAATTAAAATACGCAGCAGGAAGGTCTACAGGCTATCAAAATGAGGGTTATTCATTTCGCTATTGCGGTCATACTAAAGCAACCACGCATACACAGACATTTAAAATGTGTGAAAAGTGAAATTTATCAAACTTTGACGCATTTAAAGAAATTATCAGTTTTGCGAAATATGCAAATTAATTATAGCATAATATAAGCAATATAAAATATATACATACATACATACATATGTAGATAGTTTGTTCAATACTATATTGCCATTAAATTTCATACTAAAATAGTGTAGCAAATATAAGTCGCGAGATAAAAAAGTATAAAATTGGAAATTCGATTGTTTTTTAAACGAACATACTTAAATTTCAAATCAATATCTCAAATAGTTTTTGAGTTACAACCATTTAAAGGGAAGCCGCTCAGTTCAATCTGCTCCGTCATTTTATTTTTGAACCAAAGAACCGACCATCATTTTTACCTGTTCTGTATATTATTCTACATACGTACAATGATCTATTGTTTTTTTTTTACCTGATTTCTTTTTTTTTTGAACGTGAATCATTGTGCGGAGAATATCTTCTGGTTTAACGTGAATTTCTTTTTATTTTTAGGTTTCATTCACGGAGAAGGCCGAAATCATTGCAGTAGTGGAGAACATGTTTTTAGCGCCTTTGGAAATCTCATATAACTCAAAAAAATTATTATATATTTTTCAATAATACCCAGAAAATACGATCGATGCAGCAGTTTTCTTTTAAGTAATTCCAAAAAATCGACATATTTTTGAGCTGTCTCACTAGGTCTTGCCCTTAACATATATTTCTTACTTATACCAATCTGTGAATTTCTACTCGTTGTTTGTTTGATTCGCCACTCTCAAAGGTTTCGCTGTACCATTTTAAGAAATATTCCGCGATTTTGTCAATTTCTTCGGTTAATCGACTTCGAAATGATGGGCGTTTATTAAAATATCATAAATCTGGATATTGGATGGAACAATTAGATTTTTTGCCGTTGCGAAATTATTGTTCGCCAGGGAAGTTCTTCTTTGCTGATAATCAATAATAAAAATATCCAAGAGCTTAGGGGGTTACATGGGTTTACGGGTTTAAAAAAACATAACCACCTCTAGAATATTGTCCTAAATTTTCAAGTTGACCCGAGTAATAGTTTCGGAGATACTAAGTGCGCCGTCTTTAAACTCGTTTTTTCCGAAACGGTGTTTTCGAAGTCGGTTGACAAGATTTCTTGAGAACTACTCAACCGATCTTCATGAAATTTTACACATGTCGTTGGGATACAACTCTTAAAGACTTGGACGAAGGATTTTTTTGGATTACAACTATTTGAAAAAAATGTCGCGAAATTTTCACTGAAATTTCCATTTTTTGGTAAAAATGTCTGCTAAAAATCCAATTTTCAGTTTTTTTTCCTTCGCAAAAGTTATAAGTTAAGGTTTTAACTAAAACACGTATATTTCACTTTACATTATCGGGCGCATCTTTTTTCCGAGGGGTCATCGCAATGTCCGAGTTTAAAATATTTTTTCAAAAAACTTTAGAATTTGTTTGTTAATAGTGGATGTTTGTAACAATTAAAAATTCTAATAAAATATTTAAATTTTTACATGAGAAAAAAATTGTTGAAAAAAGGCTGTTCTCATATAACCCTTCGAGATACATACATATGTAAGTGGAATAAATGATGCAACAACTCCAATGTTATCGACGTCCCGCAACCTAATTGTATAAGTTTTAAAAAAACTGAAAACATTTTTGTAGCGTAATCAAAACGAAATTAACATTAAATAGAAACAACCAAAAAAATTAATTTCGATTTTGCGTGCATCGTAGTTTAATTATTATTTTTCCTGCATATATAATACATTATTGATATGTTTTAATATGCAACACAGCTGTTCAGTTACGCATTCAGAAAGCGTATAAGCAATTTCCAAAATAACTCCGAACACGGCTTAAGAAATATGCTTTCAAGCAGATGGAGAAAAGTTTTACACGATTGCACGAATGCACGAACGATAATTAATTAAAAGAAATTTCCTCATATTTGAATGGGTGAATGCTATAAAAAAGGAAAATATGTGAACGTATATTGGCTAAAAAGCAGGTAATAATATTATATTAGTCCTAACTAAAGTTAAGTTATTTGTATGTCTGGTTATCAATTCAAGGTTAGCGAAAGTTGATTTGTGTGTTTTAAAAACTAAGCTAATTTGCATTAGCAAATTTATAGAAAAAAGTTTACGGCATTATTTAGGCAGAATTTGTTGTGCCATTCAATAAATAGTTAAAGTTCTAAGTTGCCAGCGAATAAATTTGAAGAGTTTAAATTAGAAAGGTGTTTTAAATATTTTACGAGGTTTCCTGTATTTTTATTTTCTGAAAAAATTCTGCATTTTTTTAGAGAAACTTTGATGTTCATATATTTTGATATATGTATGTATGTATAATACATACAGGATATTTTTAAAAGCATAGAATTTACCAGTGTGATGGCTGTCAAACCAACTGTCAAAACAAACACATGTGTTTGACATTTACGAATGTTAAGCATACTTTGGTATAAATTTGCATGTAGCGTAATCAAAATAAAAAGAATAAAACAAATTTTGAAGAGCACACAATACTGAAAATACTATTTATGTCCCCTTTATTGGATAAGTTTGTTGGCCGAAGGGGAATGATTCGACTTTGTGGCAAAGTTTTGATGACCGTATCAAACGTCAATGTTGGTCACTTATTAAAGGGTTATTGTCTTATTAAATTTTATAACATCTCTAGAATATTGCCCTAAATTGATCCGAGTTGATCCGAGTAATATTTTCGGAGATACTGCCTTGAGAACTTGTGCACTTTTGTGCCACTTTTATTATCACTTAAATCTTTGAAATCCAAAGCCAAAAATCCAATTTTCAGTTTTTTTCCTTCGTTTAAGTTTTAAGTTAAGGTTCACATATTTCTTTCACTTTAGATGATTCTGTAAGGTGTTATCCTGCCAATACGGGTCTGTTTTCTACACAAGGAAACCCTTTAAGGGTAGCTGTTTTCTTTTCGTCGGACTAATTTTTGGAGTGCGCCAAGTTTAAACTGTAAGTTAGTTAAATTGATAGTGAATTATTGGGAAGACAAGGTCGGTTTTTTGGAAAACATTGTACTAAATTGTTTTTGTTTTTCAAAAATGTCGCCGGTATTGTCATCTGTTCAAATAATTTTTTTCGACATAAAAGGAAGTTCCAGAGTTACATAATATAAAAATTTTAAAGATTATGCTTAGGTGCTATTTAAAAGCTAAACTTCTACCTTTTCATTTTTGTTTTCTAAAATCACTGCACTCTAGCATATCGCACAGTGCGACAGCAGCAACATTCGCAACCTCCAAAACTGGTTTTAAAGATGCAAGACAAGAAAAAACGAATAGAAAAGGAATTCTGGCATGCAAATGTGAAAAAGAAGCGAAAGGTTTGGCACTTAAAATAATAATAAAAAGTGGAAAGGCATGTAGCGATCACAATCGACGAGGGAACCAACAACTTCTTGGGCTGACCTGTGCAATTGGTACACTGCCAAGTGCAATTTCGCCAAGCCAACGCTGAGAAAACAAGTTTCGAGTCGTAAAATAAAAGTAAAAGCAAACGCAGAATGCGAAACAAATACTATATGCGGTGTAAGGAGTACTGGAAATTTTAATATTTCTTAAAAATATTTGTAAGACAGTAGATATACTCTAATGCGCAATTTATGGGGTGACTAATAGGACAAAAGTTTGTAAAAAGTTGTGTAAGCGGGCGCAATTTGTTGACTTAAAAAATTATTGCAAGTATAAACAATTAGACACACTTTACGCTTTAGACCTTAGAACTCTTACGGCCTAAGGTAAGGAGAGTATAAATAATGAGCGCTTGGAAACACTTGCCTTGGCAGTAAACAATGACTTCCAATTAAACAAACAATGTGAGACATACAAATAATAAATATGTATGTGTGTGTATTTGTTTAACTACACATTTATAAAGTGCTCAAATTGCTAATCTAAAGTACTTATGTACACACACATTTTACTTGCACTGTAGCTGCGCCACTTTAAACATTGACATGCAATTCAAGGAGGATTCACACGTTCTAGACTTATGCCAAGTGCGAGCGCGACTACTTAAAGTGCATAAATATTCTATAACTCGCATTCAACTATTTACACAAAAACACAAACACATATAAATACATACATACATACATAGAATGCATAGAGAGAATTGTGCACAATTTGCGGCTAATTAGTGTTAATGTAACTCCCACACCCACAATGGCAGCACGACAACTCCACTTTGGAGATTGCGTAATTCTGTATAAAATTACAGAAATTCGTGAAGCGCTTGTTGACATGCCAATTCTTGGGAGCTTCAACTTTGAAATTAACTTGCAACTAAGAACTTGTTGAAATCGCCATTAATATCTTTTAAAAGCTTAAGAATTTGATGAACGCTAATCTTTTGAAGAAATAACAGGTATTTAAATTTACAAAAAAAAAGAAAAATTATCGGTTACACAAATTAAAAAAAAATTATCGGTTGTGTTTTATGTGCAGTAATCGCACTTACATTTTTATCGATTTTTATTTTCTGTGTTTTAATAAAATTATTGATTATATTTTAAGTTCTGTTGTCGGCCTTGCATTAGCATCGAATTCTATTTTGTAAATTGTTTTAATAAAATTATTGATTATATTATCAGAGCGGTTTTGCATTTAATGATTTTTATTCAATTTTCTTCATATGAAATATTTTAAATTGCTGATCTATTAATAGCATTTAGCATATTTATCGGTTATGTTTTATGTGTTTGACTAATTATCGATTTTTAAATTCGATAAGATTTTGAGTTATCGTTTTTCTTCAAATTTTTTATAAAGGCTTATCTATTATTTCCATTTAATAGTCAATGTATCGATTCTATTTTATGTGAAGTTATCGCCCTTATGTTGTTACCGAATAATTAATTTTGACAATTTTTTAATTTGTTAATTTTTCTTCATTATAAAATTTTAATATTTTTTTATACTTAAAATATTTATCGATTTTTTATGTGTAATTATCAATCAATCTTAACGTATTACAAATTTTTGGTTATCGTTTTCCTTCAAAGGTTTTAATAAAGTCGTATCCTCATATAAATTTAATAGCAAATTTATCGATTATATGTTATGTGGAGTTATCGTCCTTGAACTGTTATCGAATTTTTATTTTCGATATTTTTTAGTTTAATCGTTTTTTTATTTTTTTTATAATTTTTCATCTAGTTTTACACACTGAAAATATTTATCGATTGTATTTTATGTGCAGTTATTATGCTTGTATCGTTGATTAATTCTTTTGATAGTTTTTATAAATAATCGGCCCTCTTAAATTTATTTTATATATACGTATGTATATATATATATATATGTATGTAATTGGTTATTTAGTTCATTTAAACATTATTGATATGTACCTTCGTTTTACTTTTTTTATAATTTTAGGATCGTTTTCCGATTTTCCCCGATACTTTTTGGTTCGATAACTATCCATTAATTAAATCGATAAACAATATTTGTTAGTTTTATATTTAATTGAACAAAAAATAATATCGATCAACATCACCATTAATCCGTTTTTGGTAGACAATATCGAATCCCCTGTTATTTTCTGACATGAGAAGATCATAAAACCTCACAGGAGTATTAAATTGTTCGAAAGTCTCGATCATCCTTATTTTATCGTTAGATAAGAGCTACAAGGCGCTTTCCACCTTTCTGTTAGATTGTTGCTTCCGAAGTAAACTAATTTTTGTTTTATTTAAAAGCACCCCTTTCTCCTACCTACTGACCGCGTTTATTACAACATAATTTCTCAATTTTTGTGTGTCACAATAGTAAGTGGCTGGGCGTTTGAATTACTTAACATGCTTTTTGCAACACAACATCTTTATCACTTGCCCGCTACGTTGGCATACTGGTGGAATGCTGCTTGTTTCACTTGGCACGTACACACATGCATTCTGCTATATAGAGGCAGATGCCGCATGGACCCTGCCGCCTGAGTGGCATGCAACATGCCTACGAGTATAATTTAAGTCCTTGATTACAGACCCAGAACATCTGCCTTTGTTAACTCCAACCGAACGAGTACACATGCACCTGAGTGTACATGTACATATGACAAAAGCCACGTAAGACCGGCAGGAAGTATCCTCTTCTCGGTGTATTGTTGTCCTGCATTATGCGGTTGCAAATAAGAGCACTTTATAAAAGTGAAAGGAAATGCAAGACAAGTGCATACATCCTTTTTGTTGCATGTGAGCGAGCTGAAGAAGTTGGAGAGGAAGATGTAAGGCAAGGAAATGATGCACCACAAAATTTAACGGCATAATGAAAACCTACTATTGTATAATAATTGGATAAAAATGGAGAAAATAAGATAATCATAACATGATAATATAAAAGTAGCCTTCAACTCGCCACTTCTCTGCTGGTTGCTATACTATGTTCTTGTTCTCAAAAAATTTATACGTGCAAGCAACAAGAAAATTATTTTCATTAATTCAATATGAGTATGTGTAGTATACTGCACTGAAGTAGTATAACCACGTCCTATTCTACTTTTTCTGTTGGGTTTTGCCAGTCTTTGTGATTTGTAACATCTGTTTGTTCGATTCGGCACTCTCTAAGCATTTGCGATACTAACAGAGCTATAAATGGCACGGAGTCTAATTAAAAGGAATTCTTCTCAAATCGAATCTAATGGAATAAGATTGGTCTAAATAATTTCGATAACATTTTTTTATGTCTTATGTGGAATTATTCATCGTCAACATCAAGTGATAATCAACACGTCAATAAAATAAAGAAATTAGTGCTTGAGAATCGACTATTAATAGTCAGAGATCTCACTGGCATCGTTGGAATATCGGAAGGATCGGTGAAAACCATTTTGAAAGATCATTTGGGCCTAAGAAAAGTGAAAGTACGATTGGTGCCAAAACCACTAAAGTTTTCCGACTACCAGGATGTCATGAAACGTATTGTTACTGACGATGAGTCTTGGATCTATGCTTACGACCCAGAAACAGACCAATCGGTTGAATATGGTGGCAAAGGTGAGCCGAAGTTGAAAAAACCACCTCAAAGCAAGTCAAAAAGCAAGGTTATGTTGGCAGTTTTCTTCGATTATCGAGGTGTAGTGCCCTCCAAATTCCTTCTGACCGGTCAAATAGTCAACAAGGAATACTATTTGAGTGTTGTGAGCCGACAACTCCTGGGTTTTGCACCACGACATTAATGCTTCGCGAGTTGTTCGCTAAATTTTCAACCAATATCATGCCGGAACCACCGTATTCCCCTGATTTAGCTATGTGTGACTTCTAGCTATGCAGCAAACACAAACGACCGCTCCGATAAAACCGTTTTGAGTCAATCGAAGACATTAAACTTGTATCGCTAAGCCGATTGAAGACTATTCCAGAAATTGACTTTAACAACTATTTCAAGGATTGGAAAAAAACGTTGACATACGTGTATTGCGGCTAAGGGGGTTACTCACTTTGAGAATTCCTGTTTCGAGGATTTTTACTTTACTTTATTTGAGGGAGACGACATAGATTTTGAAGAATAAATTAAGAATTTTAAAATTATGAACAAAGTCCTACTATTTTTTGCTCATAGTGTATCTGTGAACTTTGAAAGGATTTATGTTAGATGATCAAATATTATATTCACAAATGTTTTATATACCGACTAAGACCTGAATAAGTAATATAGTCAATGCTTTTTAAAAAATTTGGTAATCTTACTCAGCCTTAAATTCAGCATCAGTAATAAAAATGCTAAAATTTTTTATGAGCGTGAGTTCTTAAAGAAAATTTTCGAATTAGAAGAAAAAAAAAGCATTAAAAAAAGATAAAAATTATATAATATTTAAAACATTGATATATATGTATATATGTCGGTATAAATTTATAATACCGATATCTCGAAAAATAACATATAAATCAGGCTTAAAAAAATATATGAACTAAATACTGGTAAATTGTTAAATAAAATTGGTAGTCTTAAATTAAAGAAATTAAAAATTGTGAAATAAAAAGTGATTTACAGTTCAAGATATAAAATAGTATAGCAGGCAAAAGATATAAAGTGGCTGTGTGTGCAGGTTTTTAATTAGCAACTAATTGGACACGTTCATTTTATTAGCCTACCTGATTTCAAAGATGATTCAGAGCAGGTGTTAAAATGACTTTGAAAATAAAAACTTTATGAATGCACACATATGTATGTACATATATTCTCTGAAACCTTCAAAAATTCTAAAAAATGGTTTTTACAAAAATGAAAACAAAATCTCTGAATCATCAAAGGCAATGGAATAGCTATGAAATTAATATACAAGTATGTAAAACTTCAACCGAGCAACAGCATACGAATTAGAAATCGTAAAACTTAGCAGTGTTAAAACAAAATAAAAAAATGCAATAAATTTGTCTACAGCAACTTTATGAGGTTGAATTTTGGAATTTAGAATTGCTTACAGATGAAAGAATAAAGCGAAAAATATATAGCAAAGCAAAAATAGAGCAAATAATCAAATTATTATGTTCCAAGCTGGAACATGGAACTGGCGTGAACAAAGCAACAAAGGCATGTGTGTATTTCTCTGCTGTCTACGAATTATATGTGCTAATATTTACGAAAATCGCTGATTAAACAGATTGCAGACGGACATTAGAGCGGATCATTGACGTCAATTTCGTGAGATCAAGGTAAACAAAATGCGAGCACTGACAGTAAATAAAGGAAATAATAGAATTTTTTTTTTCAAAATCTTTACTGAATTATTATTGCCATATGGAAAGAAAGTCGTGAAAGGAGGCGGGCAAATGAGTGGAACGTTATTTTATTTTTACTGATGTTCCTCGATAGTTAAAGTTAAACACTCCTGGGAATTTCGCTGAAAAGTGTTTTTACAATAAAATTATGTTAATAAATAATAAAAAAAATATATTAACCTCGGATGCAACGAAGCTATAATAAAAGGGTATAAGTAGATTTTTGCTTTAATTTTGATCGATGGTCGAATCCGAACAATTTAATCGGAGACTATACCTTGGACAATAATTCGTGCCAAAGTTCACGAAGATATCAGAGATGGAGTCATGTGTAGAAATTCACGCAAGTGAGGAAAGTTCTCAGACTACCATTCACTTCGAAATGGCCAGAAACGATTATTTTACATATGGATCAAGCAGATCACGCCTCACGGTCTTAGACCAAGTATGCTGTGTGCAGCCAAAAAAACATCCGTTTGAAGGTGAGCTAAATTAAGAAGGTGAACTATCGCTCCCCAGGTTTGTGCACTGAGTTTGGGATCCTTCATGTAAAAAACATTCCCAATGAAAGGAAGAAAACAGTCTTGCATTTGTAAACTGGGCTATAACCGCGTAAACGGTGTCTAGGCCTATAAAGAAGAAGATCCTGCCAAATTAAAAAGTTTTCCATGAAGAACTTCATTTTCATCGTACAGTTTGCATGACAGCTATATGTTGTAGTGGTCCGATCTGAACAATATGTTCGAAAATTACAGTGTTGCCTTGGATAATAATCCGTGTCAAATTTCGTGAAGATATCTTATCAAATTAAAAAATTATACATACAAGGACTTGATTTTAATCGTTCAGTTTGTATGGCAGCTATTTGCTAAAGTGTTCCAATAACGGTGATTTCGAAAGAGCCACGCTTTGAACAGAAAAGGACGTGTGCAAAATTTCATATCGATATTTCAAAAACTAAGAAACTAAGTGGTGCACTATTATCTATTCAAAAACTGCATTTTCTAATGACCGCCAGCAAGGTCGCCAGTCGGCCAATACTATTAAATGAAAAAATAAATAATAGTAAATATCTTGTTACACTATAAACGACTTATATGAAATTGCTGCTAATTAAATGTGTCTCCTTTTCATTTCTGTCTGTCAAAGTTGGCGTTGGCGCTAAAACGTGATCTTAGCTCAATTTACTTGTAAATAAAACGGCGAGTGCACCCATGACGACAATGTACCGTGAAGCATAAACGGAGTCAGCTTAAAAATAACCAGATTTTCTTACTCTTTTTGTTTATATGCATGTAAATATGTAAATGTAAAGTAAGGTAGACCAACGGCGACACGAGCTTACCACCAACAATCTTTGTGTATAAATGTAATTAGCGCAGTAATAATTGGTTGTATATAAAATAGTAGAAGTAAAATAAAATGAAAAGTCAGTTAAAAGTGCAGTAAAAATTTGAAGGAAGGTTCAAAAAACAATAACATAGAAAAACAGGAAGGAGTTGGTACATATGTATATGTAGTACTATATATGTATGTATGTAAACATAACCTCAAGCTATAAAAAAATAAAGAAGGCAACAATCGTTTGAACACGTTTACTTATGTCATTTGGAGTTTGTAACAAAAGGACTAGTACATTTGTTAAAAAAATATAATATATATAAACGTACATATATATTTATACTTGTATAGAAAGATTGGCGCTAATTTATTTAATTTATAGTTGTTTCCACACTATGTGGCCCGAATAATTTTTTTGGTCCTTTGTTTACGATTTCAATCAACCATTTGTGTAGCACATTTCTTTGTTAAGCGATTGTTTTGTATAATTTCTGAATTGTTTACTACTATAATTTTGGGTAAAATTAAATTTTGTTTAGAAACGTTGCCATTTTGTCAATTTTTATTTTTATTTTTTTGATACTAGCTCACTGTATGGACGATATTTTTTAGAGAGATTTTGAAAAAAATTGTACAAGATAAAAACAAAAAACCCAAAAACTTAGTTATTTATTTTATTATTTTATTTTTATGAATTTTGAGGCTATGTGAAAACTGTCATATCACATACAGAAGTTATACATAGATTTTTCAATACCTACCACATTGCCATATTATTTGCTTATATAGGACTCGTAGTGTTGCCGAAAATCGAGACAAAACGTTTTTAAACCTTTCATCCACGCCCTCCTCTTCCATTTCCCGATCCCGGTATGTCCGTAAATTATTTTCTTTTAACGTTTTTTCGTTGGGTTTTCCTCTACTATGATATTTTTTGTATTCAAAAACTATCAATCTTAATCTATTTCTGAAAATTTTTATATAGTCAAATTTATTTGATTCAGTTTTTTCATTTTTTTTTTTAATAATGTTTTTTTTAAAATTTTGGGGTCTGTTAAATCTTAAAATTTGTCAATACAGTTTTCTGTAAAAATAAGGTTTCGTATAATACATTTCAAAAACAAGATTGTCGACCTTTCAACTACTCCGTTCCCACGACAGTCGGGTCTAAGTAAACGGAACGGACCCGGATTTTTACACGGCCAACTCGGCACAATTCCTCAATTACCAGCTAATTCTTACAAATACCTCCTAAAACTGACACAACAAAAAATACACACACAAAATGTAAATAATGTGTTTACTAATTTTTTTTCTGCATAATTTAAAATGTGCGAATCACCTTATTTGACTTACTAATCAAATCAACCGGCATGATAATCGCGCCTAAGCTTTCTCAGTTTGTCAAATCATGTGCTATGTTTTACATATGTACGTATATGTACAATTTTATTAGTATGATACATACATAATAAAATATAAAAAATCATACAGTCAAATTGACTACCTGGAAACGTGCTAAAATTTCATGGAATTTTGGAATTGTGTCTAAGAGAAGCAAGTTAAGGCTGCTGAGTAATCTTGAATGAAAATATGAAAGCAGATAAGGTTTAAGTCGTTGGCTCAGCAAAAATAACGCGTAAATTGATAAGAAAGTATATGAAAGTATGACAAAGAAGAAGAGATAAATTTGTTGTTGCCACTGGTATAATTTTGTTCATTGAGATCAGATTTGAAATGACAATATACACATTGCATAATTAATTTATATTAAAAGTATTTTTTTATACAATGTTTGCACACACTTTTTAACGGGTTACATCCACATGCAAGTCAAAAATGCAAAAAAAAAAACGATTTTTTGTAAATTGACAATTGGATATAACTACTTTAGTGAAACATTAATGCCGCATCAGATAAACTACAACGTTATGGATATTGTGGGGAGATACTTTTCAGTTTTGGAAAAAAAAAATTGTATTTAGCCCTAGACCAAATTTGTATAAATTAAACCAAAAAAAATATTTCTACATATATATTAGGCGTTTAAGTACTTGGGTACAAGTACTATACTTGCATGTGAGTACACAACTACCTACACAAATATGTACTTTTTTAGTCATTCACTGGATTTGTTGAGCAGGTAAGCAACATTTATATAACAAAAATTAAAGAAGAGTAGAGTGGTGTATACATGTATAACAAGAACAATAAGTAAATATTAGTTTTAAGACGCAACTATGGCGCTTTACTTTAAGATAAATACGCATACAAGCGCTATAGAGTCAACAATGCACAATTCTACAAACACATACATATTCGTGAGCATACTGATGATAAAACGCTTGAACGACATAAACAAAGGGAAGAAATAGGAAACGATCTGAGTTCTAGTACAAAATCCACAACGAGTAGATATGTACATTCGTAAGCCCATATATAGTACATACAATATGTATGTATGTATGTGCATATGTACATACGTGGGCAAATATAGTGCTTCTGTCGCAGACTTGAGTTTTTATCGTCACTGCAGTGTTTTATTTTCTTTATAGTAATTTATTATTATTGTGAATATTTATTTATTTACTAATTTTTTTTTTGACCGACGCGCTTTTGATGAGTTGTATTAATTGCAATTAGGACGGAAGTTGACTTCTTGTTGCATGCTGCTCAAGTGGTAATGTTACTTAAAAGAAATATGTTTGTTATAGTGTTGGAATTGTTGCTGTAAAAGTCTAAAATGTTGTTGTTATTGTAGCGTCATTGCCAAAAAAATTTTGCTGTTGACGAGTTGACTATTCTTGTCCGGAAAAAATTGGATGCGTTCCCGTTATGTAGATCTGACGTATTGATTTTTGGAGTTGCTGTTGTTTTAGCGAAAAAAATTACCCAAAATATCTTGTTTGGATAAATATCTCGGTGTTTTCTCTTTATATGTGCGTTTTAATCATTTATTTAACATATGTTAATTGTTTATCTATTTTTATCAAATCACGTTGTCAAATTTAATATTAATTTATTAAGAAGTTGTGTTGAGAACGCTGAATCAATTACATGCGATAATCATATGCACGATTTTACTATTATAACTACTCATATAAAAATTATGTAAATTTTGTGGTAAACGGAAAAGCACATATGTACGTAAGAAATATGCGTAAGCTTCTTTTTAAACTGTAAGCAACATGCATATAAACATTGTAGGTAGAGAATGCGCCAGAGTGTCTGGCTGCCGGCTACATGACAATAATCATGATTACAGTAATAGGTACACACGCATTTACACAAACTTACAAATACACATACATATAAACAGATGAAGATGTGAACAAGAAGCGATTGGTGGCAGAGTGACTAACTGGCAGACAGCAAGCTAGCCAGTTAGACAGTCAGCAAAGACATGACGTCAATATGTACTGACACGATCTGCGGTTAATTCATAAATTATTAAACAGTCTCACCAACACGAGGAAGTGCACACAATGCAAATGTAAAATCTATTATAGAGACGGGCATGAACGGAAGTGATAGTGAGAAAAATGTGACACGCTCTGCCAACAACAAAACCAAAAAGCAAAGTAAACCATTGCTCCACATGAAAGCGTTGCATATCAACCACTGCATAATCCAATGCAGCGAAGACCGCTGAGCCGCTGAATATGTTTTGCATCATATCTTGTTTGTTTGCTACACTTTTTTCGTTTACTGTTGATTTACATTTTCCATACGCTTCAATGCAGTCTCGTGACTGCGAAGTAATTTCAGGGTAACGTGGGTGGGTTGTGGCTTGCCGGTGGTGGGAGCTGATGACATTGATGTTTGCATTAGCTTGACAGGGGCTGAAGTATTCTTCGGCATTATGAATTATACACCATTTCGCATGACATACGATATCTACATACATACTACATGCACGCATTAAGCTAAACATATATGTGCATTTGTTGTTAGTGACCTTGGGAAAGGATGTTGTCATTCAAGGCTATTGATATTCCACGTTTTTTGAATAAACATTTAAGCCTTATTGCACATCCCTAGCTATCTAGATATATTCAAGTAGACTTAAATCTAATTATAAAAATTGTTCGTAACAATATTTGGCGAAATAATTTTTTAAAAAGACTCACTTGTTAAAGGTTTTTTGATAATCCTTAATTTGTTTCCTTGAGAATTCGTGGAATTCCGTATATACATTAACCACTTTGAATTGATGTGGCACTTCAATGCCAGCTTCCTGCGAATCCATAATTACTTGTCTGCGATTCAGAATATGTGTTAGTTCAGACGAGTCGCTGCCTGCGGAGGACGAATCACAGCTGCCCGGTCGTCCCAACGATGGTCTACTCCCACTGCCATTGCTGATGGGCACACCAGTTACAGATGACGATGCAGATGATGCATTTGATGATACCGACATTTTGGTGAAAATTATGCTTTTGTGCGTTATAAAAATTGAAAACTCGGCACCTCACTTGCACAGGGCGTATTTTCGAATAGTTTTTACCTTGCACTTTATGTTAACGTTGCAGTTGCAGGTGTACACGAATGTTTCACTTGTTTATTTTATATTTTACTTCAAATACTTTTTTCAATGGGTAGGTCATCAAGTACACACCCTTATCAAGTCGGAATACGAATGACAGGATAAAAAGGACAGCAGTGTTAACACACACACAATGTCACTGACAAAATGACGAACACTTGTGAAAACCGATTTTCGACAAAAATAGAATAAGGATACAGAAATGTTTAAAAATACAAATACGCGCACAAAATTTCGACGTTGAGTATCAAATGCCGTCAAGTGTGGGTGGATGCGTAAAACTCTGTTTGTTACCGCAGTAGTTTTAAACCGTGATATATGAATATTTTTCAAAATTTTTATAGTTTTACTATAATAATTATTATGCCTTTCAATTCTACTTTTTCTTTATTTAACTAATTTCCGTTACTTTTTACCGCACAACGAGCGCTATCAAAAAACGAACGTCCGCACACAATCACGAAAATAATTGCAATGAAATAAAGAAACACAACACTGGCCGAAATGGCCTTTTCCAATTGGAGATTGAGGGTTGCCGTATTAAATAAATGAGCTAACACATGTATGATTGCCAGATTTTTACATATTAAAATTTTTTCAATACGTGCTATTTTCGTCATAAGCTTTTAGTATTACATATTTGAAGACTATTTTTATTTACAACTTTAATAATGTTTATGAGTTTATATAATTTGAGGAATAACTTTTAATTTACAGCTTAATTAATTTGTATCAATTTAAGCGCAAATATCATGTTGGTGGATTTTACATTGAGGAATCACAGATGCGCCGAGGCATTTTTTATTCAAAACGCCGACGTACGGCACAATTTCTTGTATATTTATTTAGCAAATAATAAAGTTGAACAAATTCTTTGAAAGGTTCTATAAAATATACCTGAGCTTACGCAGTTTCTGGATTTATTCGAAAAATTTCGATTTATTGGATTTGCAAATATAGCTTACAAAGAATGTAAACACAAATACTAATTTACGACTAAACACAATTTTCTTTGCTAATAATCTACATCTAGACTACTCTTGTTGCCAACGTTTGTTGTTGGTTCGGCTTCATAATTTTGATATAAAGCCATACCACGATGATTGAATGTGTAAAATGAAGGCAAGTTACCCAATGTATCCCAGGATTTCTCTTGCATGTCAACCGTGGCACGTATTTCTTTGAAATTACCAACCACTTGTATTAAATTGTACACGACCACCAGCAGGCTGACAACAGTCTGCACTATTACCTATAAGGGAAAATAACAACATTTTAATATGAATCAAGCGCATTGTGTTAAAACAGTTGTACTTACATCTACTGGTAGATGTGTCCAGTCTTGTTCCGTCAGCCGCAAATAGGTGCGATCTAGAAATTGACAAAATGCAATTTAATTCAGGCTCTGCTTCGGCTTACCGGAATACTTACGATGTGCAGCTGAAAAAGCGGCGTGCAATAAACTTATTAAACCGGTAATTAACATGATACGATTCACAATTTTTGTGCCCATTTTGCAGTATTAGTTACTAACTGAATTTATTGAATAAATAATTATAATTTATGAAAATAAATTGAAGAAATCCAGAAGTTTAATTACTGGCTGACACACACTGCAATGGAAAAATATTCTTATAAACAGCTGTTCTGTGATAGGGGTGAGTGCGCGTTGCACGAATGTGGTTATCGATTATTGCTTGCTGTAAACAAATAGAAAGTTGTGGTGAAATATATTTGAAGTGCTTATATATTAAATAATTTAAATTTATTTAAAGCAGCTACTTTTTTATTATTTGCTGAGTTGATTTAATCATTATATTGTATATTTAGTATAGTGTAGATATATCACAAGAAATATAGCGATAGTTGCTACACAAATATCACTGGCATTATGACAACAGTGCATGCAAAACTGTTGCGTTGTAAAATGTAATGAACGATTTATTTCTAAGTACATATGTATGCATTTCAAAGCCGTTTTGTTGTCATATATGCTTTTTTATAATTAATTATTTGTATTATTAATTACTTTATATTTATTTCATACGCTATATTATTTCGATAACTTATCAACACTTCGATAACCAACAAAACTGTTTCTCACGGAAATGACATTACTTACCGCCATTTTTTTCCAAGCAAAGGAGCTTTTGCTAATTCGGAACAATTGTGCATTATTTGAACGTTTGTTGTTAAAATTATAAGCTAATAATAGTGAATTTATTGAAAATGTGCATTTCAAAGCAAATTATTGAAAATGTGTGTTTAAAGTTAAAGAGAGGGAGTTTAAAGCTAATCAGCCCAAAAGGAGACATAGTGTGATATGGTTTGAAATGCTGTATTTTTAGCAGCCTTCTGGAAAGGCAAGTTTATTTTTATCATGTGATATCCTTTTTCAATTATTTATGCATAATTATATACATATACTCAAATACATACTTATATTTACATACATATATTATTACTATCAAGGGAGAATATTGATTTTCACGGGGAGCATATGAATATTTGGTTCAACATGTCGTGATTGACAACATTTGAAATGGCTTAATTCGGTGTTTATGTCAAAGGCGAATAGATAAATTGAATTAAAGGTAATTATGGTTAAAAATAGCCTGAATTTCAATTACAATTATACCAGCATGCTAATTACATCACAATTGTGCACATTGAAGTCGCCAATTTTTTGCACAAAACACCGTCTGAACCCCTATTTGATACGCAATAATATGTATAGCCAGCATTTATAAAATACTTACTTATATGTACATATGTACATATATTAAACTCTAGAAATATCTACATATGGATTGATATGTATATCTACATGTGTGTGCGCAACTATGTGTAACTGACTCATGATTAAATATTTATAAGGGCAATTTTGGTTATTATTGTAAGGTTTATTTGCCTTGTATTTATGGCATATTAGTCAGTGAAGACAATAGCAGCTATAAATATTCTGCTATTGACTGAAAACTTAATCGTGTTTATCGCCAATGCACTTGTAAATGTTTATACACATGTATATGTAAGCGTAATGTAATGTACCGTTAGCTCTATATTTATCAAAGTAAGATAAGCGTGTTTACATGTTATTCATAACTGAGATATTGGCAAAGCTAATATATTTGACCCCTGTCGTGGCCCACTTGCTGCAAAGCGCATACCTGCTGCAAATCTTATGTCTTGGATACATATGCATTTATGTATGTACATTTGTGAGCATTATGTTTGTTTAAAATACAGATATGATTATTGATAACGTTTGGATAATCATAAATTTCCAACGAGGTCATGGACACCATTTAAGTCGGTTTACCTTGAACAGTGTATATTAAATTTGACAATAAGTTTGTAATATCTAGAATGCAACGTCGGATACTCTATATATGTATGTATGTCATTCCCATGACAGTCGGGTCTACGTATCCGGAACGGATCCGGATCAGTTCAAGGTCTGTCAACTCGGCAGAGCTCTGCTGCAACAACAATAACAACGCCATAAATTATCACCGTGACGAATTGAGTCGATTAGTCCGTCTGTATACTTGACTCTCAGTCAGATATCGATCTCAAATTTTGCACGTGTTCTTTTCTCCCCAAGAAATAAGTCATTTGTCGAAATCTCTGGTATCGGTTCACTATAGGATATTGCGGCCCTACAAACTGAAATAATCAAACTCATGTTAACGACTTTTTTGTTCACTTTTGTCCTATAAGAACTGCACTTATGAAGGGTATTGTAGCTTCATCGCGGTCTTTTTTGTTATTTTTAATTCTTAAAATTTAAAGAAAAGTATTGTCACTACCACTTCCAAATTTTTTTTCACCTCTCTGTAGAAACACTGTGCGTGTCTATCTTTTCAAAACAGCCAAAGTCATGGACACCAATCGTGTTCCCACGTTCATTTTTTAGTGTTTTCGTGATGAATATCTAATGCTTCCCTTACACATGCTAGCGAATGTCAAGTGGCAATCTCATTAAAATTTCATAATTTCAATTCAAGAAACAATATGAATCTACGGGTCATTAAGCTGAGCTAACATATCGATTTCACTTTTTTGAGTTAATTAATGCATGTTATCGTCATATATTAGCATTTAAAAATATTCTCCAGTATAGACACATAAAAATTACCGCTATATGCAAAACACTTATTCCTTAATTGCGTGCGATACAGTTAACTAAAGTCATATATACACATATCGAATAATTTTATATAAGACTTTTTTTTCCAACGCAACCCACTCATTTCGCCTAACAGCTGAGGAGCACCGCACAGCGCGGATTCCCAGCCAATTTGGCGACCACACGCCAACAATTGCTTCTACTTCACATCATAACTTATTTAGTATGCACTGTGCGAGATAGACATCAGCATTTGCTATAAAGCCCTTGCAATTAACCTAAAAAAGAAATGTATACCAGCAACAAATACATGCATATGTATGTATGTAAATGTGTGGGTAAATGTACCTTTAGGCCCAAATGTCGTGGGTCAAGCCCACGCCTCACAAAAATACATGACAAATAACTTTCATTATATTGTATTTCTTTGTATTTAATTTAATTGTTTTCAAATATTGATGACTATAAACTGGAACCGTACACGTATGATGTTCATCATACGCAGTGTCATTCGTCAAGTTGTGCAAGAGTTATCATGTCAAATATTGGCTCGGCTTGATTGGTGACCAGATTAAAAGTGCAGTTTCTTTGTTGCGCTTGTTGTTGTTGGCTATAGATTATGTGTGGTTTTTTCCGTTATTATCGCTGCTGTGTGTTTTAACATTAAATGAATGCTGATAAATTTGTTTAATTTGTAATTGAGCTGCAAAGCGTTATGTGCAAAAAAAAAAACAAAATACAAATAATGATAAAAAATAAAATAATGTGAACTGTAAAATATTCGATAAAAAATATGAAAATATTTGCTACTATAGAGGCTAGAGGACAGCATTTACAGGATGTGCCAATACGAAAAAATAAGAAAACAAATAAAAAATAATAATTTTTTAATAAACAAATTTTTAATTAAAAAAAAAGTAAATCGTACAAAATAATGAAACCAAGCAAAATAAAATATTTAAATTTTTTTTAAATGCAAACAAAAAATAATTTTAAAAAAAATTTACCAAAAAAGTTAAAATATAAAATGAAAAAAAAAATTAATAATAATATCAAAAAACTAATTAATTAATATCAAATAGTTATTTGTATTTCTGTTCATACATATTAACACACCCTGTAAATCTTATGTCACACATTAATTAAGCCGAGTGTGGTTAAAAAACATATCACGTTTAATTTCAGCACGAGTTGTGCAGCAGCGTCTGTCAGTAGCAGACAAAGTCGGTTATAGTATTCTCAAAACGTTTAAAATATAAAAAATCCACAAAAAACCTAAAGACTAAAAATGAAGAGTATCGTTTGGTTGATTTATGTGAGCAGCATAGTCATCATGCGAATCAAAGCTGCGGGTACTGTTATGCTATACATATGTACATATATATAAATTGCTTGATAGTTAGCAAATCTCACGCGATGTTAATGTTTATTTAAGGATTCATTTTTTGAGTTAAAAATTTGATAAAAATTACTAAACGGAAAAAAACTTAAATAAATATAATATAAATAAAAAAAACAAATAAAATAAATATATATATTAAATATAAATATATATATTAAATATTTAAAAGTGGCGTGGCAGTGAGATTATAATTCAGATATAGTATTTTATAAGTGCGTAAAGAAATCAGAAATTCGAAAATGTAAAAACTTTAAACTTAAAACCTGGAGTATCCTTATTTTAATCGACAGCTGGCGCAGATACTTGCAATTGTAGATAATATTTTTAAGAATTTATTTAACGCCTGTTGATGTTGTAATTCAATGCAGATATTGTAAAATATGCTTCAAATATATTTCGACAATAAATGAGGATCTTTTGTTATGTATTTAGGAGTTCTTGGCATTAAGAGATCGTCTCAGTGTGAAATTTTCGAAAAATCGATTTTTTGTTGCATTATCATATAGGATATATGAACCGTAATAAATATTCTCTTAAATTTTGAAAACGAAATTCAAATTATTACGGTCGCTACAGCGTCTATTGTAGAAAGGGAACAGGGAGCGAGACAATCTTTTTTTCAGAATGGTATTTTTCAAAGCGGTTTCCACTCTCAAAGAAAGAGTTTTGAAGATATCTAGCAAACATTTTTTACTTCATTCTCTATCGCGCTATGGAAGTTGTTTTGTTTTTTTTTTTTTAAATCTTCCTAATTTTTTCCAACGAAAAACTGTCGAAAAAATGGCCAAATTCGATACTTTTTGTTCAACCCGCCGCCATTTTGTCAAATTAAAAAAAAACTCTCCATAGCGTGATAGCGACTTTCTTACAGATTAATAATCATTTTGATCGGTATTTTTTTATAGAACATTCTGCGATGTGTTCTATGTGTGTGGACCCCGCTACACCAAAATGTGAAAGCCCAGACAATACAAAGCTGGACAGAACAATCGATTGCAAGGAGCAAGCATGTGTTCTAGCTATGGGTAAGTAAAAATTCTAAATTCTATAAATATATTGAGAATTTTGTTATACTACTGTGGGCAAAAATTAGTAAGACTTTTTAATGTAAATTTCGTGCGAGAAACCATTCTTCGAAATATTTTTTATTATTACGAACAAAGTCTTACTATTTTTTGTAATTTAAACCCAATTATCAAAAAAGAAACAAATTTAAATCTGTTGAGAATTATAACATCTAGTATTTTAGAAAAGTTAAAAAAAGTTACAAACTTACTTATAAAAACAATATACTAATATTTTTAATTTAATATTAATTGTGTAAACTATAACCGTTACATTCTAGACAAAGAAACAGATTACGTATGTGTATTGGAGGATAAAAGCAAACAGAGTTCTCAACTAGAAGTCGAAGTTATAGACGAGCAATCGCAAGCAACCGTACTGCCGGTGCCACTAGCTTTACAAATGGTGACAACTGAGGCAACTGGGGGTGCGACAGATACATCGAAAGAGATTGACAATCCCGCGGATATTGGTGACAATGGTAATGCAGAAGCAGAGGATAATGTACAAGTTGAGGAGCAGCATGCCGCTGCCCAGCCAAACGAAGCTCAACAAGAAAACAGTGATGCCAATGACAAATCCTCGGAAAAAGTGAAAGAACCGCAGCCAGTTGAAACTGAACACAATGAAGATCAAGAGGTTGCGGCTGGTGTCGAGCAAATAACGAATGTCGATGGTAACGCAGAGGCGACACAAGTCAGTAGCGCTGAAGATGTGGCTGAGGTGCAACCAGTGGAACAACCCGCAGCAGTGGAGCCGGAAAATGAAGGGCCATCGCCGGATTATCCTGCTGATGCACCAGCCATAAATGAGGGTGAAGCAAATGCAGAAGTTCAGAGCCCCACTGCGACTGCTGAAAAACCGGGAGACACAGAGCAAACAGTACCGCAGAATACGAACGACATTAATGACGCTGATGATGAGGGCGATGTAAACAAGGACGCGGATACGAATAAAGACGAAGTATCGGTAAACAATTATGACGAACAAAATGCCATGAATAGTGGTGTAACTACTGTGGTAGAACACGGTGACGATTCAACGTCGAATGTGGGTGAGCCCGAAAAACCCGCAGCGGACAATGCTAAACCACAGGGTGTTGAATCTAGTGATGTAGCAAATGCTCCACCAAATGTCATAGTGGACAACACTTCGCCGCCAGTGAATGCGAATCAACTCTTGAGCTGCTACTCTTGCAGCAGTACCACGGATGCAAAGTGTGCGCCGGGTCCTGGTAGAGCGATGAACTGCCAACCCATCGAAAATAAACAGAATGGCTGCTACACGCTGTACAAGGGTAAGTGAATTGATAATTATAACTCAATTTTTACTCAAGTCACAGCTTGAACGGATGGATGGACGGACGAATAGACAGACAGTTGCTGGGATTTCAACTCGTCTCGTCATCCTGATCATTTGCATACATATATACATACATACAATATAACCCTATATCTATCTCGCTTAGTTTTAGGTGATACGTACAACCGTTAGGTGAACAAAACTATTATACCCTTTGGCAACATGTTGCAAGAGCATAAAAAACTACTACAAACTCATTTTATTTATAAATTTTTAAATCTGATTTTCACTTTTAAAAAATCTAAATTGAGGAAAAATTTTTAAATTTAATTTTTAATTTCAAAAAAAATTATATTTCAAACAAATTTTTATTTCGAAAAAAATCGCCTTTGACTTAGGAACTAAAAATTAAATTAAATTTTAAAATTATACTATTAAAAACTAAAATATTTCAATAAAAAAACATAAGAAAATTAAATTTTCACTTTTTAATTATTTTTTATTATATTAAATAATTTTTAATATCAAAATAATTGAATTAAAAAATTCGCAACTCGCTTTGTGTCAAATATAAATTTTTCTGCTCACATTGAATAGGACAGAGTTTGTCCATTACTCTATCAATAATAATATTAATAAACCCTAACCTCAATCTTCTTTCAGCTGACACAAATGTTACCACACGCGGCTGCATTTCAGAACTCACCAATGAAGGCCTCAAATACTGCAAGTCCAACTCAAAACAATGCATTTTGTGCTATGACAAGGCTTGCAACAATCTCTTGGCGCCTTCGGCTGCTATCCAAAGCAATTCACAGTTAAGTCTTTGGCTGGGTCTGGCAAGTTTTATGCTAGCTACATTTATGCTTTAAACTAAATAATGAATAAAAACCGTGTTTGCAAGATTTTAGTAAATTTAAGCTCTATGTATCCGGATATAAATTTTAATTACTTTTTACGCAAACTGTGCAAATCCAATGTGAAATAAATAAAAATTGTTTTTCTTTTTCTTTACATAAATTTTTTTATTTATTTACTAATAGTTAAAGCGCATACTGTAATCTAGTGCACATATGTAATGAATGTATGTCAATAGGTAGGATTGTAAATTACTATATTTTAAAGTACATATACATATATGGTATATAAAAGTATATTTAAATTTTTGCAATAGTATATTTTGTTAGTGTACATATATTTTATTTCATACGCCACAACGTGAAGAGCACAGCTGGCAGTAAGCCATTTGTTAAGAAGAAATACCCAGCGCCGCTAAACTTATTATTACAATTAGTTGTGTTACAGACTTCGCAGCTACTGTTTTCCGGGTCATTGCAAATATATTGATCGCGATCTTCCAAATCGATCAGGCATCCACGTATAAGCAAATTGGTTCCTAAAAAGTTGAAAAAAGTGTTACAGCCACCGTAGCAAACTTAATATATTCACTCAATATGTTCAGGGTATAACTATTTGCATTATTAAATTACTTACTCCAAACGCCGGTAAAACATTTCATGTCCTCATTTGATTGCACTAGATTTGTGCACTTTTCGCCGACAATTTCTTCCGGAGCGGAGCGACAGTTCTTATTTTCATCACTTCGGCAACGAATACAGGTGAAATTTTGTGTATCAGCATTATTACAACCATTCGCATTTGTACAAGTTGAACAATTTGTGCCAGCTTCACACGCTGTTTGGTCGGCATCATCAAGATCGTAGAAACAGCCGCGCGTTACCGTACCATTCTCAAAGGTACGTGTGTAACATTTACCTTCGGCGGAGTATAGGATTTGTTTTTCACAACTCTTAGCCGCGCTGGTCTCGTGTCCCCATGCACATAGATCATTGTCCGAGCATTGTATGCACTTCAACAATTGCTCAGTTTGGTAACCATAGCTGTTGCACGCATTTGCATTACAAGTTTTACACTTTTCGTCGTTTGTTGCGCATTTATTCTGCTCGCCGACATCTGACGTGCAGCCGCGTGTCACATGTGTTTCATCGCTGCCATACATATAACAGGCATCGTTCGCCACGTACTGTGTGCACGGCAATGCGCTGCTACTTGCTTGAGCATCTGCACAAGCTGCAACCGTATCATTGCATTGAAAGCATGTGAGGCGATCCTGCGGAAATATGCCCAGATTACAAGCGCCACCCGTACACATTTGACATGTCTTTTCATCGGTGCATGTCTTGGCGATCTCATCTGTCACACAGCCACGTTCGGTCTTCTTTTCCAACACGCTGATCATGCATTTGCTATCGGCTTTTTCGCAAATAACATTATTCACTCCTGATGCATCGGTTTGAGCACACGTTGGGTCATCATCCGAATTGCAAGACTTACAGACATTAAAATTATTGCATTTTTCTGTACCGCTACAAGTAACGCAGCTTGGTGCGTGGCACTCAGTCACTTTGTCATCATCCCAACAACCACGCGAAATGGTGAGGTTAGCTGTGAAGAGAGTGTATGTTACTCATATTAGACTTTTTGCGTTTAAAAGTTTGTATTTATTTATTTTATTGATTAATTAGGAGGCTTCAATGAATTTGCAAAATCAGCTGTTTGTATGAAATGCTTACAAATATTACATATGTATATGCATACATGCATAATAGTGCATAATTTGGCAGGTATAATAAATTCAACTCTACTTTGCAAAATTAAGAAATCATCGATTTATGCTATTATCGATTCGTAACATTCAGGCTTTTATAATTACCTTAGCAATTTTTAATACTAAATGAGTTACAAATTTAACACAATCGTCTCTAACGTTTATTATAATATAAGTTATAGTTACATAACTTTGAAATAAATACTTCCGTTCCATTTATATTGTATGTTCATAGTGAAATATCAGCGAGTACATGAGTTATAAACAGTTTGACTAGCAAGGTAAACAGTGCTGGTTGGCAGACTTCAGGGTTTCAAGGCTTAACCTTTAATTTGTATTCTTTGGCTTGTAAGGAATATGCACAATGTTGTTATTTAGTGCAATATTAAATATTTTTTAATTAATAATTTTTATTAACGCATAATTGTGTTTATTTCATAAAAAATGTGAATGAAAAGGGCATGTGAATGCAAACATTTTAACTTTTGTTGGTTATATTTATCCTGCACTGTAGTCATATGGTAGACATTTTGGCTTACACTGGCTGCTAAATATAAGAATTTCTTGCCGCTGGTAAGACAATTTACTAAAAACTAGTAAAAAGCAATCGTGTGTAATCATGCTGGTATATATTTTGTGAATATAAACTATAATATAAATTACTAATTAAGAAAGGGTAAAAATTAAATAAAATCTGCACTTGTAATTTAATAAAATTATAAAGCAAATATATCGCAATTAAAAAAATGCAACTCTGTGCATAGCCAAATTAGACCGCCATTTCCAATGCTTGCTGTCAGTTTCCGTTTCATTTTGTGCTAAAGTAATTCACTCTGCCGAAGCTCTTGTGCGAATTGTGAATTTTCTATTAAAAAAGTCGATTTCAGTTATTTTTTCATTATAACGTGTTAGCTTTATGTGTTTGCTATAGAAAATAAGTGAAAAATGTGCGCCGGCAGTGCAAATAAACGGTTTATATTGTGTTGTGAAAAAGTGGCCGCTGCAAGTCGGAGTGCCGGTCAAGTGTGAGGAGTTTCTTTAAGTATTTGAAATTATTATAGGTTTTACGACAACATATTCCGTTTCTACACACTTTAAACGCAATTAAGGTAAGTTGTTTGTTATATTTAATAATGTTTTATTACTTTATATGTAAATATGCCAGCGCATTTGCTGCGTTGTGTTTTGCTTATAAAGTGCAGTTGTGTGTGCGCTGGCAATATTGACAGCACAGTTACTTTTGTTGGCTTTCATGCGATTTTTTTGATGTTTAGCGAAATAAATATGTTGCATGAGTGCCAAATTATATTTTATTCATTACATTGCTAACGAAATGTTTATTAGTGGGTTAAAATGACACAATATGTATACTCGCAATGGCGATAGGTGTTCTTTTACCGAAGTCAGCAACATTAGTCAATATAGCGCTGCTATTAGACATTTATATCATGCGATTTTACATTTTGTACGAATAGCATCCTTGAAATAATTATTTTATGTTATATTTAGAACAAAAAATGTTGTGCATTTAATTATTTAAATATACTTAATAATGATTTAGTAGTTTTGGAAAAATTAAATTTAGTAGAAAATCATAAATTTTAGTTGTGTCAATGTTTACGCAACTTTTGATATTGCTTTGATCGTAAATGGTCCTAAAACAGACAGAGCTGGAACAAATTCATTCAGAGCTGGATCAAATTCATACATGTTGTTGTTCTTTCGCACTTGACGCGCTCAAATTTTTCATTTAGTGATTAGGAGTATTTAGGAAGCAAATCAAAATAGTTTTTAGTTAACCCGGCAGATTTGGCATAGTTGAGGTTACAATTTCACAAAAAAACAAAAAAAAAATGAAACAAGAAAAAAACGCTAAAATCGGCTGCATTGAAGCTGTAGTATCCTTCATAGTTGCATTTTTATAGCAAATTTAGGTAAATAAACTTAAAAACGTATGTAACCTGCTGCTGTCATTTTGAAAGTTTGCTATATGTCATAGTAGTCTGATTTGGACAGCATGTTCGGATTGGATGAAAAAGTTTTCCCTACAAAAACTTGATTTCAGTTTATAAGGCTGCTATATGGTTAGTGGTTTGATATCTGCCATTCTGACAGAACCAAAAACTGAAGGACTAGCTATACAGATACTCCACTAATCTCCGCACGCTTATCTTTTATGTATATACATATATACTTCAGTGTACAAAAACAAGATAAGTCTTCCTCAACATAAATATACACATATTTATAAAATTGTATGAATTAGCCTTAATTGACAGGTATGAGCATCAATTGTTAACATATTGTATTTATTTCATAAAAAATACCCCAGCAACTAATGTTCCATTGGTTTCCTGTCTTAATAAAATTTATAAATATTGATATTCACATACATACATATATTGTAAACGCTATAAAACCCTTTACCTTACAGAAAGTCACAGGTGCTTGGTGCCGCTGTTAACCTCGATGAAGTGTAAACAGTTGTTGAGGCTACGACAAATAAAATTGGCATGCAATAGTGATAATAGTCCATGGAAGATAACAAAATAACAAAATATAATTCGTGTAGTTGATTGAAGTTCGCAACTATGTATGTGTAGGAGTATTTACACGTGTATTTCATTGCACGCTTTATATATGTATATGTATATACGAGTACATATATTTTTTTTATCCAAAGCTGCTTTTTTAGTCCGTACCATGACCTATTTAACCCAATTTGCAAGATACTTTAGAAATTTGCTTCAATAATCAATTTTTTGATACTTTGGATTTTTTATTAATACCAAACTAAGTCAATTTGTCATGTTGTTGAGGCATTTTATGCCTTTGTTTGATAAGTAAAATCCACCTGCCATTTCCAATAAATACATAAATAAAGTTAATCTATCATTATTGGTTTGATTACCTGGAAAAAATACATACTCATGTCGTACATGTGTATGTTTATATGTAATTTCACAATTATGCGCTTATAGGGGTTGTCTGATAGCTCATAAAAGCCAGTAAAATGATATTGATGCATTGTGAAATGTGGTGTCTATTAAAAAATATTGCCCTGAAACATTGAACTCAAGTATTATGGTATCGAGCTGTTTTGGAAATTGAGAAATAATTTATCTATATATTTTACATTTTTTTTTTTGAACAATATTTTTTTAATAACATTGTAAAATCATTCCGAATTTTTTTGGTTTATTTATTGAAAACTTGCGTTAAATAAAACTAAATTTTAGTTAAGTTAAGTATGTTTGTATGTCATTTTCAAATAATTGAAACAATTTTTATTTCCTAAAACATAAGGCATATCATAATAATTGTTAGTTTAAGACGAGCAAACTCTTCAAACAATAACTTCAAAGCGTTTTTTGCTGAAGGGGAATTTTTTCCACAGGTCTTACTGTACTTTTACATGTGTTTCGATAAGTTTTATCGCAAAATATACATTTTCATAGAATATATTTATTAGACTATTTTCGTGTCAGTTCATTTATTTAGATAAGCCAATAGCTGTTCAATTGTAGTCAATATTTTTACATAGTACCTACACACATGTGATACCAAATACAACAAGCGTTTGGTTCAGCTTTGGTATACTCGTATGTAGTTGCGTAAAACGTTTAACCCAAAACAATATAATTTTAATTATTATTACAAATTATTATACTCTTAAGACTAGTTACTTTCGTGAAAATACATTTATTTGCACCAATACATACCGTTAATTTGTGTGAAGCAAGTTTTCGCCGAGCATGTTTTTATATCAGTGGCCTCTAAGTTTTTCAAGCAGCTTTCCGCGTCGTAACAACTATAGCAATTAATAGTATCTAATTAAAGAAAAATATTTTGAAAAAAAAATATTGTTTTTTAAATTTTTTCTTAATATTTCTATATTTTGGTAACTACAGTAGTAATTGTTTTTTATTATTAATATTTTTTTTTGAGTTTCATTTAACTAGGCACTACTGTACTTTATCTGTTATCACCTTGTGCAGCTACGTTGCCAAGCAGCAGTGAAACGGCAAAGATAGTTATAAACAATTTATTGTTGTGCCACATCATATTGAAGACACTGTTATGTTCGTTTGTTTTAGTATACTCTAATGCTAACACTACTTTAATTGCTAGCAGCAGAACTCGTTTCTAAACACTTAATGTAATTTTCACTTTGTTTTCGGACACTTCCGTTCACTTATACCGCTATACGGCTACTGAACTCTGCACCTTTCAGTTAAAATTTCAATATTCAGCAGGTTGGCGCAATCTTATCGCACATCGGTTGCGTTATCGTTAGATATTGCATGGTATTGTTGGGGAAAACAATTGCCAATGGAAGTGGCTTGTAAATTTCAATTTGGTTTACTAATATTTTTTTACATATATTTGCATTGGGCGCAGTTTTTATTACCAACACTGTACTGTGTTATACAAATGAAGTATACAGTGTTATACAAGGCACAGGGTGTGCTGTGTGCATACAAATTTAGCAAGCTTTGCGAGATCATAGTGAGTAATGGCATGAATATTATTAAATTAAATGTTAATAAAAAATGTTATTTTAGTTTATGAAGTATACATTACCTATCAAGTATACTAGCATTTGAACGAAAGAAAATGAGAACGCTGAAGAAATAAGGTGCAAATGTCAGCACCACAAAAGTGGAAATAAAGAAAGACACCTTGGAACAATGCAAAGCGCGTTGGGAGCAGGGACGTCACAGCAGATGGACGGCTAGGCTAATCAGAAACATAAAAGACTGGTTCAACAGGACACATTGTGAGGTGGCCATTTTATACCATACAGATGTTATCCGTGCGCGAATATTTTAGGAAATATCTATATAATATGGAAAAAAAGAGGGGGAGCTGGACGCAGGGTGGGCGACGGTTCAATGGAGAACAGTTTTTTAGTGAACTGCACCCATTGCTGTGACGACACAATGATGATGCTGAAGATATTTTTGCAACATTCCCCGAAAAAAAAAAAACAAAATGAAAAATGTTACAAATTCTTTTAGGGACTCGCCAGGTTTATATTCGTGGATATATTACATACAAGTATAATACAATAACATAAATATACCAAGTTCGTAGCCGTGCCCACGTGATATTAATAGAAGCTATAAGATAAGGTAGAAAGGCGAGCATTGCACCGCGACCTTAGGTCTATTGTGTGCTCTCCTAAATCACAAAGACTCAGAAACATGCATGCCAGGACCTTTATCCTGCGTCTGCGGACTGCTATGCTATAAGTGTTTCTTCAGCTTGCAATGGTCAGTGTAGAATGCGACATGTAGCTTGAGTTTGTCCCTAGGGAGGTTGATTACATATTAACACCTGCTGAAGTTATAACCCCCCCTTAGCAACTTGGCGTGGCGCATAACTTGAAGTTGTTGCCAATACCTCTCTCTGCCTACTACCATGTTAGTGGTTGCTGCGGAGCGGGCGAGCTCATCAGCCAGTTCATTACGTCAATAGCAGCTATTCTAGTTCAAAAATTGTCCATAAATTGTGTTCTGAAGTAGGATTATGCAAACTATACAGTGTCTATGATCACTTTGAAGGCTAGAATGCCTGCGTTTAATTTAGTAGCGGCGCTAGAATAAGTTTCTTTGATTGTCTCCAAAAGTAGGATAGGCATTTCTATTCTCTCTAGGCAGTTATGAAATTGTAGTACAGCAAGGCAAAGCCCTATCTGTTGACGGTTTCATTTGTATGTACATACATATATGCTTTCAAAGCTCTCAAAGCTTTTTCGTCGAAAAATACAAAGGCAAATTTCAAATTCAGTTTCTTTTTAATATATATAACATATACAATAATAATAAATACTGTTATTTACAAGAAATCATATCTTTCACTCATGCATCCACAATTGGTGATAATTTAGTTTAGCATTGTTGTTTTATTTAAGTTATAAAACTTACAAATATATCTACATACATGTGTACAAATATGCATTGAATATAAAATTAAACTAAATACATAAATAATTAGAAAGTATTTATTTTACTGATCACTTAAAATAAAAACTTTGCCAGCAATACGGACAAAAGTACCGCCACAGATAATTTTGCTATTGCACTACCGTTACATAAGTCTGTTTGACACGCCAAACACTCGTCACTATCAGCTGTTGCCGTTATATTCAGTTCGTTCCGTACAGCCTCACAGGCGCTTTGGCCATAAGGTATGGCAATACATCCAAGTTTCAATGCCTTGTCATCATTGTCTAAAGTAGAAGAAGTGGAAGAGGAGTAAAAACCGTTAGTTTTAGCATATTAAAATAAAAATTTAAAAATGTAATTTCCATTACCTGTAATCTGCACCCTGTAGCAAGCATAACCCTTCACATCGGCGAGTTCCAATCGCGAAACTGAACGATAATTTTGAAGAAGAATTTCCGCTGCATTCGCGGACAAACTCTTGCTGTCCTCGACATCGTAAGCTCTGCCATCATCCGGACAGTTGATCACAGTCTTTTCATCACAATCGTCGCCCTCACATGCATAACATTGAAGCTTATTAGCTGGAAGAAAATAATTTCATTTTAGAAAAATATAGATAGCTAATTTATTAAGTCGATAAGTCGAGCAGTTAAAGAAAGCGAAATTAGGTCAGCTTAGAATGCATTTTTTGTTTCAAACGAAGCACTTTTTCTCTTAAAGAAGGCGCCTGTAACTGTTTAGCGTTCGTGCAAATTTTAAGTGCGCTCAAACAGCTCAGTTTTTATGAAGCTTCTTCGTCTCAGAGTGTTTGTATGTTCCAATAAATCAATCAGTGCCTTTCTTAACCCAAGCTGAGAAGTAGGTGGTAGATTAAGGTGAATCAGTGATGTATTCGAGTACGCTGACATAATTGTTGCCAAGCGCACTGACGAGAATCAAGGGCTCTATTTCAGATATGGTAGTGAAAAGTTTTCTTTATTTTCTTTAGACTTAAAAGCGATTATTTAATATTGTTTTAACACATTAAACAAGAAAGTAATACTTTCGTACATTAAGTAAGCTTTGGCAATAAAACACGATTCCATAAGTCCCTTTTAATTAACTTTTATCCACAAATTTCGAATTAAATTGAAAAATGTGTGTTGAGATACTCACCAGGTGGCGCTTCTGTAGATGGTGGATTTGTACTTCCATTCTCTACGGGGGTGGTATCTGGAGTTGCAGTTGAGGCAGATGTACTATTTGTTGTTGCATCCGTTGTTTCATCAGTGTTGGGCGTGGTTTCGCTCGGATCAACCGTTGTGGTGTTACCAGATGTAGTAGAGGAGGTTTCGCTTGTAGCCGCCGAGGTTGTTTCATTAGAATTGGCAGTAGTAGACTCCTCAGTGGTAGTAGTAGCAGCAGAAGATACCGATGTGGTTTCATCAGTAGCAACAGTGGTTGGTTCCTCAGTAACAGTGGTTGCCTCACTGGTAGCAACCGAGTTTGTTTCATCAGTAACAGTAGTTGCTATACTAGAAGCAACTAGAGTTGTCTCACCAGAAGATACCGATGTGGTTGCGGTTGGCTCCGCAGTAACAGTGGTTGTTTCACTTGTGGTTGTTTCACTAGGTGCAACAGTAGATGCTACACTAGAAGCAACTGGAGTTGTCTCACCAGAAGATACCGATGTGGTTGCGGTTGGCTCCGCAGTAACAGTGGTTGTCTCACTTGTGGTTGTTTCACTAGGTGCAACAGTGGTTTCTACACTAGAAGCAACTGGAGTTGTCTCACCAGAGGATACCGATGTGGTTGCGATTGGCTCCGCAGTAACAGTGGTTGTTTCACCAGGAGCAACAGTGGTCGGATTACTAGAAGCAGAAGTAGTTGCCTCATCAGTATCAGTAGTTGCCGCACTATCGTCTGAACCCGCCAAGACTTCCGTTGAGGCACCTGCTGATTCGTTGAGCCCAAGAGCTGTTATATTTATTCAAAGAAAGAGTTTATATAATTATTGTAGGTTAAAATTTCGGTTAGGTTAGATTATGTTAAATTGTCAGATCAGAAACCGATCCCACTTGGACAGCGGAGAACGCTGGTCCATTATGCTACTCCTAAAGTATTGATCGAAAAAACTCTCAAAAATTCACGAAGCATTTTGAGCTTGCCACAAAATTGTTGAGGCGACTCTTCCACCTTAGTATTGCAAAAGCAGAAAAATCTAGGACTGCCTGTATTCTCATCTCACATTCCTTAGTAAAACTTTAACAGTTGGCGTCCGTCAAAATTGCCAGCCTAACTGTGTGCACTCCTATTGGGTAGTAAACAGTAAGAATATTTACGACTTATGAACTTATTTAGAGCGAATAGTTAAGTGAATCTGCTGTGTTTCCACTATGCCAAAAAGAAGTCGCAATCGTACAGGAACTAGTTGTTGACCAGCGCCTGCTAAGTTCACGCGAAATTCAGAGGTGAAACGCTAGAGCACCAGTGTGCAACGGAGGCCCAACTCTTTCTCAATCCAATGTAATTGAGACACCGGTGGCCTCTCTAGCGAACTCATCGGCTTTGCAGTTTTCTGCGATTCCACTATGACCACTTTCACAAATGAGTTTGATAAGCAGTTTCGGAAAACACTTTTTGAAACCGCCAAACATGAATAAACATGTGCGTGAGCCTATTTGTATGTGCCCGGAATTGAAATACCTAACCAGTTGAACCCTCTGTAGGGTATAAATGGTACAAACGTATGTATGTGTGTGGGTAAATAGATAGAATAATTTTTGAATATGACTTCGGCTGATATGAGCAACATGAGTAGATCGATCAAATCAATATGGAAACGCGATAATTATTATGTTTTTAGATAATATATAGACATCTACAGATACATATACAAACACACATATGCAAGCTAGTTACATATGTTTCTATATAACAATATTGATATACAGGTATGTACGAAGAGTGTTTTGTTATTTGCTCTGAGGAGCTCGGTGTTGCAGAAAGGCCAGCATAGCTCTTTGGAACACATTCTTTTGATGGTACCCAGCGCGATAAGCAAATGAAAGTTACAAAATTACACTTTTTTGTATATTTTCGATAAAAGCAATTATACTTTTATAATTTTTGTTGTTTCTTTTAACAAAAAGCAAAAAATTTTTTTTTCGTTCAATAATTTTCCATGCTACTCCCAGTTATGACAGCGAGCAACTCATCAAACTCGATTGACGTCATGTTATCGATCGAATTGTGTAACATATTTATTGATAACTATTGCTTTAATTTTTTTGTATATAAAATATCGTCTTATATGGAAAAATTTGCATGCAGCCAAATTTTATGGACTGTCGTTTAGATTAAATTATTATCATCTATTATTATTATTATTATCTACATATACATTGTGGCTTATTAAAAAATAATTTAGTGCAAATAAAAAAACAGAGAAAATTGTATTTTTTGTTTTTTTTTTATTTGAACAAATTAATATTGTTATTTGATTTTAAATGTGTTTGCAAAAAACTGAGTGCAAAGAAAATTTTTTACTCACTGAGTTTATTATATAAAAGTACAAAATTTCGTATTAATAATGCAGTTAAATATTTTTAATTAATTACAGTTTTTAGGTTCAATTTATTTTAAAATATTTGAATTTCAAAGCACAATAATACTTTTGAACCATTTTTTATTGATTTTATTATCGATTTAATGGTTAATTTATTATTTTTTACTTTAATTTGGAAGGCTATTTCATTTAAAGACATATAAATTTCGAAGTTAAAAACATACTAATTTTAGAAATTTCTTAATATCAGCAAACTTATTAAAAATACTTTATTTTTTTTAATTTAAAATAGTTTAATTTTTTCATACATTTTAAAATAATTAAATAAAATCGAATTTATTTAATTTATTTTATTGACAAGATATAAGACATTTAACTTCTACCTTTGTAATATATTATATAAATTATAGTTTTAAAAACATAAAATAATTTTCCTTCCATGATGGATCAAAAAAATTTGAAGTAAAAATGTTGTTATTTATATCTGTATATACTATATAATATTAGATGGTTATCAGCTCATTTTCGAAAAAAAATCATTGTCATTATTATCATTTTTGGAATTTTTTATTATTTTCTAAGTATTAAACTAAAATTGTCGTATTTTTTATTTTAGTTTTCTATATTTTAATTTTAATATTAGTTTGTGAAACTATTTGCATTAAAATTATTGGAATATATAGTATTTCCATGTATCTTATACTACAGACATATACATGTAAGTATGTATGTATAGGGTTTTTCAATAGGGCACTACAAAAGTAGACCGATAGCGACAGCAAACGACGCTATATCTCGCTCTTTTGACATTTTTCTTCTGTAAAGTTTGCCATTTCATCTCATCGGAGACTCTGTAAAGTGTATACGTAAACAATCAGGGAACGAGCTAAGCCGATTTGACCACGTCCGCCTGTCCGTACGTCTGTATATACACGAGCTAGTCTCTTCTTTTCTCATGAAGGAACTGTTCATTTGTCGCAACGGCCGATATCGCACCACTATATCATATAGTTGCCATACAAGTTGAGGGTCGGAATCAAGTACTTGTATGGACAGCTTTTTCATTTGACGAGATATCTTCATCAAATTTAGCATAGGTTATTTTTCTAGGCAACGGTGAAATCAGGGAAAAAATTATACAGATCAGACCACTATAGCATACAGTTGCCATATACACTTTAGGATCGGAATCAAGTGCTTATATGGAAAACTTTTCCATTTGATGAGATATTTACGAAAAATTTGGCATAGGTTATTTTCCTAGGCAACGGTGTAGCCTCCGAAGAAATTATTCAGATCGGAGGACTATAGCATATAGCTGTCATACAAACCGATAGAAGTTCTTGTAAGGGTTTTTTTATTTGTGAAGGTTATTATAGCTTCGGCGCAACCCTTTTTTCTTGTTATTGTTGTATTTCCTTTTATTTTGTGCCATTTATTTAATATAATACTATTTTATTTATAAATATTTATTTTTTTTTAAATTTTTTTGGAGTCTATTGCCTTTTGTAATAAAATTCAAATTTTTGTTCAATTTACAAGAAGTTGGTTTAATTTAAAAGTAGTTTTAATTTGATAACGATATTTTTTTTTTGTGGTTATTATTTTATTTTCTGTTCCTTTTACTTTGTGTCACTTAATTTAATATTATTTTATAATATATTTATTTTTTACATTTTCCTCTACATTTCTTATTTTTATTAAAATATATCTCCTTTTAAAAAAAGTTATATTTTTTTTTAATTTTCAAAAATTTGGTTTAATTTTAAAGTAATTTTAATTTGAGTATATTATTAAGTTTGTCACGATGTTTGTAACACCCAGAAAGAAGCGTCGGATACCCTATAAAGTATATACATATATAAATGATCAGTATGTTGAGCTGAGTCGATTTAATCATGTCCGTCTGTCTGTCTGTACGTCAGTATATATACGAACTAGTCCCTCAGTTTTTAAGATATCCTTTTGAATTTTTGCAAACGTCATTTTCTCTTCAAGAATCTGCTCATTTGTCGGAACGACCGATATCAGACCACTATAGCATATAGCTGTCATATAAACTGAACGATCGGAATCAAGTTCCTGTATGGAGAACTTTCACAATTGACAATGTGTCTTCACCAAATTTGGTATAGATTTGTTTCTAAGGAAACAATGTAATCTCCGAAGAAATTGGTCAGATCGGTTAGCTATAGCATATAGCCTCCACACAAACTGATCACATAGTTACTAAGAGAAATGCACCTGTGAAGGGTATATTAGCTTCGGTGCAGCCGAAGTTAACGTTTTTTCTTGTTTTTTTATGTTTTGCTTCATTTTGTTACCAACTTTTGTTTTTTATTTACATTTTACTTTATTTTGTTATAATGTTTTTTATTTAATTTAATTTGTACTTTAAAATTTCTTGCATTTATTTAATATTTTTTTGGTTTTCTTTTATTTCATTAGTAAATTTTTTATTTTCGTATTTTTTGCTGTACTAAATTTTAAGTAAATTATTGATAATTTATTTCATTTTCTTTCGAAGAAAATTTTATATAAATTTATAATATTTTTTTATTTTATTTTTTATAATTTTTTATTTATTTTTTTTTTATTTGAATTTGATAATTTATTCAATTTTTATTGAAGAAAATTTTATATAAATTTATAATAATTTTTATAATTTTTTATTTTTCTATACTTATGTGGATTATTGATAATTTATTTAATTTTCTTTAGGAGAATTTTTTTTTTAAATTTAATATAATTTTTTTTGTTTTTTCTATGTGAGAGTTATTGCTCATTTATTTCATTTTCTTTCGAAGAAAATTTTATATAAATTTATAATAATTTTGTAACTTTATTTTGTATCATTTTTAATTTTATTGCTATATGTTGCTATTTGTTTTTTTTTATTACTTCATTGCATATTTACAAGTTTATTTTTTTATACACCAATTATGTTTTATTTATTACACGGTTGAAAGGCATTTCTCGATATCAATTATAATTAATTAAATATGCAAATTTTTTGGCAAAATTTGTATTTGTTATTGTCTTATATGTTTTTCCTAAATAACTGTAAGCCGCATTTCCTTAAAAAACACTTTAATTTTTGCTTATTTGTTTTTTATATAATTATATTTTTCCACGATTCTTCTTGAGCTCACCTGCAACAATGGCTGTCAGCAGCACGAACACTGTTAGCAATTTCATTTTGAATATTGTAAGGCCTGTACGTATTATTAAAATCTGCAACTCGTGTACTCCGGTTGTCCTTTCACAAATTTTTTTATTTATATATTTCTTTAATAAAGTGTTTTTATATTAAATGTATATACTATTTTGCATTCTTTTTGCTCAGCGAATTATTTGCGCGCGCGTGAACGTTCTAGTTTTTCGTGTTTTAGCCGTCGCCACCACCGTTAGATCAATGAGATCAAATTCGTCTGAGTTTGCCGCAACGACTACCTATTGGACATTATGTTAACATGGCTTTTATCGGAGCGTTAAGAAACTTCCACCACACCCTTGATAACCTCGCTCGTGCCCATGTCCCGTTATCTGCTCTAACTGTTCTAATGCAAGTGGGTGCAAATGTGGAAAAAATCGGCATATCTATATAATAAATAATTTAATACTTATTTCTGCAATTGTATTGGTGCATATGCGTGGTATATGAAAAAAGGTGTACAACGTTTTGTGTGGGTGTGTTTAGGTATGCGAATATTGCTTACATTATGCTTGGCAAAATTTTGTTTTTGGAATTGATAGGTGTGTGCAAATATGTAAATAAATGTACATACATACATACATACTGTTTTTTATGAAAAATTTATTGTATTTGTATGTGTTCAGGACGGCCATACACACACTTACACATATGTATTATACATCTTTTCGAAATTTATATTGAAATGTATATATGTACATGAGTGTGTGTGCGCTTTTTTAATATTGTCGATAACTATGTAGATAAGCCGGCCGATTGCTAAATTATGGAACGACAATAATAAAAACAAAGAGCCGATGTGATTTTTTCCCCTTCTTCCTGCTCTGTTGTTTTTTTAGCTTTTTGTGGGGAGTTAGTTTGTTTGGAGAGCTGCAACGCTTAGCAATAAACTATTTAATATATAACTTAGCTTAAAGATAATTATGGAAACACTCGCAATAAAATGAATTGCACTTCAATCAGTGTAACTGTAAAACTTACCCCTTCACACACACAAAAACGCGACCATGTTTGTTCGTATGTATTTATATATGGCACTTGAATTCGGTTTTTACCCTATAAATACTAATTAATGTGCTTTTGATAGCCAGTTCCGAGTATTGATAAATAAGTACTTCCTTTCTTAAAGAAATTTTAAAGTAAATAACGATTTTAGAGTGTTATGGCGCTTATTTTCTTCACTCTATCACGAAATTTCAATTGTTTTATTGATGCAGTCAAGATATTAAGTTGCCAGTGAATTGTTGTTGTTTAAATACTTTAGCTGTTATTTGGCAGCACTCACATAAATTCGACTTCTTCTCGCCACTTGGTTGCACCAACTATGGTAAAGTCCTTAGTTTTTTCTTCTTTACTGGCGTTCGTCTTCTCACTTTAGCTCGCCTTCAAACGGATGTTTTTTGGCTACCCATTTCATACTTAGTTTAAGACCGGAAGTCGTGAGCTGCTAGAGCCATATGTAAAAGAATCGTTTTTGGCCACTCCCATCTGAATGGCAATCAGAGTACTTTCCTCACGTGCGTGAACATCTACACAAAACTCCGTCCTCCTTAGCTCGCATATTGAAATCTGAAATCTTTGCATCTCTGATTGAAACACTGGATCTTGACGCTGCAACCGTTTTAACTTGGTCGTCTCTTATAAAGCGCATCAGTAGTCAATTCTTTTACAAAACTATTTCGAAAATTTAACTGAAGCCTTTCTGCGAATACTTTAACACCTTTTTTCTTTTGCTTTCACTCTCTGGCACAGCTTGTGCAGCGAAAACCGTTAGTTACGAAGCATTAAGGTATAAAGAATGTAATAGATTTGGAACAACGAGCATCCCTCTGCACCCTACATTAGACTAAGTCATAATAGAGATTAGAGATCAACTAGAATTGAAACCTTATTTCTAGTTTTTTCCAAGCATTTGCTTCTGAAGTTGGCTCTACTTTGGAACTGCAATATTTTTATCAATCCTTCATACTCTTCTCTGGTTTCATTCTCTCTAATATATTTTTCATTTGATGAAAGGTGAATTAAAGAGTGATCTATTTCGAGGTTCCCTATATTTATAAAGAAAAACGCAGAAACTTCAAACTTAGTGGGAAATGTTTATTATTATTCGAAAGGACATTATTTCGCATTAATTTTTTTGAAGAATATTTCTTTCAAATGTTGACCGCGGCTACGTCTCAGTTGGTTCATCCGTTGAGTCTAATTTTCGGTGACTCGTTCGAGCATTTCGACTTGTGCCCAATCGACCGGCCCAAAACGTGAAATTATGCGCTCACTGAAGTTTTTTCTCATTAAATCCATTGATTGGTGTGGGAAGTGGCGCCATCTTTTTGCAACCAAATGTCGCCGAGTTCACGAGCTTCAATTTCGGTTATCAAATAGTCAGTTATCACGGTACGATAACGGTCATTTGTGAAAAAATATACTCGTACCACACCAAACCGTTGGTTTTTCTAGATGAAACAGCAGCTCTTAATCTCGGGGTGGTTCAGGCTCTATCAGGTCTCCGTACCAAATGCGATAATTTTGCTTTGAGCCAGAGCTAGCTAGACTTTCACCCATCCAAATTTATGTATAATCGCCTTATGATAATTATTCAGAAAAAATCATTTCTTTAGATCGACTCTACTTTATATCTTATGAGCTAGAGTTGCATAACCTACTCGATGTTCATTAAGCAAAAAATACTTTGAGTAGCTACTACAACAACAACATTGATTTTTGTGATTCCGGAAACTGTGATTCTATTTTGGGACTGACTGACCAACTGCACGTTTCCGTCCCTCGCTCAACTGAGTAGCAACAGCAACAAGACAAATAGACAATTGGGATTTTTTGTTGATAACAGTTGAATAATTGTTCTAATTTTTGCCATTGTTTACCCTACAAAAATCCCTTTCGTGTGCAAATACTTGGCTGGAACCTGTAAAGCAATAAAAATACATTCTACTCTAAATAATATGTAAGTAGAAAATAATTTCCAAAGAAATTCTAAGCCGATAACTGTTTTATTCGAAGAAAAGCTAAAATTTTATTAGTAAGAAGTACTTAATGTGAAGGTCACATCCTACGCATACGCCCCGCCCGAGCTGCTTAGGTAAATATATGTTTACACTTGTGGTATTGCTTTGTGATTCCCGGGTTTTTCTTTTAATATTCGTCTTATAATGAGATTCGAGTGCTCATCGACATTTTATAAACTTTGCTGACTAATTATTGTACTTGTAAGTGCCGATTTTATAAGTCGTAATTTCTCAAATGTAACAAAAAGAAAAATTTATTTCAACCTATGCGTTTAACATTTTTTTTTACCTAGATACACGTACTCTTTCAAGTGATAAGAATTTTCTGTAAGCAGGCGGAAGCAGCTTTTTCTTATCTACATATTTACAAATAATTATGTGTGTAGTTAGTGCAAGCAAAGATATTACTTTAAAATATTGGATGTCAACATGTAATAATAATTTTAGAATTGGTTTTCATAAAAGAAAACACATGAGTAACAGTGGTGTCGCAGCTGCGTGTGTTGAGTTCGTGACAACTAGTCAAGTAGTCGCTGATTTGTGGGTTCAAAACCCGGTTGTAACGAAAATTGATATAAAAGCTCCTGAACTGTTTGTCTCTTTTGAATCTCCACGTGTTTTCTGGCATGATGTTGTTGTTGTTTTTGTAGCGACAGCATTCTGCCGAATTGACAGTTCTCCTCTAAATCCGGATTTGTTCCGTTTACGTAAGCCCGAATGTCGTGGGAACGGGTTTCTGGCGTGATAAAGCCTCTCGGAGACTTTCTGGAAGACTTTCAGGGCCATAATTTGGAAAGAGAAACTCTTACAAAGATATTATCGAATAAATGAAAAATTTGATGATGATATGTGAGCATTGCAAATGCCTAAAGGACCATAAATCTTCCGCAGAATCTTTCGAAATCTCGTAGCGCGCACTCATCATACTATAGGTTGTCTTGTAGAGTTTGATGTTTGTTCGTCAAGAGAGGACTTTACTTCTCACTTGCTTTCCCCTTTTTGTGGATTGGGCAGAGCACACTTTTGTCCAACCATATTATAAAAAGAAGCTAATGCATGCTCCTTATCAGTTCTTCGCCGCCGTATTTGAATAGGTCGGCCAGTAATCCATCTGCCTCAGTCGCTTTGTTATTCTTCGGACGGGTAATTGTTATTCGAACTTCGTCATGGTCGGGGAATGGAACGTCCGCTTCATCTCCTGGTATTAAGCTTTTATTGCCATTCAACAGGTTGGAGAAAAGTTTCCTTTTTTATTTCAGTATGCTTTGGGCATCAGTCACAAGATCACCTCTGGGGGTTCTGCAAGGGTATGATCCGGTCTTGAAACCTTCTGTTAGTCAACCAGCTGGTCAAGCTCTTCGTACTCAGACTTTCCCTCCTTTTTTGTCTGCAAATATATTATGACTCATTTCCCTCTTCAACTCTGGGTATCTTTCCTATCCCGGACGAGTTGTGGTCGATTGTAACGTTGCGAGGTAGGCAGTCTGCAATCAAAAATAACTTATTTATATTTTAGAAGTAAATGTAAATAAGATCTGATCAATGAAATTATAGCACTTGTCAATATTTAGAGTAATTAAGTCATAGACCTTAGAGAGATCACTGAATTGATATACAAACAAATGATTTTCAATAATAATTCAAGATAAGTGTTTACAGTTAAGAGTGCTCAGAGTAAAATAACGGAAGTTGTTTAATACCCACTGAGGTTATTTATACAAATGCTTTGGTAAATAGAAAAATGTTTTTGTTTTTTTTTAGTATCGCTAGTGCTTGAGTTAAATATGGAGTAATAGTGGGGACGAATTACGTACACGTGGGGACCATATAAGTATATAATATTCTAATTTCTTCTTCACATACTCACAGCTGAACTTACATACGTTAAGCTTTACAAGAGCTTCCAAACTGAACTGCTCGGAAGGTGGTAGAAAATTAATATAGTTTTCTAGACCGTTACCTTAAAATTGAATTTCTCATTTTGACATTTGATAACTGACACTAACTGATGACACTTGACAATGTCAAGCTCTGTTCTACCACCTTCCGAGTAGTATCAGTTTCTTTAAAATAAAGGAAGAAGGTAATATTTTCATATTGATAAAAGTTTATAAAGTTTAATATACTTATATATAATATAAGTATTATTATTACATTAACTCAACAATGACATTTCCAAGAAATAAAGATAAAACAATTACTAGAAAATTTATGATTAAAAAGTAATAAATCGAAACCATTTAACCACAGAGCTTAATCAATCAACAGTTCAAATCTTATAAAGATAAGTAAAAATATTATTATTTCCGCGAATCGATAAAGTTGCAAAAAATAGGATTTTATTTTGTTTGTTAAGCAATTTATATTTATGGTGTGTAATGTAGAAGAGTAACGTGATCTTTATTGCCACAAGCAAATATGATAAATTCTCTTTCGATTTGGACTAATAAAAATCTTCCAGAGTGCTATAGTCCATATCATATTTAACGCTTAGCATATGATACTTCTAAAACACATTTAATATGTTAAGAATTGATTTGTAGTTGATTTCATAACGGAAGTTAAATGTATTAATTCTCAGACTCTGGTTCGCAGAGAGAGGACGTTTCACAATGGAGTTCAGGCTGTGGGAATTGATCAATAATTGTGGAGATATGTGAAAAATGAATTCTTTGCTATTTCCCATTTCTATCTGTCCTTCTCTTCCTCTCTCCCTCCTCTCCGAGATAACTCTCTTAGAGATAACTTTTTTATACTCAAAAAGCAAAATGTTGCTACAGAGAATAGTAGTTTTGTTCACCCATCTATTGTACGTATCACCTAAAACTTTCTATCTGTTGATACATCTTGTTCAATTAATCGTAATCGGACTACTGCCACGCCCACAAAACAACCAAATTCACGTATCTCAAATATTATCGACAGTGTGAAAATGGATGAAATCGGATGATAACCCCGCCCAGTCTCCATATAACGGTACTATTAAAAACTGTTAAAAACGCGATAAATCAACACAAATACGCCAGAGACATTAAATGTTGTTTTCAAGGAGGTATGAGAATAATGTCTTTAAAGTACCTTCTGCCCAAAAATTATCCAAATCTAAGAGATACTGTTCAATTCCCTAGATACCGAATATTTGAACTCCAGTACTATAGTCGATTTTTTACCGAAAATATTGTATATATTTGTGCTTAGAATGAATAAAATCGGGTGAAAACTCGTCTAAGACGCCATATAACTAACAGGCCTTATTTATTTGACGGTTCTTCCCTGGCTTTAGTCCTAGTAAGTTGCACAAGTATGAAATGTTCGGTTATACCCGAACTTTTTCTTATTTTTTATTTGTTAAGATATCCTATATTCGTAATTATCCAAGGCAAGGCTACAATCTTCGATCATATTTTTTGAATCGGATTACTATAGGTTATATATAATAGGTAATACATCGATCGATCAAAACCAAGTTAACATCTTTCTATATCCTTTTTTGTTATAAGAAATATAGTTGTGAAGGGTATTATAGCTTCGATGCAACCGAAGTTAACGTTATTTCTTGTTTTTAATCTAAATTTTGGTTGCCACAGTTTACTTTCCCCCTCTTACATTAAATTGCCTGCAATTAACACAAGCGGTTGATCGTGTGGTCAAATATACAGGAATTTCCACGACTACGCTTGACGTGATACATAACAATAATGCTTCGGCGTTTTATTTCCTTTATTTAAGTATACTGATTAATGAACAAAACATATGCCGCTTTATCAGCTGACTCATAGAATAATACTTCATATCTAAAATCGATGCATTACTGACTTAAAATATTTTACTTCATGATATTCTTCATGTATTTATTTGGTAAATACCTGTAAAAAAAATATACCCATATAAATATCTATATAAACCTGATTCGAACAGTGGTTGTACGTGAAATCCATGGTGACAGTTTGAAAATACAAGTATATTCAGTGAACTTATCCACAGGAAGCTTATAGGCTGATGGAAAATTATAGAGAGATATGTCATAAATATACTTTGCTTGGGACATTCTTCATATGTATGTATGTAACACTACAATTGTAGTTTGTCGCAAACCGTGGTAGTAGATAGTAACCAACCAAGTAACCAATAGAACCGCGGGCACCACTACATTCAGATTAAAGGTTGTGATTAGATTAAGATTCAGTGACACGGATTCTTTTTATTGTTTGGGGTTCGGAGAAGATATACAGGTAATCCGCATCTTAGGAGAGCTTTGTCCGTTTCCACGACAATTAGGTCCATGTGATCGGAACCAAATTAAATTTTCTTCTATCTAGAAGAATTACTAACTTGGTGTCATCATTTATGCCGCTGTAACTACAAATTTTCTTCTGCTCGTTCCAATATTTTTTTGTTCACCTAGTCCAATTATTATTACCATCATCGTGAATTTTAGATATAGTGTTTTAGCAATGGCACTGCCATTGAATTAAACACTCATTCATTCTTCTGCCAGAAGCCATTACTGTACGGCACTTAGTCATATTGTTAAGGTTTTCCCACCCACCAACGCTAAGGTCAATGAATTATTCAAACTTTCAAATACCTATTTATGTCTTTATGGTACCATATTTAGTATATGGTATACATTATACATACTGATAATATATAGGTTAGTTTTGTTTTGAGTGTGATGTATCTTCTGTGCATTCTTTTGTTATGACTATAAATAATCAGCCTTACTTGCAAATAAGTGAAATATTTTCAACGAACTACATTAATTTAATTCTTCTAATATGCTAAGAACCTTACTCACTAAGATCACGTAGAATAAAGCTAATGTGCTACATATCGAAGAGCTTTGAAAGTGTATACATGTATATTACTTAGGAATTTTTATAGCGCCACTTAATTAACCACATACAAATATATTTTTTTCCTTAAAAACGAAATTCCACTTGCAAAGTATATACGCATATATCAAAGTAGTGTGAACGGTTAAATCCAATTAAGCCTACTTAAATACCAGCTGCGACCATCTTGTTATGACACAAAAATAGATTAATACATTAATAAATACAAATATAGCTTAATACCAATAAAAACAAAAACAAATATTTACCTGGTATTTTTGTATATTGCTACCTGCCTCTTTACAGTTTCGGCTCCTGTGGATTTTTTATGGCCAACGTGCGATTTTTTATCGTGATTGCGGCGAAAGGCTTGTAGAATAAATGCCATATCGTAAAGTAATCAATTATGTAATAAATTTTCACACTAAAACTGTTTATATCAGCTAGTTGAAAGCAGAAGAAATTGTTTTTATCGATTTAATAACGAAAATTTGTTAGCTGCGAATTGAAAATTACCAGGAGAATATTTGTAAATTTTATCCAAAAAAATGTATTATAGTGTACTAAATTTTTAAGGTATAGCCTCGTCAAAACCCTAGAAATTTTTTAGCTTCCTGTCGCAGGAAACTCGACGCTAGAGATAAGGAGTCTAAATATCCCTTTACTAGTTTTTGCAGCAGAGTCGGCAAGCCCAAATTTAATATCGCGGACCTACCATCAGAATGGATAGTCACCGCCCTTAAGGAGGCCTCGTTCCAGGAGTATTAGGTTTATTGCTACTTTTATAGTAGCTACTTCCTTCCTGACATTGCAGTGGTCAAGAATCCTAAAACTGGAGCTGATGGAAAGTTTCCGACAGTATACTCCTCCATCAACTCAATTGCTAGCTTTGATCCATTCATAAAAAAGCTCACCGTCTCTCTCCTTCTGCGGGTCATTCCCTACCATGCCATCTCCGAAGTTATTTGAGTAGAAAAACGATAGCTGATGCTTTCCTTGCTCTTTTCTCTATGTTGAGTTTTCACGGGATCTTTCTGTATAGGATGAGCCCTAGCTACTTAACTGTGTCAGCAGGCCAAAGACGCGTTCCCCCCATTAGTGGTAGGTATGCCTTTGGGATTTTGTACTTCTTCGTAAATAAAATCAGTTCGACTTAGGTAGGATTTATGAAGAGGCCATTGTTAGCAGCCCAGTTGCTTAAAATATTAAGGTACCCCTGAGTTAGCTCATACACGGTATTCAGAAATTTTCCTCAACCATGAGAAGTACATCGGCAATCATTTGGCATTCGATTTCTTTAAGCTTTCCAGACGGTCTTTAATAACTAAGACGAGACAAGTGACGAGAGAACCTCCACACCCCTCCACGATAGTTCTATCGATGAGAAATGTAAAGATAAGATGCTTAAGGTACGATTCAACCACAAACCTATTAAAAACTTAATGATCGTTTCCGGCAATACATTGTTGAATACTTCTAGGTATCGTGGATGGTCCCTCTTTCAAACTCTTTTTAGGTCTAAGAGCAGCCTAAGAGTGCTCTAACTGCTCGACTACCGTTCTCATTTTTGAAGGGGTTCTTTGCGAGGTTGCGCTTGAACCTTGAAAAAATCATGACAGCCTTTCCACAGAAGATTTTTCACGAAGACCTTTTGGGAGTACAAAGTCTTCGGGAGAGCAAAGTCTTTTTAGCCGCAAGTCGCAAGAGCTTCAGCGCACACCACGCCTTAAGTAACATTCGATTTTCTTAAAAAGGGGGGCTTTCACCGGTCACTATTCAAGGAATATCTAAGCTTGGCGGGACACTCTGTATATGGCAAGCGTAATCGTAACATATGTACGTATGTAAGTTTGAGAAAATATGACCAATAAATGCTGTTTATAGAAAAATAACGAAAAAAAGTATAATTTAATTAATTGCCGCGGAATATACGTTTCATTAGCTTTATTTAGACATATTGGTCAGAGGAATTGAATTTGATATTTTATAACACTGTATCGTGCCTCTTTTGAGCAGGTACATTAACCTGCTTGATATGTGTTTTACAATGGGTAGTTCCGGATAGTGTTCTAAAGGTTGATAAATGTTGATAAAACTGTGTGAAATTATTATTTTTTAACCAGTTATAATGAGTTTAAAGTGAAATGATTCATGGTTTGAAACCGATGGAAATTTGCCCAATTTTTTCATTTTTGTTATTAAAACGCTTAGATACATATCTCATACCGATCAACAAGTATGAGAAGAGATTAATAGGTTATATTCACTTGCAAGTTAAAAACTTAGTTTTTTTTCTGATATGAATTTTTTTAAGAGCATTTTAATTATTAAGTAATTCTAAGTAATGTACATTTACATAATTTAATTCAATTTCATAACCGGCGATTTGTTTTGAAACATTTTGGAGTCAATTGAACCAATAGCCAATAAAATATTTAATTTGGGGCTTCACAAAAAACGCATATTTTTTGAAAAAAATTTTATAAAATATTTTCGCCAAAAAAAAAATTAAAAAAAATCAAATTTTTTTAATCATTACCTGAAAAATAAATCTAATTTCAAGTAAATCGGCTTAGCAGTTTCAGAGAAACTCATCGACTACCCCCTTAAACTGAATGGTAGAAATGACCACATGTGGAATTAGAAGGCGTACACCATTTTTTTTGATGACCAATGCTGTACGATATTTCATATACTAGCTCATATATATAGTATAAACTCTATTGGGCAGAATGAAGACAACTGATTTTTTTTCGATATTTGGGAGTTAGGAAAAAATTTTGGCCGACTTCGCACATTTTTTAAACAGTTTTTATAATATATATTAGTGCAATTCATTAGATGTATCTTCTTCTCTATTGGTGTAGACGCCACTAACGCGGTTATAGCAGAGTTTACAACAAAGCGCCAGTCGTTTTTTCTTTTCACTGTTTGGTGTTAGATGTATCGCCAGCTAAAAACTTCGCCTACAACCGCAAATAATTGAACTTCTGCAAAAATTAAAGCCGTGAGAACATCCTACGAACATCGTTATGTTTACCGACAATTCATCTACTGCGCTGAGAAACATTTCTGGTTTAAAAATATAGAGAAGATTGCATTTTTTTTGCACTGCCCACTCTTATGAAGCCTCTAAGTGCAGTTGTTTAGCACACTACCGTTATATGTTAGCCTTATTGCACAGTTGAACACGCTCTCATATCGTCTCATTGAAACATTGTGCAAGATTAATCGATAAATATACGAGAACAATAAAAATGTGACAACAATTGTTTACATAATTTTTTATCATTAACTATAAATAACAATAAATATCAGTGCGCTCGAATAAGCGCATAATAAATATATGTTTGCATTGCATAAATATAAAGTATATAAATTTTGCTACTGATAAATTTACGTCTCGCAAAAATGGTATATGTGTGCGTGCGCATGGCCTAAATTTAGCATATATTGGCAATGAAGTGGTCAATAATGACACACTTTGCCAGCCACTTGACCATTCTTCACTCAGATTTATACCCAAACATATTTACATTTATGTGTAGACACAGTGAATACATGTGCTGCATACTAAAAAATTTTGTTATCAGCAAATAATTGTCGCGAATTTGATATTTAGAATAACTTGACATTTCAACGTGTTGTATTTTAGCTCTTTAAACATATATATACATATATATTTATACCAAAATGTTCTCTCTTGTTTAGCTCTTTCTTTTCTATTTTGTTATGCCAAAAATTCCAAACAATAAAATTGTGTGTGCGTTTATTTGTTAATTACTTTTGTTTTTTATACATATCTTATCACTAAAAATGCCAAACGCTTTCCCTTTATACCAGCTCATGCGAAATTAGTGATAATAACACTCTGGTATCAGTGAGAAAAGTAAAGTGTAGCATGTTTTCTGGTACAAATATTCGCAGCCTAAAGGTATGCTTTATATACCATCGACACTTTAAATTACATGCTTACACTACCCAGTAAACTGTAATTTTTCGTTTCACGTAAACGATTTTAAACGTTATACCTTTGCCCCAAAAATATCGAATTTCTGTTTCAATGCTTTCTAGTCTCAACATATTCAATAGAAATGATTTCAATGTATTTTTCAAACCTTATAGAGTTATTTTCGAACTTTTAACCTGCCAAAATTCGATTTTTGACCAGATTAAACAGTTGGTTGGTAATTATTTGGAGAACTATGTAAGGATTGTCTGCGAGTAAGCAAATTTGAAAAATGTAGTTTTGAGAAAAAACGTTTACAAAGATAAGCTGAAGCCGATTGAAGGATGTAACTGAGTTATTGATTTAAATTTGGTATGTTATCGAAATGTAAAAAATCGATTTTTCTTGATTTTTTACACACCAGAAGTAGACCGGGTCGATTGTTGTATTATAAAATCGCGTATGCGGGAAATGTTCCACGGATCATTCTGAACAACTTTGTCTAAGAGGCTATGGGTCTAATATACATATATGCTGCTTAATGTAATATTTTAAGTTTCTGATATAAATATTAAATAAATAAGGACATTTTAACTAAATTAGTGCGTCACTACGTATGAGTAATATATGTTATCTTGCGTTCACGTTATGTCACTGCGTATACGTGACTTATCAATGGTTAAATAATCAGGTAGACATACATAGACGTATGTATGTGTTTCCTTATCTTTTCTGTTATTATTTCATTCCACAGTTGTATATAACACAAGGGCCCACTTAGTAAGGTTAATATTTTGGTGCACCACGCTAACTTGTCAAACCAATCCTTTAGGAAAACCAAGTAGTGACATTTTCAGTCTTAATCTTTACCGATAATGCTATGGATAAACCTAACTTAATAAGGTTATCAAGCATTTATTTTTCCTATTAACGAAGAAGAAGCTATAGACTGCAATAATAGATGATACCGCCCATATTGGATTTTTCGACTAAATTTCAAGTAAATTTTTCACAGAAAAAATAAGAATTGTAACTTAGCAGTATTGCTTTGTGAATAGCTTCAAAGCGAATACATTAATTCATAACCCAAAGCGATTTGAAATATTTATTTGGACTTCATACGGTAGCATTAGTCGTATGTGTTCTTGAGGCGTATATGGTAGCTCATTCAAGGAACATGGAGTCATTAATTTTAAGTCAACTTTTTGGAAGATTATACTTCACGACAGTACAGTTTATGCTGACAATAAGTACATATATAAATGTACATATATGTATATATTTATATGTATATGTCTTGAAGGAGTTATGCTTACCCCAGAAAAATGAAAATATGCTAGTTATGTACTTTAGGATGCTTAAAAACCGAATATTTTATTGCCTTGGTACTCTGAAAACAGATTTTTAGACACTTCTAAGAAAGTTTCTTGAAGTATGAGCTCTTAATAGTAACAGAAAGGTCCTTTTCTTTACTATTCTCTATACTTTTCTTATTATTATACACATGAAAATATTTTTTTTAGTGAACAAAGTCTCTAAGGATTTTTTTTGTAAACTAGACCGTTTGAAATACATTAACGGTTGAAGTCTGATTATTTTTATGGGAATTTATTTTTTTCTAATGAGAAGAACTCATAGTTTTATAAGAAACTTACTGCTCTAAAAAATGGGCGCATAGTATAATTAAAAAACTATATAAACGTAACGTAAACGCTTAACTTAATCGAAAAATTATATGAGACCATTTTATAGAGCAGTAAAGTTCCTATAAAACTGTAAGTATTTCGATTTATATTCATGGACTGATTGAAAAATAATTAAACTTTAATCGTTAATATTTTTTAAACGGAGATTAATCTTTTTTATCCACCCTAATATAAATACGTATATATATTTTTTCAATGTATAATTGTTGTGATAAATTTCCCTTACTCTATCTCCTACTCTGTCTTGCTTTCCTACTCTATCTCTTCGTTATATTTCATGGTGTTCCACCAAAAACAATTTTTTGCGTATTTTTTGTTTCTGCATTCTTCGTGCCAATCTGCATTTAGCCCTAATCAATTAATAAAAAGTCCAGTACATATTACTTTGTTTTGTTTAATTTTCATTTTTTATTTTGTAAAAATTATTTGTAAACCTATGAAAAAAATTAAAATATGGATAACAATAAGGATTTTGGTAAAATTCTAAATTTAAATATTTCGATTTGCATGATTTTCGTACTTAATTCCAAATACAAACTAAATTATTTGTAAACATCTTTAAAAATACTATGTCTTTTGACTTTCCTCCACACAGTTAGCAAAATGTTTGTTTATTTGGTTTAAAATACCGTCAATTTCACTACACACACGCTGTCAGTTGCTGATTCGTGCCATTAACGGCACTTACGAGCACAGCACGACGCCTTATTGCTGGCTCAGCAGTGCAGCAATCAACGTGAACATCAACGCGGCCAGGGAAACGCCAAGCGCGCTGCTGCCGTTGCAACTGTTATTCGAGCAGGGTGTGCACTTGCTCACCTCAGTGCCGTTATTCTGCGCCTGCAGCTGACCGCAAACGCTCTCCATGGTGGTAACGCGCGAACAGCCACGGTCCATCTGCGCAGTGCCGTTAACTGCAATAACAAATATAAACACAGATATATTTTTCATTACTTTACTGATTAATTGCAGCAATCAGCTGTTGCGCTACTCACCTTTCTTTTGCACACTAAAGCAGTGATAGGTGTAACTGTCGCCAACTAGCGGCAACGCTTTGGGTGCTTCATAGACAACTGTACTCTCGGTGCTGCTATTGCTAGCGGTCACATCAGTGGTGTTATTGCCGACGGTCACTTCAGTGGTGAGCAAAAAATCAGCAGCAACGGTGCCGACATCAGGTGGGGTGGGTACGGTTACTGGTGGACCAACGGTAGGTGCTGTCGGCACTGCTTCGGTTGTGCTGCCTTCGGTGGTCGTCACCTCGGTTGTGCCTGTGGTTGTTGTGGCGAGTGTGGTGCCAAGTGTGGTGGTGGTTGTGCTGTCCGTTGTTGGCTCAGCTGTTGTGGTCGTGCTGGGCTCTGTGGTGGGTTCGAGCGTAGTGCTGCTCTGTTCGAAGAATTCCGCATTGCATGCTACGAGTGGCGTTTCGTTTGTAACCTTCGCACAATTCTCGCAAACATAACACATGAGTGGTGTGGTGGAGCTGACTGTGGCGCTGTGGCATGCTGCGAAAGTAGAGAGTGAGATGTTGAGTGTTAAAAGAGTGTTCTTATGCAGTTTAGATTACTTTCTTGATTTAAAAAACGGATATATATTTAAAATTGTGCTCATGTAAATTTGTTAAAGAAAATCCTAAAAAATACTGTGGTGAGTATTTTCCACAATATTTATTATATTTTTTCACGAAAAAGATTTTTATTATGTTTTACCTAAAAAAAATGTTGTTCTCCGAAATACTACTTCTCACATAAGCGTGCTTCTTATATGTAAGCCATCATCACACCCACGAGTTCTTAAATGGTGAAATTTCCCAAAACTGAATAATATTCCAAGGGGAATTTTGGTTTTTTATAATATTCCCAAGGGCAAATTTTAATTTTTGGCAACATATTTATTTAACAGTGATTTTGGGGTTTTTGTTATCGAAAATTGTGTATGCTTTTTTGTGGTTTTCACGATTATGTGGTTTACATAATTATTATGTGCGATCAAATATTAAAAAAAGATAAGGGGTGAGGTCAGCGCGCTTAATATTTATAAGAATTTCTGTATTTTATGCAACTTTTTAAAACCATAAACTTTTTTCATAAAAGAATGCAATTCTGGGAATCATTCTCAGCAATAAAAAGTTGCTTATCTCAGTTCATCGAACTAGCACAGGTTTGCCACAATCTCCAATGCTATCAATCACATTGTGTCATACCATAGTGTTAAGAAGTCTCTTTAGCCAAAAAAATTAAATTCGGGGAAATTGAAAAAAAGTTACAGCTGTTCAAAAATTCGTGAAAATAATCAAGAAATTCGCTTCTTTGAAATGTTTTTATAAAAAAGGGAAGAAATTTCTGAAGTTTGCGGTGACGATGCTGTATCAGTTCGTGTAGCACAACAGTGGTTCTCTCGCTTCCGTTCTGGAAATTTCGATATGAAAGATGCCTCGCTCTGATCGACCTATCGTTGAAAAAGTTGATGAAATTATGCAGCCATGACATCGCTAAGGAACTTAACATTCATCATAAAATGGTTCTAAACCATTTAAAAAGGCTGACTGCAAAAAGGAGCTCGATGTTTGGGTACCACATGAATTGTCTGTGAAAAATTTAATAGACCAAATTAACATCTGCATCAGAAGACGTAACAGGATACGAAAAGTGGATCAAATACGACAATAATGTGCGAAAAAGATCATGGTCCAAGGTTGGTGAAGCTCAACAAATGGTCGCAAAGCCAGGATAGACGTCTCGAAAGGTTATGCTGAGTGTTTGCTGGGATTGCACCATCGGACTACCATTTGCTTCGGACAATGCAGAATTCCCTTAATGGAGTAAAGTTGGCTTCAAGAGAAGCCTGTGAAAATTACTTTTCACAGTTTTTCGCTGAGAAATCAGAAAAATTTTACACTGATGGAATAATGTCTCTAGCGGAAAAATGGCAAAACGTGGTCGACCAAAATGGTACATATATGGTTCATTAAAGTTCGTTATAAATAAAAAAAAATAGGTTGAAGTTTGATTAGAAATACGAAAAGACTTTTTCGACTATTTTATTGAATATTTGTTAAAATGTTTTCGCTAAAATATTTAACATTTTGATTAGCACTTTGGTAATTTTTATTTTTATTTCTGAACCTTATCACATGGACTTCCTCCGAGTTTAATTAGCTATGCCTTTATGTACCACATACTTACTTTTAATTAAAAATAACTGACATTCGCTGAATTTATTTCACGTCATTCCTTATTTTATCAATGCATTTTCAATTTGCTTAACTCTCTTATTTATTTTTAAAAATAAATTCAAAAAAAAAGGAAATCATAATTTTCTTTGTCTCCCTTGCTGCTATGCGGGCTTCCTCCATTTCCTAGCCATCTGTTGATCTTCACTATTATCATGACAATTTTAACAACTGTCACTCTGGCTTTGTTTACCACCAGAATGTTGTGAAGACAAAGAACACAAAGGGAAGAGTTAAAGGCGAGCAAGGCGCACTTGTCGGGTTAAATATTTGAGTTGCAGCAACAAAGAAGTAAAGGTACATAAAAACAGACATATATATACATATATATATAGTATATGTATAACCTTACACCCACGCCGTGATTGCCAGCTTGGTTAGAGTAGATTTTTTGCATATTTTTTGTTTTGTTTTAAAGTTTTATTTCATTCCTGGTAAAGTACTGAGCTGTCGGAAGGTCTGCGGAAAAGGTGCCGATTATTGTTGAATAAAGTTCTTTTGTTTTGATATGAACGTTTTCAAAAGTTTAGATATATGTATATATATACATATATCATTTCACGATACCTATATGTTATTCTAAACGGCATTGGTGCCTATTCAAAGCAGTATTGAATATGCTTTTCAAATAGTTAAAACGAGTTATAATTTTTTAATCAAAAATCAAACACGTTTTTTTCAAATACACGATAATGTGGTTTCCAGTTCTCAAGTGGAAAAATTTGCTCTTATAGTTACTTATACTTAGTACTATACTATGAAAAATAAAGTGTATTGCACAGCTTATTTGCTTCGTTTAAGTATATTTCTAACATTTCAGTTGAATAGACTTGTGTATTTTAATTATTTTCTCTTAAGTTGAAGGCTAGTAGTTACTTGAACATAAATTATTATTAATTTATGCAGACTATTCGTAGTATTTGAATAATTTATTTCAGCAGACATTGTATTGCTGCTAAAATTTCCCCACGCTTGCATTTAACATTTAATTATAAGTTATGTACTATGTTATAACGCTGTAAAGATCGCGCAGGAAATGGTAATCTAATAATTTAGAATGAAATAATGTGCCGGATTAAAAATTAAGTGTTTTTTGAACAACTGAAATAATTAGTTTAAAAAACTAAGAAAATAGGAGAATCAGAAAGCACCACTAAATTATAGGTATAAAGTGGCTACACATTGCCGCTTCGCTTACAACTACTCCTATAAAATTTGAGTGAGAAATAGAGTGAAACATTACAAGAATTTTGAAAAAAAAGTAAATATTGCACAGACTACAATAATCTACATATATAAATAATTCAACCATTTACTTCAGCTGCATGCTTTCGTAAACTTTCTTTACTTTTTGGTAGTGTGTCAATTATATTGAATTTCCTGCTGGGTATGTACTGTATACGAAAGTACCGTTTTTGACATATTGAAATATATTTTCGTTGGCCACTATTTGTTGTTACAAAATATAGTAATATGAGAATGTGGTATTGTTTTTTCTTAATTTTTTATGTAGTATGTATCTTTCTCAACTGCCGTTCGCTATATGTAAATATGTAAATGTTTAAAGGCATTTGTATTGCAATAAAATTATTAAATTGAAACGCTTTGCAAGCACTTTTACAAAAGTTGATTGCCAAATGCGAACATTGAGCGTCAAACTACTTTTACCTCTTACCTTATGTACATACGTTGTACTATATATAGTATGTGAATATGTAAATATAAGCCTACTTATGAGTGCTAATTTTTTATACGGACATAAAATACGTAATTTAATTTTATTTAAATAAAAAAATGTATATAGAGCACGTAGTTTTGAACTATTTTGCATTAAAGATATTTACCGATTTTACAAAACCAATATCGAAATCCCGAAAGTTTTCGGGATTACCTTTTTACTACTTTTTTGTTTTAATTAAAAATATTAGGGCATTGAAATAAATATGGAAGAAAAAACCAATGTCTCGGGATCCCGTCAACGTAATACCGAAACTTCGAGATTATATTTGTTATAAAAAATGAAAGTGCTTTATCGGAACTTCGGGATTTTAAAGAGCAATACTGTGATGCCGAAAATTTTCGGGATTGTCTTTTTTATGTTTTTAACATGAAACATAAAGCATCGTTTTGGGATCCCGTATACGGGATTATATTGTTACTATTTTCCTTTTTTTATAAAAAAATATAAGTTTATTATCGAAATTTAGAGATTTTAAAAAATCGATATCGTGATCCCGAAGATTTTCGGGATTGTATTTTTACTATTTTTTTAATAAAAATTAAACATTTTGGAACATTAAAATTCACATGCAACGTAAAGTAATGCTTCGGGATCCAGTCAATGTAATACCGAAATTTCGGGATTATGATGTTACTATTTTTTTCTTTTTAAATAATAATGGATTATCGGAAATTTCGGGATTTTACAAAAGCCCCAAGTCCCGAAAATCTATGTGATTATAGTGTTAATATTTTTTTTCCTGAAATGTAAAGAAACGTTTCGGAATCCAGTCAATATAACTTTATTCTATTTTTTTTATTAAAAAAAATGCATTATCGGAAATTTCGGGATTCTACAATATCGGGGTCCGAAAATTTGTTGAATTATATTTTATAATTTTTTTTTTACTAAAAGTATTAGATTACATAAAATAAACATCAATGAACATGAAACGTAAAGAAATGTTTCGGGATCCCGTCAACGTAACACCGAAGTTTCGGTTTTATGTTGTTACTATTTCTTTTTTTTTATAAAAAATGAAAATGCATTATGGGAATTTCAGGATTTTATAATACTAATATCGGGATCCCGAAAAATTTCGGTATTATATTTTTAATAATTCGTTTTTTTGTAAAAATTAAACATTTTAGAGCATTAAAACCGTTTTGCGAACCCGCATACAAATTTTTTGACTATTTCTATTGAGCTCGTAATATTTACAAACCATATACTATTTGTAGCAAAAACTTTTAGTTTTTATTTCGTAAGTGAAAAAGAAAACTTCTCTTACCGCCGTCAAAACATGTTTATTATTATTTTCTTTCACGTGTCTCGCAGCACGGAAACATTTACTTACTATTCTCACATACTCCTATAAATTTATTTATTATATTTACCATACATGTTAATTAGCCAAACAGCTTAAGACTTAATCATGTGATATTAGTTTTCATTAAGTATATAGGAAAGTATACTTATGTATAAACATGTGGGCTTATAGCAAATTTGTTGCCGTTTTGCCAAGTAGTGTCTAATAGCTTAGGCAAATATGTCAGTTTAGGTGAATATTTACAAAACTACAAGACCATAAATTCATACACATTTTTGTATATATATTTTTGTGCATATGTATATTTATATGCGTACTTTCGATCATAATTCAATTTACTGCACTTCACCAGCCATTGTGTTCGTAAGGTAACATTTAATTAACAGTTTACTGTTTGTTCGCAGATTATTGTGACTGGCTATATATTATATGTATATAGTATGCATATATATGTATTTGCATTATTGCGAGTTCGCCACATAAAACGAAAACATTTTCAGCACTTGCAATGGATTTATTTTGAAGTTATCAAGAATCCATAACTATCTAATAAAGTGGTTTATTGTTTTTCCCACTTTCGAGTTTAGCTTTGAAAATCAACTTTTTAATTGCATCAATTTGCATAAAATTAATAAGGGTGTGATGAAGTCGCTTCTTCTTTTTGCATTTTACATACGTTAGAAACAATTATCTTATCTAAACTATTTGATTTATACCAGTTTGTTTGTTCTATTCGCCACTAATCAAAGTTTGATGAAGCGAATATTATACACAGTAACATTCCAAGCAATAGTACCTTTGCAAAAATTTGGCGCAAATTTATAGAAAATTTGATTGAACTTTTGAACCTAGGAAGTTCTGATATATCGTTGTTTGTACTAAGAAAGTCTTCACATTTTTACTAGGTGACTTTAGAAATTCTACATAAAAACTGTAGCCGTTCATTTCTTTTATTTATAAATCTAATTAATTAGCAATGATTTGTCATATTTCTATTTTGGTCTTAATGTGAAGGAAGGGGTGATTTTGGCCATTATGGGTAGTTTGAATTATGAAAATCTTTAAAATGATTTAATATCTAATTTTTCTAGTTCTGCTGATCTACCGATAAGGTTTGCAACATCCAGAAAAAACATGCTGGTAGTTTGAAGCCAAGAAGTACGGGTCAGATATTTTCTCAACAACAGCTCCTCGAAGAATTGTTAATTGTACTTTTTCAACAACTTATAAAAATTTATTCAAAAATAGAATTTATGGAGCTTGGTTCATTAGCCATGATATTATTACTTTTTTTATCGTAATTTATTGTGTTCCCAACTATCTGACGAACTGACAACGACATCTATTGACAAAATACGAAAATACTTTTTCGACTACCCAATATTATAGTGCATATTTTTAATTTATTATTAATAGTACTTGAAAGTATCGAGATCTTGTATCTTGCAAAAGCATTTGGTATTTCAGCATTTTGAAATGAAATGAAACGCGCAACTTTCATGAGTATCTAAAATGTTCATCGAGCTCTCAACTGCTCCTTTAAAACTTAGCTCACTCCTTGTCTGATATTTTATTTGTTTTGGGCGGCACTAAACAGTTCGTTAATCATGAAAACTAAACCTCTAGTGCAATTTTGCTGTCATAACTGGGACTTGTGGTCAAAAAATGTTGAACCAAGCACCAGGTGAATTATGAATCTTTTAAACTTTTCTTTAAATAAAACTTAATCACTTATTGTACGTATATAACTCCTTCTTTCACATCATTAACCCTTAGTTGATGCACATAGAGGTCTCGCTTAGTAAAATTTGCACAAAGTACTCCAAAATTCCATTCGAATATGGATTTTTGCGCTGCTGAATTATTTAACTCACTCAATTTTGTTCGTTTTTTGTCAAATGTTGCCACACATTAATTTTTGTTAAAACACTAATAAAACATTTTGAATGAGTATTGTAAAATTACCTTGTACTATGCACGCAAGCAACAGGAAGCCCGTCAATTTTCTTATACTTTTAATTTGTTGCATTTTGTATTTATTGTTGCTTTTGTTTATTAAAATAGTTGAAAATGAGATTTTTCTTCGATTAATTTTAATATTAATCTAATTTGTATAAATTTTTATATTTTTTTAATCCCTTAAAAGCAATCTAGTTGCTAGATCTGCTGCAAGAAATGCGAGACGACACGCGAAACACAAACTAACGTAAATAAAATATTATTTCGATCCTTGTTTAAGAGTTATTATCCTTGTTACTTCACTTTGCTTGTGCGCGTCAACCGCCGTTTGTGAATTTCAAAAATTAACTGAAAATCTTGTGATCCCATTGAAAGTTTTTATATGTATTTCCCGTGCTTTAAAGCGTTCTCAACTCACTGCTGCCATTGTCAGCTGTCCAGCGGTGCAGTATGTACGAGTGTATGTATTATATGGCCGATCGCAGCGCGCCATTTACGAACCTTATTGAGCGCAACTGCCAGCTACTGTTCTACAGTAGCCCCCGCTTCCGCTCACATTTGCGGCGTTTACACTACACCGTTTTTTTAGCTCTCTCGCGCGCTCTTTTTCACTTCGATTGAGCGCCTTGCTGCTGAGCTAATTTTGGCAATTATGTACATATATTAACTGACCCAACGGGGTAATACCACTTTTATTATTATTATCAGCGTAAAAATTATTTTTGATAAAAATAAAATTAAGTAAAATAAAACAAAAGCAAAAAGCGCCAAGCGGCAGTAAAAGTGAAGCGAAGTGCGGCAGCGGAGCGCAGCGCGGCGGCACACAGTGAGCGATTTGCAAATTATTAAAGCATGAAACAGCTGAGTTTTGGATATGCCTTCGGTAAATACCGGTAACTTGTTTCGTATGCATGGAAGGGGCGGCGGTGAAAATTCCCGCCACCGCAAATAAAGCACAGCAGCAACAAAAGCAAAAATTCCGCAAAAAATGCACTGAAAAGTGCGATTGTCATGTGCTTCTGTTGGTGTTGTTTTTGCTTTTTGATGTGCATTGTTTTTGCTTCTTGATTTGCGTTGTTTTTGCTTCTTGATCATTGTTCTTGCTTGTTGTTTGTATTGTTTTTGCTTGTCTCTTATATTGTTTTTTTTCTTCTTTTGTGTCTGTCTGCGATTTCTGCATTTAACTTATATTGTTTTATCTCTCAATTGCTGCTCAATATGACAATATCGCCAATTAGTTGTGACCAGGTTTACCGCTGTCTCGGCTTCCAAATGTCAACGAACAGTCGTTGTCAGTTGACGGGTTCTCTCATGTGACGTAACACACGTAGTAAGCTTGCATATTATGTGACTACCTGCGTTCAACGTTCAGTGCGCAGCTGTGCGTCATGCGATTTGCAGAACAGAAAGCAAAAACAAAAGGCCAAAGAAGCGCTCTTTAATTTTTGAACTTTCTTGATTCACCAACTTAACCATATTTTCTGCGTTTGGACGCTGATCGCACTGTTAGAAGGCGTACTGACTATGTGCGTAGGTTTTTAGAACCTGTGTTGGTTGAAAGTGAACTTTGTTGTGTCTGTTTTTAATTTAAATGAAGCTTATGAATAGCGACATCATTTGCGTGGAATTTGGTATCGCGTATTTAGATTATTATATGGTTGCAGAGAGAGTCCAAGTGTAAAATAGAAAGACTTCGAAAGATGATTTCAAAAGTTGTTAGCAATATAAGGTAAAAAGTAAAATCTTTCTTTATATCTATATATATACATACATATGTATATGTAACATTTAATGTTCCGCTCTCGATTCTTCCTCTTTATAGCCGAGTTTTCAACAGCGCGCCAGTCATTTTTCCATTTTTTTCGCTGTTTGGTGCCAATTGGAGATTCCAAAATTAGCTGATCTGTCTGTCCAACGGAGTGGAGGTCTTTTTCATCCTTTGCTTCCTAAGGCGCTGTCAGAGCTGGAGTGTTTTCATCCATTCGGACGACATGACCTAGCCAGCGTGCCACTGTCTATTAATTCGCTGAACAAAGTCAATGACGTCGTATATTTCATACAGCTCATCGTTCCATCGGCTGCGATATTCGCCGTTGTCAATGAGCAAAGGACCATGGATGGCGCTATGTGTAGAAGTTCACGCAAGTGGGGAAAGCCAATGAAAAGAAGAACAGCCTCAGATGAGAGAACTTCCACCGCTCTCCATTAGCTTATATTATATATTTATCTAAGTTAGCTTTCCATTGGCTGTATTGGCTTTGAACTCACTGACTGTGCAGTCAAAACTAGTCAAGGAGTGCATGACCTCATTAGCAGTGCCTTCAAGCTGTTCCATATTAGACTTGGAAGCCCCTATTTTCCCATTTTTATTCGTTTGGAAGCGGGACGATTTTTCGATGTCTTTTTATGTTCTTTCGTTGGACCTTTGGATTGTCAGAGGTCGTCCGAACTACTGGCTTTTAGCAAAGCCAATATATATTCTGACTGAGCACGGTTCTATATGATCACACGCGGAGCGGCTAAATATTCTGTCGGACGTTTTTTGGCACGGCTGTAGGGAGACAGGCGAGATGGATCTTGTCACTTCCTTCTTTATTGCCTAGACTTTGTCAGACTAAGATTGAAATATAGACACACTTTTTGCGAACCTAGCGAATTTGTTGATTGATATTATTCATCATAATTAATTTGTCGATCTATGAGGATCTGGTGATTTACCTTTAAGAGTTTGTGGGTAATGCAAACGACGAACATCTGTCTTAAGAGATCGTCGATTTTGGATCAACTCTGCGGCCTATCCTAATCTAACCCAGATTTCCGTCAGCGAGTGACATATAAATTGCTGAACTTAGGATTGCTAGTTGGCCAAAATGTTATAAAAAATATTCACCGTTATATTTTATAAAATGGTTAATTAGATTTCATGTTGAATTTCCATAATACTATTCAAAACTGGAATTTTTCTTCCAAGCTAACCAAGGAAATTCATCCAAGGAGGTCGAGTTTCCGTAGTATTATTCAAAACTGTAATTTTTATACTCTCGCAACAATGTTGCTAACGAGACTATTATAGTTTTGTTCACATAACGGTTGTTTGTAAGTCCTAAAACTAAAAGAGTCAGATATAGGGTTATATGTACCAAAGTGATCAGGGCGACGAGTAGAGTCGAAATCCGGATGTCTGTCTGTCCGTCCGTCCGTCTGTCCGTCTGTCCGTCCGTCCGTGCAAGCTGTAACTTGAGTAAAAATTGAGATATCATGATGAAACTTGGTTCACGTATTCCTTGGCTCCATAAGAAGGTTAAGTTCGAAGATGGGCAAAATCGGCCTACTGCCACGCCCACAAAATGGCGGAAACCTAAAACCTATAAAGTGTCATAACTAAGCCATAAATAAAGATATTAAAGTGAAATTTGGCACAAAGGATCGCATTAGGGAGGGGCATATTTGGACGCAATTGGTTTGGAAAAGTGGGCGTGGCCCCGCCTCCTACTAAGTTTTTTGTACATATCTCGGAAACTACTATAGCTATGTAAACCAAAGTCTACAGAGTCGTTTTCTTCAGGTATTTCCATATACAGTTCAAAAATGGAAGAAATCGGATAATAACCACGCCCACCTCCCATACAAAGGTTATGTTCAAAATCACTAAAAGTGCGTTAACCGACTAACAAAAAACGTCAGAAACACTAAATTTTACGGAAGAAGTGGCAGAAGGAAGCTGCACTCAGGCTTTTTTTAAAAATTGAAAATGGGCGTGGCGCCGCCCACTTATGGACCAAGAACCATATCTCAGGAGCTACTAGACCGATTTCAATGAAATTCGGTATATAATATTTTCTTAACACCCTGATGACATGTGAAAATATGGGTGAAATCGGTTCCACAACTTACGCCTTCTTCAATATAAAGCTATTTTGAATTCCATCTGATGCCTTCTCTGTATAATACAGTATAAACATTAGGAACCAATGATGATAGCGGAATAAAACTTTACAAAAATACGGTATTTGAAAAATATGTAAATGACGTATTATGAAATCTCGATTATCACTTTACCATGCGAGAGTATAAAATGTTCGGTGACACCCGAACTTAGCCCTTCCTTACTTGTTTTTTCTAATCTAACCAAGGAAAGCGAACTGAATTTTAAGTTTGCTAAGTTTAATACTAATGATCAATAATTATTATACACGAGAAGCTCCCAGTAAAATGTGTATAATCTGTTGAAGTTATTGAGAAGAATGATTTTAGTATTTCAAAATTTCTGATTCTTCGTCAAATCGTAAAGTGCTATATCACTTCAAACCATTAAAATCAATGTCGAGGCGTTATATAAATAAAAGCTTATGAAAAGCCCATTTTCCCTTTTAAACTGAAGCACGTTGAATATTTTGGTCAAGCCCCTTAAATCGTATAGAGACCGCATTAATCATCTATTTCTATCTAATTTAACCTCAAATATTAAAATATTATGTAGCTTGAAACTATATCACTCATGTGGTGATCCTGAGATTAAAAACATTTACCTATAATTGGGAACAATTTCATAGAAAATTGGCAGAATATGTAAATTTAATATAATTTAATATTAACCGTTATCAATGCTAAGTACAGTTTTAGTATGTAAAATTTATCGGTGATCGATTGCCACTATAAATTAAAATATTTAGAGTACCTCGCATTGTAAAAAAAAAATCGCATTCATTTCATTAAATAATCTTTTGTAAGTCTACAAAATATGCATATCTTATACTAAAAGCGTTGCCAATATAAGCCACTGCCTTAAGACATGGATTTTTTTCTTATAGTTACATATTATGTGGGTTTATTTCACCATTCGGTAATGTCGCTTGTAGAAACGTGCCACAAATTAGTCATATCTGGGTACAAGGAAGTCTAACACATAGTGATTTTATTTTATTTGGCTACAGACCCGTATTTAAAATGAAACTAATAAAATTGTTTTTAATAATTAATTAAAATATTTTGAGAAAATAAATCTCCGAGCTAAAAGCGTCTTTTAAGCGCTTTTACTTTCTGGGAATGATTTGAAACTGATAGGATATTGCAACCGTATGATAACGAGAGTACTTAAAAGAAGAGTGTTGCAGAGATGGATCACTTTCTCATGGTATGCAGGTAGAGGAAGCATATTAAGCATCTACATCTTTTGTTAAGCATATTGTGGGCGCTGTTCCACATTATTCTACATGAGTTCACATATGAGTTTCAACGACAGATTTTACAAATCTGAGTAAAACTATGGATGCATGCAGGATTCTTCATCTTATAATGGGTTTACAGCAGACAGAGTTTGAAGAAGCAGTTGAGATCGATATGGCACTGTCCATACAACGATAAATTTAACTGATAAGGCGGCAAGTGATTTCCTATACATTTAAAAATCCTAATTTCAAAGGCATCGAGAAGCAGTTTCTTTTTTTTTAACGTACTCTTTACTTGTTCCACAACCTTTATCAAAAATACTTTTGAATTGACCACAATTTCCGCCTGATTTATGCTTTTATCAGTATTAAATGATTCAAAAATATACTCTTTAGCAATTGGTTGCAAGAGTATAAATATACAGAAGTGCTTGCTTGAGTTTATTAAAATTATAACGAAATTTAGAAGTATACAACCGCGAGAATATGAAGTTTCCGATAAAAAATCTTGATTTTCCCAAAAATTCCTCATACAAATGTGTGTACAACCAAAAAAAGAAAAGAGCAACGAGAAGCAGTTCCTTTTTTTCTAACAGGCTCTTTATTTATTTCTCCAACATTTATCAAAATTACTTTTGAACTGACCTCAATTATCGCATGAATCATGATTTTAGTGTGGGACCGAGCTTATCAGTATTAAATGCATCAAAAAATACACAGAAGTGCATATTTGAGTTCATTAAAATTCTAACGAAATTTAGGATACGCAATCGCAATAATATAACGTTTCCGATAAAAAAGCTGAAGCTGCAAGTATATAAATATATTTGTGGCAAATTATTCTTAAAAAACTGTCATACAAATGTGCGTCAGTACAAGTGGCATAAAAAGACCAGTGTTCAATCGTTAACTTAGAAATTTGATATTGTGGATTAAAGAGAATAGAGTTATGGCTTTACATTTTTGCTAGTAATTTAATGAAAGCAACAATTCGTTTTAATTCTTAGTAAGTCCTTAAATGCCGACATGCAATGACTCTATAGTCAACATGGTATAACTTGGAGTCCCCACCACCATACCCATCACCAAATTACCAAGTTACAAGCTGATAACAACAACTTGACGCCAGTTGACTAAAAAAATTAGCCAGAAGGTAATAGACTGTGGTGATAGTTGGGATTTTTATAACATCCATTAACCACCAACTGGGCGCTGCTTCTATGCTCTTATTTTGTTGTACGAGGGTGATATGATAAATCATTGTTTTTTTTTACTATTAATCGCTTCGTAGGCAGTGCTGCTAGATAATACAGTACAACAGCTAATCTGGGGGGTGAGTATGTTCTGACTGACCTAGTACCATCACCCTGACTTGGAATTTCTCACCCCCCAGACAATAATCCCAAAAATGTTCCACAGTTAATGAGCAAGACATTTCAAGTTAGGAATGAATTATTTGACTGCTTCACTTGAGACCCTTTAAACGAGCTAAACAGTGTGAGTGTTGGTGACAGGCGTTCATAAGACGTTATCTGAACATGATGTGTTCTGATTTTCAAAGCTAAAGGAGCTAGTTCGCTAGTTTTAAAATGAATATACATAGGTACGAAACAGGACACTTCTAGATGATATGAAGTTCATAAGCGGTACTTAAATATTTATTCAGATTTCTAAGAGCGCTCCTTCGCGTTTTCTGGAACGGGTTGAAAAATAATGAAGAGTTTGACAAATTTAACTGCAATAGGAGCTTTTTTGTAATTTGAAGCTGAGAACTTGAAGGTTCCTACTTCAAAACAGTGTATTTATTAGAAGAGGCCTAACATTTTATTTTCATTGGTAGTGTTTTTTACGTGGCGGATCTTAAACCCTTTCTCACCTTCAAACTTCAAACTTGGTCTAGGACCGGTAGTCGTGAGTTCTTGAGCCATATGTGAAAGAATCTTTTTTAGTCACTCACAAGTGAATGGCGCTCAGAGAACTTTCCGCACTTGCGTGAACTTCAAACATTTTTACAATAATAATGGCTTCACTGACTGCAGCTTCGGCAAATACGATGAAATAGTAGTTTGGCTTGAAAAGTTATTAGTTTTTAGTTTCCCTTTCTATTAAGTGGTTTTCTTTGTTGGGACAATGTAAGTGAATTCGACTTCGTGTTCTACTCGCATAAATTTGATACAGCTCTTGTTTTTATCGGAGCGGCAGGAAAAATTACTCAAATAATTTGGGGAATATTGCCGAGTGGCTAGTTCTTCGACGGCTATAAATCTGGGTCCGTTGCGCTTAGTGAACCTGACTGCCGTCAGCACTACAACTCTTGTTACTTGAGCATGTCCACTAAGGAATGACGTTTGAAGGAGAAAGAGATATTTACTTTTACTTTATTCAGGTTTGTGTTTCAACTGTATATAGTCAGAAGGTAGATGTATTCCCCACTTACTGTTATATCATCTTTGAAGGACATAAGATCCAGCACTACTCCATATAGTGATCTCATGTCATCATGGATAACACCGGTTGGTTTATTCGGAACTTAAGCAACCTTCTGCTTTCGGTCCACTATCAAGTTGCTGCTTCTTCTGCATTCCATCCTAGTGTTGCATCTAATCGATATTAAAGTACCCACCCAGCCTATTTGAATAATACACAATTATGATAAATTAAAAAAAAAATTTCTCCTGCAACAAGAGGCTCTGACTTTGCAATCCGTCCTCGTTTCACATGACTTATTTAACCGAATTAAAGTACTATTTCATTAGTCTGCTGATAGCTAAAGTTAACAACTTTCAACAACTGCTTTATTTACACATTTTGTCACTTATTTCATATAAATACATACCTACACTTCTACCTGCCATATATATTTATTTTTGTTGTTGCTTGTTTACATGATCGAAGCCAGTTGTTTCCTTCAATTAGTGTTAAGGTCAGCGCTTCGATATGCAAATTTAACTATCGCATAAACGCCAAATTCAAATGTTGCCACAACTACACACACACACACACACAAACACACTCCTCCATACAAATTTGGTTTAATCAATTCAGCACAAAAAAGTTAGTTTGTTGTAATCGTAATAATTTTTCCGCAAATCACTCAAGTGGAAAACTTCGGCGCACAGCAAAATATTTCACCTCGTTTTTTGTTGTATATTTAACAAAAAGAAAAATAAAAAAGTGAAAAAGCAACTACACAGTACTTTTTTTTGCTTTTAATTCTTATGATTTTTATTATATAATTGTTTTCTTATAGAGTATATGCATATATTCTATTTATTCTGTCTTTGTTGCGCTACTACTAAGTGAATTCGCAAATAAATCACGTAGGTAATCAGCAATATCGTGTTAATTCGTCTGCAGTGCTAAACTGAAAAAACAAATCGAAAAAACAACAAAATGTTATACAAAGCAACTGTATGTAGATATGGATCCGGAGTACATTTTTCGGCGATTAAAATGATTCAGCAACTGGAACAAAAAAATTGACATGCTGTGATCGTCATGAAAAAAAATTGGATAAATATTATGCATGCGCCATTTTTCCATCCTAAATAAATATATATATTTGTATATAATGGGTTGTCAAAAAAGTCTTGCGGTATTTTTATTGAATTTTTTTTTTAATGAAATTGAAATGAATTTTCGATGACTCATGCCCAGCTCTTGACCGATGCTACGGCTGCTACTATGCCGGTCTCTTTCGACTAATTCAGCGATTTTATCGCAATTTTCGACGACAGTCCTTCCGGAGCGCGGCGCATCTTCGACCACCTCTACACCAGAACGAAAACGTTGAAACCATCGTTGTGCGGTGGAAATGGAAACTGTATCGGGTCCATAAACTCCACAAATTTTATTGGCGGCTTGAGATGCATTTTTGCCTTTATCGTAGTAGTACTGTAAAATATGCCGTATTTTCTCTTTATTTTGCTCCATCTTTGCTACGCTATAACTCACGAACGACTTAAAAGAAACGACAATCAATCAAACACGTCTTAGCGTGTGAAATGAGCTTTCCAAAAAGGTATAGCATGACCTGATGCGACGAATAAAACTAGAACTACGCGCTTTCAGCGCCAACTAGCGAAAATACCGCAAGACTTTTTTGACAACCCATTATATGCATACATATCATAATTGTATACACATCAACAAATATGTACAATTTTGATTGACCACTTTTTGCCATTTTTCCACTAGAGACAGTGTAAATCGAAATGTCGAAATTTCCAGAAAATACGAAAAGACTTTTTCGACTAACCAATATATCAGCAGATTTCATATTAACACTTTTGTATTTATCTTTCAGATTGTCATATACTTATACGGATTTGTGATAGTCAACTTTTAAATGTGGTAAGTAACTGTAAAAAATATTAAATGTGAAAGGAATCGATTGAATTTAAATTTAATTCCTCTGCCAATTTCCAAATATCCATTTGCAATACAGAAAAAAATATATATTTAAACTTATGTACTTTAATAATCGGAAATACATTATGAAACCTTTGAATCCCCTTGTTCTCGTAGCTGATCTCCAGTGAATCTCCGAAAACAGCTTCCTGGCGGTGAGCAAGATTTTTTTGCTTCAAATTATCTCAATTTCGAAAAACAATAAAATTTTTTACTACTATACTTACATAAATACCAACAGGTTTTGATGTGAGCACCAGTCAAAATTTTGATGGTGACTTTCCAAAACAAAAATCGTTTTACTGTAACAAAAATTTACACTTAAAAGTAGTTTAAATGTTTAATTATTGTCAAAATCTTAATTCTACGATCATTAACTAACAAATATATCTCGGGGAATCGTGTCACCTCAAACCGATCCGTGCAGCCTTTTCGGAGAAATTTGCTCACCGCTTTCGGAAAAAAGCGACCGATCGATCAAGCCTTTTCGGAGAAATTTTGCTCACAATTACACTCAGTTAAAAACGACTTACAAATACGCTCATATCTCCGATACTAGTATTTGCTAAGTAAACTTAAAATTGTCGGAGAATATTCTCCAATATATTTACATTATACATATAAGCAAGAAAATCTAGTTTTTGTAGCTTGCAAATGGATGTAGCCCCTTAGAGCTATGTATATCCATTTTTAAAGATGCTTCTGGGTTAAGAACATTCAAAATAATATTAAAAATTTTAGACAATATTTTAAAATTTACCGTAGATCACTTTTTTTTAACACCCTTGTTATGATCGTGTCGTACCGACCACTCCAGCATACTGTTACAAGGAATAATCGATAACATATAGACCTCAACACTTTCATTTCACGTTTAGATCACGATTTCGAAGTCGGCAATCTGCAACTTTTCGCCATTTCTTTTAAGTTCAGTGACTTCTTTATTACTTAGCCTTTCGTTTTATTTTTTTTGATTTCCTTTTTGATTTTCCTTGATTTTTTGGGTTGTGACTAAGATCGTAAATGTGGATCATATGAATTGTCATATTTTTCTGTTCGAGTATATTTGAAATCATTTCTTATTATATTTCAATTATGGTATAATTAAGGGGCAGTTATGGTGTTATTGGGTCTCTGAGAAGGTCCAAGGGGCTTTCTGCTATAGATAGCTTTGGTCGCTGAACAATGTGACATAACGTTTATGCCTACTGATAAAGAGAGCCTATTGACCTGTAGTCTCATTGAGTGGGTAGCAAACATGCAGAACCAGGTATGTTTTGTTGTAAGATTAAGAATTTATTTAAGTTTTTCAGTTTTAGCAATTTGAAAGTTGCTAACTGTCTCCCTCTCTCTCTCTCTCTAACTTCCGAAACTCTGAATTTAAGAGTCTTAAATAATATATAATAGTAAGAAACGATTTTAGAGGTATGGAGTCTGTTCTGAGATTAATCATTTTATCAAATATATATTCTACATATAATACGTTTTCAAATTTTTGGCGATATTAAAAGGAAGATACATAGGAAGGTTCTCAATTAATTTTTGTATTATATTTTAGCTGCAACAAAGCTATTGGCTGTTCGGGTAGATACATTGCTACCTATTTAAATCTTCTTCTTAAATTTCGGTGCTATTCTCTGCACTAAACAAGTTGAGGCGTCGCTCTCGCCATAAGAGCAGAACTTAGTTTCGTTTTAGGCTACATAAATTTAATATTTTTTTCCTTTTGTGAAAACCAATTTTAGGCGATTTCCTTGTTTCTTTTTTGGGTATTTCTATCGCACAAACGGGCAATAAAATAACAACAATTTCCGTTTACGCATTAGGAAGCCTAACAATCGCTCAGAAATAACTCTTTATAAGCGCTAATCTTAGGCGCTGCAACAATTGCTTTGCTCAAGAGAACTTTCTGATTATTTGATAGATTCATTTCTATTATACAAAGGCTTCTATTGGCTTAATACTACTTGTTTAAGTAATCTTATTTATTGGCAACACACGTAGGTCATGAGTTTGCATCTTGTTTACACTCGCAGTGAGTGTTAATAATACTAATAAGATATCCTATAATTGACATGACAACCAGACGGACAGGCAGAGATTTATATTTAATGGCAATAACTTGCTAATTGCTTTGTGGATGTGAAAGTAACAGTCTATTAATGAATGTTGATAATATAAATAAACATATACATATATGTATTTAATACATACATGTACTTATATATACATAAATACTGATGTGACTTTCAGTAAAGTAGACATACATACATACATATGTGACTATCTTCACACTTTCTTGCAGTTTCATTAAACGATAGCTGCTCTAACGTTTCCTTGAGTTTGTAATTTAATTGATTTCTACAGAATATTTGCTAAAGAAATCTCTGATAAAAAAATTTATTTTGCTTTTGTTATACAATTCACTTTTACATATGTTTATTCAAGAAATTAAATTATATTGTAAGCTGGTGTTTCCCAAGCCGATTGATTCTCTATCGCCTCATGCGAGTTCATAATTATTCTGCTGAGTCAAAGCTGGGCGAGTCAATTAACTAAGTGGGCGCTTTACTTCATTGTAGTTCGTTCTGCGTTAAACTCAGACAGACTGATAAAGAATTCTAATCGTGGGAAATCCACAAAATAAACTGTGTCTGAGTTTTAGTTTCACAAATAATATAATGAAGACGCTGTGCAATGATCGACTGGTATTCCTTTTAATAAAACTATGATTTCTTTGTTACTAAAGCAGGCTTATGTCATAGATGTTTCTACGAAAGCAGAGTAACGGTATTAAATTTGAAAGCTTTGACATTATATTTGCTAGGAAATAATTTTATGACGAACCTCGCTTACTCTGGTATTGTAAAAAAAACATTGACTGCAGTCTTTTTATTAAGTATGTATATAATTTCTACGGATATGAAAATCTGTCAAAAGAAGACGCCAAAATGATGAGAAATTATATTGCGTCCATAGAAATAATATCGAAAAATGAAAACAACTTTCGAATAATTCGTGAATTCAAAAATTTACTACAGCATAAGATTTGCTAAGTCTCAAAGTTGAGGTTAAACTAATATTGCGCTCAAAAGAAGCAAACTCAGACGATTTTGAGAAAATTAAAAAATGCCCCTTATTCGGCTTACAGTTCTTTCACTCTGTTTTCAACTATAGCCTCAAAAGCTTTAAAGCCAACAAGCTGACTTCATTGTTTTTCGAGAATTTATTTGCTTTATTATTCGCCGCTTCCTTCTGTGTTGATCAAGCATTTTAGAAGTTTTAAGCTGTCTGTATGCCTGAAACGTTACATGAGAAGTCTTTTCTTGGTAGAAATAAGAAATTTGGTTTGACAAGAAGTAACCAGCAACGAAAGAAAAGTTTTGGAATTTTTTGAAAACTGCGATTATTTTTGAGGTTAGAATTCTAATGTGCGTTTTTGAATCCTTGGACGGCTGCTTTACTAATTGAATGTGCATAGATCTGCTGAAATATTTTTTGTACATTTATCCACTATTTTTAAATAATACCTCTGTGAAAACTAAAGCTACTTTACTAGTCAATTTATTTTAAATACCAAGTTAATATAACCACAAAGTACTCCCCGTTCCCCACCAGATGTAATACACTTATGCCAACAATTTTTCCAGCCCTCGAAAGACTAAACATAACTTTTAACATAAGCACTTTTTAGAATGGCCATCACCTCTTTCAGCGAATTTGGTTTTATTCCTTCGATCGACTGAAATCGGTTTCCACGGAGCGGCAATTCCAGTTTGGAGAATAAAAAAAATCGCACGGAGCCACAATTCCGAACGTTTTCGACGGAAGTTCTCATGCAAACGGCTCAATACTGCCACATAGAACTTCTTATTGAGTCTCTCTCCCTCCGGAACAAATTCATGCTGCACCCAACCACGAATATTTTGGTCAACAATGTATATTCTTTTTTGACATCCTCTCTTTCTCTCCATGCATTGCTCTCTCTCAGTGATTTCCGGCGTGTCAATTCTCATAATTATCGATACTTTTGGCATGAACTTCCTGCTAATTGATTTCCTTTATACGTGACTTGATAACATTTTAGTAAAAAAAAATTTTAAATCTTGCAACTTTGAACTCTGTCTTTATCACCGCAAGAGAGTATAGCTTCATTAGAAAGCTCTAACGGTTTTTACACCAAAAATATTTCATTTGTGACTCAACAGTTTTTTTTCCAGTGAATTAGGAAATTACCGCAGCAGAAATCACACAAAAATTTTATAATTGCAATTACAGCAAGTGTCTATGTATAGACATTACGTGTAAATATGTAGATATTTGACTGAAATGAATCGAAGTATTGAAAATGGCAAATGTTTCGGAAACAAGTTTCGTTGTTCAAGCGCAGCTGACGATTCTTTAATATTATATATAACAGACTACTGTATAAACATATTTACACATAAGTACTTACATAAAGTTCTACTTAACAAAGCGCAAATAAATTCATTAATATTATATATAATGAAAATTTTAACATGTAAAATAACAGTTATTTGTTGTAGATAATTATAGCTGTTGGCTCTTTCCGTCAAAATATGCGTACAGCTGTTCGTTTTTGCAGGGAGCGGGTATGTACACACCTACATGCAAGTGTAAAAGTCACACATAAATCTATATAAGTAAATATATACAAAAACATAATAATTTGCACTATATTATTGTTGTATTGACGCGACGCCGTTTCGATTTCCAGTCAACTTTTAAATTTGGCGATGAGTTCTTTATACATACAGACATACAAACACGCTTCATTCAATGTATACACAACCTGAAATAATTTTCATTTTAATATAATTGCTCTTGCGTAATGTGTATTATAAAGGCTTTTTGTAACATTTCCGCATAACGAATTTAGATACACACAGCTGTTACAGCCGCGCTGTTAAATACATATGTGTACTAATTATACAGTATATAGTTAGTATTATATATACATTGTGTATACATATACTTATATAGTAAATACTTTTTCTTTTTTATATAGAGTTTGTAATAAAACTCTTGGTCTCTCAATCTTCGAAAAAATTAAGCCTAGTGTTTTAAAAGCCAAGTTTCCTAGAGAGAAGGTAGGACATATACCCTACCGTTATATACCACTATCAGAATAATTCTCCCAGCTTTCATAAATGCGTTCTTTGGTTACTTTTATAGCATGAGTACTACACTTATTCTATTCTCGAATAGCTTTCCGAAACGTAAAGCCGACTGCCGTCAGGCGACCGTTTAAGGGGGGAACCTGCTTTAGAGTGTTAAAAAATCGATTTTCTTAGCTTAAATCTCTTTAAAAATAATCTAAGAATATGACCCCAAAATTATAGATGGGAATTCGAAATATTGTCGAAGCTAGAAGTTCCGTACTCAACACGTTCTTACCCATTCGAAGTTTTAAATATTTTTGTCTTCTTGTTGAATACTTGTATTATACCTTCCTTCAGTCTTGAACGTCTTATAAAATCACTCAAAAAGTTAGCTTAACTTAGATGTAAAGAAATTATAGAAGTATTTTTCTATGTAGTCCTTTTAAAGCCTGATAATTTTTAGAAGCTTACACCACATGTCAATATTAATACCGTTTTTTTTTGGACATTGTTAGTAAAAATGCTTTTAAAGAGGTATTATTAACGATTTGTTGAGAACTTTGTTAATAAAAATGCTTCTAAAGAGGCAAACTTGCATTTTGAAGCAAAAATAAACTTGAAATTGTACTAGATATGTGATTGTTATATCCTTTTCTCACCAAAAATTTTAAGTTGTTAGATTACATTTAACCACTTCACTAATCTAGACTGTTCACACCTCCGAAGATTTATAAAACAGCTGTTTTTGACTTGCCGATCGAAGGTGTGGCATTTTTTTCGCCCAGAAATCCATTAGATCGTCTTCAGCAGCCTCACTCCACATTATTCTCCTTTTCTCGATACTATTTACTACCATTTTTACATATTTACTTGATATTTCTTTGTTTTTTTACTTTTAATTTTATTTCTTTTCTTAAATTTTTTCACTTTGACCTTTTTTAATGTCTAAATCAGCTGTGATAAATTTCCCTACTGACAAATACGAGTATATTTGACTAAATCATCGTCGCAGAGATTTCAATTTCTTGCTAAATCTAGTAGATTAGTGAGGTAATCTACTCAATAGTCTAAGTTCCGTGATTAAGTGCTGGTCAAAACATGCTTTTAGAACCTATTGATCATATCTCGAAAAAGAAATACAGCTAGGCGGTCGTATGTTTTTGCATGGTGCCAATTAGTAAGGCTTCACCATGACTAAGATTCAATGTCGTAGCGTAGTATTCGTCATCTGTCTTGACCACTTAATTACATTTACCTTAACTGTAGTTAAACTAAATATTAGGTGATAACTTTTCATATCTTTGAGCTCATGTTTCTGTATTATCCCGAACATTCCCCACAGTGGAAACTGAGCAGAACTGCAGGTAATTAAGAAATTCCTTAATTTTCTACTAACATGTAGAGAAGCATGCTAATTGCCTCTATTAATAACTACAAATAAATTTCAGTGCTAAATAAATTTTGTATTACTATCTGATTCATCAAAAAGATATGAAGCTATACGTATTTCAAAGTGTTCCAATATTAACGAGAATCTACTTATAGATAGTCATTATTTTATCTCAAAAGTGTATCACCAACTGAATGTGTGTGCGGCTGAAAGCAATTAGTTGTACACAGTTATATACGTAAGTGAATACAAAATTATATTAATTTGAATATAATTGATTGATTGCGAGTAATGAGTAAAATTAAACACTTTATTGACAACCATTGAAATTAATCTTGACTAAGAGCACTCGCCAAATAAATGAATTAAAATCGTAATAATATATATTGAAGTGGCAAATGCAGATTAAATAAAAGTTAGCATTAGGGTGTGCTTGTTTGGTGCCTGCTAATAAAAATTAGATTTTTGGTTACTTTATCTTAATCTTTAGTTTTTGAAATAACAAATGTTGATTTGTGAAGTGAAAAGTGCAATAATAGAGTGCTTTGGTTATATAATGGCTATATATTGGACAGCAGAAGCTTAAAAATTTATGTTATATATATGTAATATGATGTAGTGAATCGTAAGTAATAAAACACTCAATTTAGTATTCTTTGATATTGGTTTCCATTTTAAGTGACGATATAGATATATTAAATTTTTATTTTTTCCCTTCTTGTTACTGGCTCACGCTAATATTTGCAAATGTCTAAAGTGCGAGCTCTCGACAATTTTATTATTAAATTTTATTATCTGCGATAAGTATTTACCTTCGTTTATTGCAAATGAATACGAACATGCATCGTATGATTTTTACTTTGGTTGGCAACGTACGCATTTATTACGGTGATCACACATAATATTATTTGTATCGAGAAAATACGATTGTTAACTGATAGGATTAAATTATAAGAATTAAATTTATATTACATTAAAGTGTTAAAAGGACAAAAATTAAAAAAAAATACAGTAAAATGAATAAAAATAAATAATTTAAAGTGATGAATTCGTAAAAAATAAAATAAAACAAATTAATAATAATATAGAAATTAAAAAAAAAATAAAAAAAAAATTTAAAAAATTAGAATAAATTAATACCAAAAACTAAAAAATAGAACAATAACGAACAGTGCGAGGGTTACCTTTCATATTTGGGAATTAGAAAAATATTAATCATCGAAAATCGCTTTATTGCGTTTCAAAATATTTTCTAAAATAATCTATACACTTACGCTATCTATACACTTACGCTTCAATCGCCCATTCAGATATCAAAAAATCATGATCTCTCATTTAATCTTTTACGAACTGGAATAAAATGAAGTCATATGGTGCCAAGTCAGGTTCAAAAATACAGTTGTTTCAGTCGATTTGTGATGCGAGCTTTCACACGACGTGGTGAAGAGTAATCCGTTTTCGGCGGTTGATTTTCTGTGTATTGCTCTCGTGGTATGATTGCGACATATCTAGTTTTTCCAAAAAACAGTCAACCATTTGCTTGGAAGTGTTTCGTGTGCGAACAGCTTTTATTGGATTCGGCTCATTTTGACACACTCATATAGTCGACTGCTCTTTACTTTCGGGCTTACACGTATAAAGATTGATCATCAGTCACGTTGTCACATTATTTTTTTTTTAACATATTGGAGTTATGTTGGTCCACCAATTCCTATAGTAGTTTCAATCTCACGATAAGTCACATGAGGCAATTTCACTGTCGCATATCTTTCATCAATAGTTTCCGGAACAACAACTGATTTGGTTAGACCATCACGAAATTTGTACATGATGAAGCTTCATCGCCAAAACTTGAATGAAGCTCATCGTTACTGAGTTAATCCACATCCAAAGTTGTAAAAATTATCGCACGAAAATGTTCGAGATGTAATTCGCTTTTTTGGCTGAGATGAATATTTTAAGTTACTGTAAACAACGCAAATAGCGCTCGTATGTCAAAACGTGCTGAGTATGTATGGGATCAAAAATGTCAAATTTTACGAGAAAGCTGTGAGTTGCGAGATTGAAGCACCAGGGTTGCCATATCCTGTAATATAAAAGGCAACAACGTAAAAGGAAGAAAATAAATAATAGTAAAATGTAGAAAAAATCACAAAAATTAAATTCAATGAAATAATGTGGTTGAAAAAACTTCAAACAATTTAATGAAGTTATGAATTAAACTAAAAGTAGTGTTTTTGAATAACAAAAAAAATAAATATATAACAATTGTCGGTTTCGGTGTCTACGCCATTAAAGAAGAAGAATAATTGTCATTATTATTGTCCCTACAATTATTACCATTTATAGTAATATTATAATTATTATTGTCATCAATTACTAAAACAACTATTCTGCTATTTTAACCAATAGTGCTACCGCCTTAGTACTTTTCACTTGCTGAAATAATAATCTAATTTAAAACTGATGATGGAAGGGAAATTCAGTTAGCTTCAATGGCCATAACTCACATAAAATATAACTTACTATCCTCAGTCAATCCCCAAACACTGCTTAATGCCACAAATGATTTGATTACAGTTTTGTGCGGTGATAAATTTGATTTTGCTTTGCACGCGATCGTAAAAGCGTAAGTCACATAAGCCTCTAATCAATTTTACTATAAATATTCGCGAACAATTAACAATTATAAAAGTGAAGTCATGATTTTTATGACAATGTATGTATGTATAATTTGCCCAAGTCATTAATAATGTGTCCTGTCGAACCCAAATTTTACTATCAGTTTATCAATATTTAATCGATCACATGGTTTACGAGCATGCCTTTTTGTGTGACTACTCATAGAAATATGCTAATATACATATACATATATGTGCATATTCCAATTATGGAACAAATATCGGCTGAGTACACACCTGTTAGCAAGTGCATGGTAATTCTTGCGCGTACATCAAGTGGTCTTCAAGCACCCGCTTATAAGAAGGCACTTTGTAGAGAAACTGACACTTTGAATATGACGTGATAAGTAAAGATTTTCTTAGATGAATTTTGAGTAATCAAGTATTTGACATTAGACGTCTTTAGTTGTCTACAGAAATTTGGAAATGCGCTTACTTATGGACATGTATTGACGCATAGTCATTAATATGTCAAAAGTAGCTAAATAAATATACCAAATAATTATCTGTATATTTTTAAGAAATTTTTGTTTTGAGATAACAAAAAATAGTATTAAATGTTAAATGTGGCAACACTAAATTATATTTTCAAAGAGTATACCCTCTTAAGGATTTCAATAGTCATTTTCGGGTGAGGATTCTCTCTAGAAGTGACTGGAGAAGAGGTTTCGTAAAGGAGAAGGATACTACCTCTATCCACACCGACGGCACCAAACTGGACTGCGTAGCGAGTGCGGGAGTATATTCCAAAGATTTTGACATCTTTTCTTTTTATCCGCCTACCAAATTCAGTCAGCACCTTCTTCTTCTTCTTAATTGGCGTACACACCGCTTACGCGATTATAGCCGAGTTAACAACAGCGCGCCAGTCGTTTCTTCTTTTCGCTACGTGGCGCCAATTGGATATTCCAAGCGAAGCCAGGTCCTTCTCCACTTGGTCCTTCCAACGGAGTGGAGGTCTTCCTCTTCCTCTGCTTCCCCCGGACAACATCCGTCCGGACAACATGATCTAGCCAGCGTAGCCGCTGTCTTTTAATTCGCTGAACTATGTCAATGTCGTCGTATATCTCGTACAGCTCATCGTTCCATCGAATGCGATATTCGCCGTGGCCAATGCGCAAAGGACCATAAGTCTTTCGCAGAATTTTTCTCTCGAAAACTCGTAACGTCGACTCATCGTCCAATCCTCTGCACCATATAGCAGGACGGGAATTATGAGCGACTTATAGAGTTTAGCTTTTGTTCGTCGAAAGAGGACTTTACTTTTCAATTGCCCACTCAATCCGAAGTAGCACCTGTTGGCCAGAGCAATCCTGCACCTACCAAGCAGAAATACTACGTTTGGAGAAGGCCTGTAAAGTTATATTGAATAACCACAGGGGTGTACAGAAAACAATCACATATATACAAAGACAGTCAGACAGCATTGCTGGTCTTGTCGACATCGCAGATTAATTGCAGCGTAGTCAGTAACTGCAAGAAGGCTTAAATCTCACTAACATTTAACTTCCACTTGTCCATAATTTGAGTTCCGGTTCACAGGAACATTATCGGCAACAAAAAGACAAACTAGTTGGCTAAAGCTAAAGCTAGGAGCCTCTTTAGATGAATCCGAGGCGGAGTCAATATCAAGCCCGCTGGAAACGATCCATTCATAAAAAGCTCATAGCAGATGGAAATCAATAACATGCTGCAAAATAACAAAAGAGCCATGGCGCAAATAAGATTGAAATAGAACAAAAGGCCTACTATTTAGGTTCAGAAATAGTATATTTGTAGTATACAGCCTTATGGCTCCTATAACGGGGCACTGCCCTTATGGAGAGCAAGCGCTAAAAATGTCACAGCTGCAAGCTAGAAGGGAATATGGAAACGGTTTTCCACTTTCTCTGTGAGTATCCAGCTCTACCTCAAGACCGACACAAAATACTTGGAAACCATCAGGCAACAAACCTTGAAAGGTTTTACACAAAAATTATAACGTATATAAGTATTTTCATTGAGAGCACCCTGTTCCGGGCATAATGAACCCTTTGCAAATTCTCCGGAAAAATTTTCTTATTTTACTTTAGTTTTACATCGCTATATGGCAACTCAGTACGAAAATATATTGAAGACCTTACAGAAATGTATGAATGGACTTTTTAGTAATTTATATATGGAACGCAAGTTATAAATTTTAATTTTTTCCATTGGGTGCCACCCGCTTTTTAAAATTTTTTTCTCATAAGAGCCTTTCTGAAGGCTTAGGCAGATCATCCACAGACGAATTTGTTCTACAACCGAGTTCGTTCCGACGAAATTTTAGTTGTTGGCGGTAGTGTTCGTTTTCAGATATCGTGTTCTTCGCGAACATCATTTTGGAAAAATTTTTCGCATATGTCAAAATGTGTAACCAATTTTTATTTCCACATTTTGGGAGACATTTTTAAAATTTTCAGAATTTTTTCGATGACTGATAATACGATAATCCGTAATTAGAAAATTATATTTTTTTTTCTAAAATTATAGGGTAACCTTAATGTTCTTTTAATGTAAGCTCTTTTCTTATGCTTATCATTCCTAGCTTGCGGGCTTACGTTGACCATAAAATTATTTTACTTTTTAATTTTAAATTTATTTTGTCAAATAATTGGCAGCCTTATGTTTTACGTGGTTTAAATTCAAGTATGAAACAAAAACATGAATTAGTTCTATAAATTTACAAACATAAATAAATAAATTTAACATTCTTTCCGCTTATAGTAAGTTCCTAAAAATAAATATGAGAGTAATTAAATACAAATTATTGCATATCGTAAATCAAAAGGAATCGGTTCACTCTCATACGTACCCATTTACCTGCTGATTACGCGACCCTTATACCTCATTGAGTTTATCGACTTCGGTACCGTAAATTATGACACACATACACCTTCGCATATACCATAAATATGAATTTAAGTTTTAACTGCTGTCATTTTGACATATGAGTGCGGCATTTTTAAATGCCGTGATTAGAAAAGAACATTTCGAGTGTGTAGAACAAGTCAATCGATGTAGTTCGAAAGTTATCAATATGTTTGAAAGGCCTGAAAACATCTAATGTTCCAACGTATAATTGATTATATGTTTTTGGAATGTTGACAGCTGTATTAAGAGATTTTCGGTGAACGATTGTGACAATGAAGTCACCGCTCGAAGTGATTTACTTTGTAGAAAGCAGTAATTCTTCTTAAACCCATTACTTTCTGATCATAAATTTTAATTACTTCGACAGTAGATTGTTTCTTTGTTTCAAATGGGTAATTATTTGACAGCAAAATGATAAACAAAATTGTTGTTTTATTTTGGTTTTTAATTAGTTTTTCGCTTTGTGTTTTATTCCTATAGAATTTTCCTTTGGTTATAAAACCTACTCAAGAACTTTTTTAAACTTTTACAGAACTCAAGAATTTCAGGAGTTCAAACGTAAATACATATCTTTCCTAATTGTCGTATAATACCCGATACCCAAAAGACTGGTGAAAAATCACCATAGATGTTTTTTAAGTTAAATAGTTTTTGAGTTAAGTAGTTTTTGAGTAGTAGTTTGAGTTTAAATACTATTGGGTATACTAAAGAGGGAGATAATCTAATTGGCTGCCGAAGACTTATAGTAGAAGTGTTGAAAAGGGTTGTATTCCTATTGTTCTGTTGAAGAAAAGTGTTTGTTACATGGTTTCGAACTTCTTAGTGTTATTCATTATAGATGTTTCGATCTAATAGATAGTTCCAGACGATGTAACTACTAATAACTAGTATGCTATGTTACCGTAAAAAATTGACTGGTAAATCCATTATGGAAAACGAAGAAGTGGAACAAAAATGTCGAGGTTAGATGTATACAATTTTAATTCTTCTACTAATCTGCTACTTTCTGGACGAAAATATCTTAAATTAATTCACAAAAATGTCTTCCACTAAAGAATCAGCTGAATCCTATATACATACATATAGTAGTATAAATGGCATTGAAGAGGCTAATAATGTATTGTAGCTGTACAGAAAGTCTACAGATAACTCCCACAAGTCAGAACGTACTCTGAGTAATTTTATGTTTATTTCTCTCTTTCTCTCTCTCTTTCTACTGCAACTCGAATTCCACGGCTCTAAAGGGGTTCAGGTTGATAAGCAGACAGAGTGAGACAAAGTAAAAACTATTGAAGTTTTGCCAGCGGCGCCGAAATAAAGTACTTAAGAGAAAGTTTTTCTTTAAGAAACCAATCAGCGACGATTAAAAGCTTAAACAAATAGAACGAAAGAATCGAAAACATCGAGTATGAAATTAAAAAAGCCCAACGATACTTTGGTTGTTAGTTTGAACTCTATTTTTTACTGATAAGTGTACACAAAATCTAAAATAAATTGAAAAAATTAATATTATTATTGTGTTTTAAAAAATAATTTCATTTAATATTTCAAAAAAGTCAATAAAATTAATAACGGTAACATAAACCAAAGTTGTGCATTAACTTTTGCGCCAGCATTCCACAGAGCACCCCAATAGTCATCATCACCAGCGTACTTATTGCAACCATCCACTTCACATAGGTGACAACTTTGTATGCCCAAGCCAGCAGAAACGGATCTACAAGTGTCATCGTCATAGAAAAATGTGGCGCAACCACGTTTAGTAATGGTGGTGTCGTTGACTAAGTAAAAAAAAATTATAAAAAAAATAATTATTTTATAAAAAAAATTTCAGTCAAATAAAAAAAAAATATTAAAAACAATAAAAAAAATATATTTTAAATACTAATTCTTACGACACTTCTACCGATTTACCTTTCAATTTTACTACATAGCACACAGCATCGCCCGTATTGCTGAACATCTGCCGGCTGGGTCGCAAACGCCGTTCATTATCATCCTCATCATCGTCGCTTTCATCATCCTCATCTTCGCTATTCTCTTCGCTGCCGTCTTCATTGAAGTTTGGACCTTTGGTTGAGTTACTTATTGTTGCGGCTGTTGTTGTATTACCAGAACTTAAAGTGTTATTCCCTGCTACTACAGTCATATTCTCTGAGTTAACGCCATTCCCGGGTGCTGGTGTTATCTTATTAGAAAAGTTTGTTATTGTAGTCTAAGTGTTATGGAAGTGGATGGAGTTGTTCTTGTGTGTTTAATGGGTTTAATACTTACGGGAAATTCGCCGCAGATTTGTAGTTCGTTGAGATCCTCCTCATCTTCACAATCGTAGCAATCATAACATTGTAGTGCTGTGCAGAAGAATTTAAATATTATTCTAATAGAATTCGTTTTATTTCTAAAAATTATTATTCGAAAATTCTGGAGGTTTCCCGCATATCACTAGGCCCTTTGATTAAGCTGTAGTTTGATTCATAAGCTAACTCCTGAGTTAAATATTTGAAGTAAACTAGGCATGAAATTAGTTTAGACCTAAATTCTAAACTATATACAAAACTAGATGTTTGGCTGAAGGTCGAAGCAATGAAGTAAGGGCATCTTGCTATGAAGAAATAGATAATTTTGAACAATTATCATTAATTACAACACTTCACACAAGATTATTTCCAAAGACAATGAGAATTCAGGATTACGGAACTGGCAAAGAACCATAAATTCTTTTTCGTAATATTAGTAAAAGAGTAAAAAAGAATGCCGCAACAAAAGTAAACATGTTGCAGAAATTGAATCGCTGTAAGGGAGTTGGTTGCCAAGTAGTATATAGTTTTTGGATTCACAAGTTTGTCACATAATAAACCGTCATTACGGGGAATTTTAAGTTCCTGCCAGATAACTTAGAATGTGAATGCTTCAGACTTGCGATTAAGCCGAATTACTTGAGAACCCATTAACCAGAGAGCCTTGACTTCAACTTTTAAGTCTCTTGAGTTGAATCGAGCACTATAATGGCAAATATTGGATAAATACTTACCAAAAATAAAAAAATTGTTTTATGATTAATATGGCTCAAAAATTATCGGTTTTCTATCGACCAGCTGTCAACCAAAAAGTTATTTGAAACTGAAAGAACTTTATTCGAAAAATATTAAGCTTTTAGATAAACCGTACTTTACTGAGATTTCAAATACTTCAATGAGAAAAACATGACATAGGAAGAGTTTAATTGCTCTAGACTCTATAAGTACAGTTGTAGATGATTCGGATTATATATACTTCTTTAATGAACGTGCTCTTTTAACCGGTGTTCCAAGTATAGGGATGTACTTTTTTCAATAACCTTTTTTTGACAGATCGCGAGTGAGTCGTATTAAAATGTTATGTTATGCTTGTTCAGTATTGTTTGGAATTTCATCATGAAACTCTTAGACCTGATCAACGTTTAAAAATCGTTCAATTCTATTACGAAAGCTCACATTCTGTAAAGAGTATATTTCGCGCGCTTATGATCAACATCACAGGCCTACTGAGCGGACTACCCAACACCATCAGTCATATTGAAACCAAGCGTTCATTATTGGATGATATTTGACCGAGTAGACCACGTCCAGCACGCAGCAAAGAAAATATAGCAGTCATAGCTGAGAGTGTACACGAAGACCATGGAAAGTCGATCTGGCGCCTTTTGCAGCAACTCGGACAGACGTAAGGAACGACTTGGCGCATTTTACGATCTCTTAAATTGAAAGCCTACAAAATGCAGCTTGTGCAAGAGTTGAAGCCGCTCGATCTTCCGAAGCGACATAAGTTCGCTCTTTGAGCCCTGGAAAGGTACCAAGAAGATTCGGCGTTTTCGAGGCATATTTTACTCAGCGATGAGGCCATTTCTAGATCGATGGGCATATAAACAAGCAAAATTGCAGCATTTAGGACGAAGAGCAACCTGAAGAGCTGCCAGTTCATCTTGAAAAAACAAAGGTGGGTGTGATTTGTCGGTCAGTGAAATCATCGGTCCATATTTCTTCAAAAATGTTGCCGGTGAGAAAGTAACCGTCAATGGCGATCGTGATCTCGGCGACATTTGATTTCAACAAGACTGCGCCACTTCCAATAAATCACATCAACCAATGGATTTATTAAAGAACACTTTAGTGTGTAGATAATTTTACGTTTTGGGCCGGTCGAATGGGCAACAAGATCCTCTGACTTATCTGACTAAACTTTTTCCTGTGGAGATTTGTAAATTCTAAAGTCTATGCGAACAATCCCACGTCGATTCACCAGTCGAAATGCTCGATATACATATAAATGATTAGCTTGGTGAACTGAGAAAATTTAGCTCAGTATTCAAGATATCGGTGTGAAAAAACACCCTGGTGTTTTTCTCTAAAATAAGCTGCTCATTTGTTGGAACCGCCGATATCAGCTCACTATACCATGGCGTTGCCATACAAACTGACAGAATACAATTTAGCTCTTGTAAAGAAAACTTTTATCTTTGACAAAATATCTTCTCCAAATTTGGACTGAACTGTTGTACAAGGAAACAATATAATCTGCGAAGAATTATTTCAGATCGGACCACTATAACATATGGTTACAATGTAAACGACTGATCAAAATCAATTCGAAGATGTTTTTAACCGTTTATGCTGAAAAAAGCACCTGTGAAGGGTATTAAAGCTTCGGTGCATTCGGTGTCATAGTTGTTAGTGCGCATAATTATACTTTGCAGCAGACTTGATGCCGCTGTCTTATCAAAACCAGTGTTCTTAGTGGTCTATATTGTTTTTTAAATAGATAACACTGACAATTAAAAAAAATAATGAACTTTGCAACTTTGTAAGAAAAACATTTCTGGAAATATACATAGATAGATCTATTCTACTAATACATAATATATAGTAAATAATATACCAATATGAGCAGTGTTATCTATGAAATTATATGAATTCATTCACATATGTACCTAGCCACATACAAAAGTAACTGACGACACAAATGCATTGGCAAACTTTTCCTTTACTCATATGTTTCATATGTGATATTATCTTTATCGCTCGATTGTCATCGCTTATATAATAAATAAATGTTTTTTGTATTTGTATAAGTGAACTTGTTTTGCAATTCTATCACCAGCAATTAAATATAGTTGTATTGTAATCTTTAATGTTCGCAAATGATAAGAGCACAAATATCAAAGGTGTTATAACTCACCACACTTTACCTTTATAGTGACTAATGCATAGTGCTGGCTTTGACAAGTTTATGCATGTATAACCATATAAGTACACAGCTACATATAAGCAAAAGAAATTGTCTAGTATTTTTTGCAAAAAACTACGCACGTGTAGGGCATTAGTGGGCGGGGCTTGGCAACTGATTACTTCAAAATCATGACTAAATTTTGCCAATACCGTTGGACTCCACCTTAGCGCCGTTAGCGTAAAATTTATAATCATTCAGATTTGATTTACATATCTTATATTTACTCATAATTCATATATAAGTCCCAGGATTTACAACAGCATTCCATAGTTGTTGAATCTAGTTAGAATACATGTTGTGTATTTGTTTGTAAATATTATACTACGAAAGCTATTTTACAGTGGCCTAATGAAAATTATTAATGTAAATAAAAAATATTCAAACAAATTGTCAACAACTGGGCTTTCAGCTCTTAGAAGTCTTAAAAATTTAAACCGAGTGCTTCATCGTGGAATTTCAATGTATTTTTAGGATTTCGTTTTGGTAAACATAATGTTTAATAATTACATTAATTAATTACTTCAGCGTATCAGAGTAATGCGTGTAATGCTAAGGTGTTTTTTTAAAGTAAGATAAACTAATAAAACGATAATTTATAAAATGGTTAGAAAATTTTTAATACACATACAGAATTTAATACATTATTATAAACAGCAAGTGAGGTAGTGCTAAGTTCGGGTATAACTGAACTGTTCATACTCTTGCAACTAGACAGGAAAATACTTTAAGATGCAAAACCCCAATCAGAGGATCGGAATCCGAACCGACATATTCGGCATACGGTTTGTTGGAATAACGAAAATCATTATAAAAAGTAATCCTTTTCAAAGCTCCCTACTTTTATCCACCGCAAAGAAAAAACAAAGAAGCTTCAAATCACCATTAAATCTGTCAAAAAACGGCTACTGAAAAAAGTACCTCTACTTAGATTACCCGTTATGTAGAACCATGATGTATGGAATTTTAGGTAATTCGACCAATTTCAGATATGTTCGATATTAAACTATGGTATACCATAACTATCCAATATCATTCGTTTAGCTAATTTTGTTGGAAGTTTGAAGACCTTATATTGGTCTAAAAGTCTTTTCGTATTTTGTCAATAGATGTCGTTGCAGTCGTATATCTCCAGTGCTACCAGTCAAAATATGTCATATCATATAGTGTTTGGGAGGTGAGATTTTTATTAAATTCGGGGAAGTTCAAAAAAAGTTACACTGATGGAATAATGTCTCTAGCGAAAAAATAGCAAAAAGGGGTCGACCAAAATGGTACCTATATTGGTTTATTTATTTATTATTATAAATATAAAAACGACTACCCAATATTAGGCATATACATACCTAGAGATAGGAAATAGAGAGATAGCTTTGTTAGCATTACTACATATTATTAACAGAAAATATACTCTCTAAATTATATTAAGTTAACTCACATACCATGACCAATATATAAGAAGTAAAGTGAACTAGATGATTGAAAAACTTCAACAAAGCTAAATGAAGGGTATAACTTAAAGTTACCGAACCGAAAGTTCGAAAATCATTGTATTAGCTATATGCGAGCTAAATAAATCACTGATTCGATTCCCCACATTTTTGACATACAAAAAATATTATTATCCAGAAAAGGATTCCCACCAAATTTCTATAATATAATATATATCACAGATATATTATACTTATATTCGTTATGTGGTGGCTTGTCGTAATCCAACTTTGACAATTTGTGGTCATCAAGTGTCGGATCTTAAAGGTACTATTTGTGCAAAGTTTCTTTCTGTTACATTCATTGGTGCTTGATTTGTACACTGGAAAGTCTAGTATTATATGAAAAGTAGGCGTCGTTGTCATCCAATTTCGCCATTTTTTGCACTGTAATATAGAAATGTCAGAATAATCCTATCTACTGAATTTGGTGTAAGTCGGTCTTGTAGGTCCCGAGACGTTGGTTTTCATTTAAATGTTGGCGATGCTACGCCCATCGCCAAACTTAACATCGGCCCCTATGAAGCCGCCTTGTACTATCACTGGTGTAAAACTTTACGTCTCTGCCAAATATTTTTTATAAATTTATCGCACTTTTAGTAATTTTTAACAAAACTTTTATATGAGGAGTAGGTGGGATTATAATCTGTATTCACCCGTTTTCAGATGGTGGATAGTAATCAAAAATATTTGTCCAGAGCGAACTTTATATTGAAGCTTGAATGCTTTAAGCAATATGTACATTAAACTTATGAGAGGACAGGGCCACGCCCACCTTTATACAATGTAATTCCAACGTAATTTTATATATAAATTTTCTTCAAGTCATCGCTTTTACGTAAGGACTGATGGACGGACGCAGAATTCAACTCCGTTTGTCTTCCTGATTATTTAAATATATATAGTATAACTACATAAACTGACTACCACCATTATTTCTGTTATTTTGTTTCAATGGTATAATCGTCAAACGGCCTAAAGCCAGCCAGGCCCTGTTATGACAATTTTAGGAGATATTCAAATATGCATTAAGACAAAAATGTGGCCATAAACGATAGAAAATAGTAATTTATTAATACATAACTACTATACTATTACTCGTATGAAAGTTTAAAATATAGCATATTAACCGTCCAAAAATAATGTACAAACCTTCAATGACAGTAATTCCAAAAAATCCAAATAACAGCAACAACGTTAATGCATTTTTACCATCCTTAAACACTTTTATAAACATTTTGGAAACTTTCACTATTTTCGGCAATAAAACTTACGCACTTCTTCAAACTTTTCGCTTCCAAAACTTCTGCTAAGAACACAAAAGTCCAAATGTCCCATAAAACTTCAGACAAATATGTAAAATAAGCGAGGTCAATTTATAAATGAACTGAACTTTTGCAAATTACTAGCAAAACTGAGTGAAAAATTTGAATTTCGCTTGCGAAATATTTCGGCAATCACATCTGTGACAACGAGAGTAGAAAATTAAAAAATTATTGAAAATAAACAACAACAAGATATACATATGTACACCAAAAAGCAGACAATACATATTGCATACATTGGTATCTTACTGATGCAAGACGAGAATGAATCTTTCTTCAGAAACATATTTGACATATATGTATGTATGTTGGCATGTATACAGGTTCACCGCAACAAATTGGTTGTGGGTTGAGTTTTCAGCATGACTGTGCAAATATGTGAAATATTGATAACATCTGCTGTGGAATTGCCTTTGCACTGAGCTATTAGTTGTTGCTTGTCGCAGACAAAAATTAAAAATGCCATTATCAGCTCCAACTGAGGTAAATAGTTGGAAAATTTAGTATTTTCTTCGATTTGTTTATTTGTATTGAGTGATGTGATATGCTGAATACGTGTATTACCTGAGACGCTCACTGCAATTGATTTCAATTTCAAATTTTAATCTAAATAAAACGTATTTTTGTTTTGTTTTAATGTTTTTTTTTAGTAATACGGGTTACTTTATTGTTTCAATGTCGGTAATGAGTTCTAATATTTATATTTACGTAGTGATTACTTTTTCCTTTTGAAATATGCATTAATTTATATTGTAAATTTTTCTAGTTTCAAATACTCTCATAACTTTCTTTACTCACTTTTCGAGTAAAATTATTTTTGCTTTAACAAAATGTGTACTTAACTAGGTATTAATTCGTTTTTATAATTTCTGCTAGTAAATATATTTGTATTAAGCCTTAATGGTGCAGTTGCTGCAATATATGTATGTAATTAAATTAGTTTACTTTTTATTAAAAACCGTAAAAATTTCTGAATTTTTTTACTTCAACAACAATCCTAACTTTTCCTACTAAATCATACTATTATTTGTTTATATGAGTGTGTGTGTGTATACATACCTTTATGCAACTACACAGAGATGCTTAAGCCTATTGTGTTGTTAACATGTCATTTTATATCTAAATTACTTCGATTTTGTTTTTGTTTGCCAGCAAATAATTGTAACTTTTAGCAAGGCAAATGAGGTTTTCTTAGTATCATATTGTATGAAAGCCTATAAAACACACTTAGAATCTATTCGAATTCGCGATAACACTTGTCTATAATTTTTATGTGCAATTTGAAAAGAAAGACTATAAAAATGATAATTTCAGCAAAGCGGCTGTGACTCATACGCCATGGTATACTTGAGGAACATGTTGTCTCACAAGGTAAATAATAGACGAAATAATGCTTTTAGAAGTATAAAAATATAGTGGTTTTGAACAAGTTGCGTTTTTAAAAACAGAGATTATATTTTTTACATTGTGGTTGCCACCTCGTAAAATTTTGTAAAAAAATAATTATAATGAAGAACGTAATAGAAGAAGAATAGAGAAAAATAAATAATATACATAATAATAAATTATTACTGAACATTTTTTTCTTTCAACGGTGTTGCCACATATTTCAAATAAAATATTGAATTTGAGGTAAATCTATTTTTATTTAGTGGAAAAAATGGAAAACATGAGTTTGTTTATTTTCTTACCAAATTTTATTGACTAGAGTTGCCAACTTCAGTTTTCATTTATCTTTTAAAATACTCAAAGCCTTTTTTTAAAAATTTCAAATTTTTTGCCATGAGAAAAATAAAATTTGTAAAAATTAAAAATGAGTTAATATTTACAACATGAGATGAAATAAGAAGTCTTTATAAACAAAAGTTGTTATTTGTATTTTTAATAAAATTCTAAGGAGCAAGAAATAAAATTTCCTACAGGATCACCAATTTTTAAGTAAAATAAAGCAGTTATAGCACATAAAAGATGCTTAATTAATTTTAGTTTTAAAACTTTTTTTAAGCAGGGTTGCCACCTAACATAAATTTATTCAGCTTTAAAAGTTTAATTTTGAAAATAATTATTTTAAGTAGAATTTCCGCCTAATATTCATTTTAAAAATAATGGTGTGGAGCTGCCAACTTAAATTTTCGTTTATATATAAAACACTGCATAAAAATTTGAAAACTTTTAAAATATTCAATGTAGATTTGGAAATTAAAGTTTCAAAATTAGCTGCCGAGAAAAAAATATATTTTTGTATTAATTTACAACGTGAGAAGAAGTCTTTTTTAGTAAAAATATTACTCATAGTTTTAAATAAAATTTTAAGGAGTAAAAACTAGAATTTCGTTAAAAAAGATTGCCAATTAAAACAAATTAGATTTGTTAATTAATGTTATAGCACATAAAAGTGTCTTTAATAAATTATTTTTAAAAATAGTTTTAGAAATAAAATTTCGTTTAATGGGCTTGCCAACTTTCATATTTTATTTTTATAACACTGTAAATTGTTCAAAAAAAGATATATCACATAAAAGATGCTTAAAAATGTTTTTATTTCAAAAGTAATTTTTCTGAAATAGGGTTACCGGCCAATAAAAATGTCGTGATTTTTTCTTTATAGAAAAATAAGAAATTATTAACATTTTTCTAAAATAGGGTTGCCAACTAATAAAAAATTTCCTGAATTTTTTTGATAGAAAAATAAAAAGTAATTTTTTTTTTTTAATTGGGTTGCCAGCTAATAAAAAATGTGGTGAATTTTCTTTAGAAAAATAAAAAACAATAAAAAAAAATTTCAAGAACAACGCAATTTGACACATAAATAATATTATTAGAATTCTGTGGCACCCGTAAATATTTCTAAATTAATTATACGGAAAAAGTACAAATATTTGCTATAAAAAACAATTTTTTTTCTTAATAAATTTACTTTACCAAAATGACCAAAATCGTCATGCGCCTAACAAAAGCACTGGCACAACTTTCTATGTGCTCAAATACGTCTATATAAATATGTACCCTTGCAGCTTGTTTACGTTCTCGTAGCTACTGTTTTCTTTGACTTTTAATTATTATTACATAGTTTTTGTTTTTTCCTGATTTTTTTTTTGGATAAACATGCAGACGATTACTTGGTCAATATTTATGTATGGTGTGTGTATGTATTTGGCTATGTATGCATATGCTTTGTTGGCTTACATTTATGAATTGTTAACACTGAACTTTAATTGCTAGGCTAGGTATTTCATTATTCGTTTAAGTGGAATTTTTATTGCATTCATATTTTATATGCTCACTACACATACATGCACGTATATATTGTGTATTACTTGTTTGGTATCGCCAAATTTCTGTTTTCATGTGGCTCTTCAAATATTTTTTGTTACCCTGTTTATATTATTATTCATATTTTGCATTTTATTCGCTGCTTGCAATTAAAAGTATTTCCAACTTTAATTAATTTCCGCTTTGCCGTGATAAACTTTAATATTTTTTTATTAAACACGTGTTTGTGTGTGTATGTGTTTATCAGATTTTTCACGTTGTTTTTGTAATGCTTTTTTATTTGGATACAAATGCTTTGGTGATGAATATCTTATTGGGCTCTTGTGCTTTGCATTGCAACCGCCTCAGATACACACGCGCACACAGGCATACGTTTGTGTGTATGTTTTTGGATTGCGTTCACTTATCGTTATCAAATGTGTAACTTTTTTTGTGCTGAGTTGTAGTATATTTGTTTGTAAGCTTGCTTCGAAGTCTCAGTCACTTTATAATTATAGAACAGACAGGAGTATAAATATTTGTTGCTTATTGAAGACCGAAGCATTTGCGAAACCACATCAATTGTTTTTGTTATTAATATTTGCATATATTTTTTGTTTGGGAATGCATACATGTGATATAAATATATACAACTTCCGGTTAAATACGTAACATTACCCATTATTGCCATGCGCTTTCCACTTCCTCATTTGCCAGTTTAATATTTTACTAATTTTTTTCAATATTTTCGCTACTCTTTTTTAATTTTTGATTCGTTTCCAAATTTTTGCACGCTTATTATTTAACTTTTTGACAATTTTCTTAATTAGTTTCTGCGCAACTCAGCTACCCTCGTATTATGCTCGTGAAACTGACAACATTAACAACAATTTAATAATTTTCTTTCGCTATTTTCATTCGACGCGTTTTTCTACATATTTTTCCATTTTATTCTTAAAAAACTTAAAGGCATTTGGTGAATATTAATCCTTATAATTTATAAAAATCAAAATTACCACATGGTCTTTATATAATTTTTAATTTGTTTTTAATATTTACTAATTTTTTGATAAAAAAAATTCTTATTAATTAAAAAAAATATATTTATGAAATTACATTTTGAAATTTGTAAAAGTAGTTTTTATTTTTTCATATTTTTTTAATTAATCAATATTCAAAATGTCTACGCCAATAAAGAAGAAGAATATTCGAAACCAGTCAGTAGCATAAATCAAAATTAATTATAATATTATGCAACTAGGCGAAACTATATTTTCGAAAAATTTAAAAAAAATTTAGTCCATGTTCAAACATAGTCGTAACGCTGCAATCAATAAATGATTTGACATACAATAGAACAATTAGCTAATTGCACAATTAGTTTCAGTTGAGCACAAATTGAAATTATAAACAAATTTAATTCTATGCAACTCTGTAAATTGTTATTAAAAAAAAGCGACTTTCATTATAAAAAAATTTCAAAATAAAAATATTTGAAATCTTCAATTTTGAATCCAATTGTTTACACGGAGTAACGGATCACAATTGCCACAGCAAATTGGCCTGTTTGAACGTAGTAAAGTGTTTCTTTACAGCACACTTATCTCCGAAGTCAAAGCAGTAGGTAAATGTTATATTGAGAAGAGGAAGAGATAGAATAGTAGTGTCTAGAAAATTTTAAAAGGCTCCCCTTAAACTGAAAGCTTGCCTGAATTCTAGAGTTCGATAAAATATAAGTATTGCGACATAAACTTTTTTGTGTATTTAAGTACACGGAAGGAACTGAGTAGCCAAACTGCTCACTTATCCTTTGAATTATGGAATTATGTCTGTGAATTTGCATCTAAATATTAACATTTTATTTCAAATTTATTCGCACACGGAATTGCCTTTAAAAATACAATCTACCATAAACTCTTAATCACTGATCATTAGGTAAAAGAAATTTTCGTGTCATGTCTAATAAGTCTTCAGAATAAGAAACCTCTAATATTAGAAGTTTAGAGAGAAGATTTAGTATCTCAGAATCGAAAGGTCTGAATTTTTAGCGAAAATAAAAGACAAAAATGAAATTTCTCCATACGAATTGTATAATAAGCAGTACTTATCATTCATTATTATTAATGTTATAAAAACTATGTAGTACAGAAAGTTCCCTAAATAATCTCTATACGTACAGTCCATTTTGCTTGATGTCTTTGATGCTTAAAAAGCATGCCGGTTTGGTATGTTTTCTTAAGTATAGTATATGGCCAAACCCACTTATTTCCCCATTTAACGCTATGTTGCCACATTTCTCTGAAATAGTTAAATTTAAACAGTGGAAGCTCTCTTGTTACATGAATTCATATTTTGAGGTCATAACGACTCAAACCCGTAATAATTTCGCCATTGAAATGCTATGTTGCCACATTTCTCCGAAATAGTTAAACTTAAACAGCGAAAGTTCTTTGATCGATTGAGTTTATATTTTGAGGTCACGTTTACACAAACCCGTAACACTTTCGCTGTTGCTATGTTGCCACATTTCCCAGGAATAATTAAATGTATACAGTGAAAATTATTTTATCGAATGAGTTTATATTTTGAGGTCACAACGACACCAACACGTAACACTTTCGCTGTTGCTATGTTGCCACATTTCTCTGAAATTCAGAGAGTGAAAGTGCTGTTGTTAAATGAGCTCATATATTGAGGCCCAATATCAAAATCGAGTACCATTAGTCTACTTTTATCTTTCTATATTAACAAGTTGATCTTTTAAAATGTCAATATGTGACCGTGTACTTTGAAATGAGGAAAAATCGTGTTCCCCTTGAGTGTGTTTTAACTTCAGAGAAAATTTCCGGAAGGTTTCCTCTCCGCACATGCTATATAATATAATATATTGTTTTGCTTAGAATTCAAATAAAATATAAATAATAATTAAGTAAAATAAATTATTAGCAATATTGTAAGAATTTCAATTTAGTAAACTAAGAATACACTATTCTATTGAAATATTTACGTTTTACAAACATTTCACTGAAGCAAAAGCCGCATTAAATAAACCCTTAGTAATAACTTTCTCTTTATTTTTTTTGTAACAATTCTATTTTCGTATATATATTTTTATATGTTTATGCCTATTTACACAGATAACAGTATTGAATGAATATTTACAGTGTGCACATTTGGTGACTCAACTACACATTAAACTATATTAAACTCAAGGCATTTATCTGGCTATGCTCCAAAATGCTCTGCAACCATTTTGACAAACAATTTGCACGTACACGGTAAATTGCCGTTGAACAACACATTGACCATTGAACTTAACCTTAAAATTATATTGCACCATTTTTTGTAATAATTTTAAATTTATTTTTCCATGTTTTTTCGCTAGTCGATCAAACTCAGCCAGCTCAGCCGCACTCCACTTGAGTTTTCAAGCTCCACATTCACCACACACTATGTCGCAATATGTTGACAATTGCTATAAGCATTGGTAGAGTACCGGCGCACCACCAACTCCATGCCGAAATGCTTGAACTGCCATTACAGCCGTCTGTACCGCAAATGGAACAGTGCAGCTCCGAATCTTCCAGATTGTCTACACCACCATTATTATTGCCGCCTTTGCCCTTACGCTTCTTGTTTTTTTTATTCTTGTCATCCGCGTCGAGGTTGGCGTTACGCGCCAACTCTGGTGGCCAACCCAATTTGTTGCCCAATATTTGACAGGCATCCGAATCGGCGGTATCCAACTGACAGAAGCGTGCTGTCACCATTTTGCCGGTGTTTGCTGTAATATTTTCACAAGTTTGTGGATTAGAAGTGGTTATAAAAAAGTGTAAACAAAAATGTATGCCTTTGCAGATACAGTTTGAATCAAAAGTATGCAACACTGCACTTACGATCTCTGGCCACCACTTTTTGGCAGTTCATTAGCGGCCCATTACTAGCGCCAGTGTCGAAGTACGCAAATCGATTTAAGTCGAAAAGCCAAGTATTGGTTGTTCGCATTTTGTCAAGAGTACATTCCTGTTAAATAAAATATAATAGTTTTTATAAAATAGTTGTGTGCAGAGTTATATAAGTTGTTTGTAAAATATAAATTTATATAAGACCAAAGAAATTCGTTGTACATGTTGAGAATTTGAGAAGTGATAGGTTAAGGGTAAAACGTCTGCGGTTGCTATAAAGAGCTCCTGACGCTCCATTTCTTTGTGTTCTACAGCTAAATATATTTATAGAAACACAAGTCACACTGTTCAGATTAACACTTTTGAAAACTTAGATGGCTAGGTTGTTATCAAAAGTCTAGTGTGTTACTATAAAAAAAATCTAATTTTACTTGAATCACTACAGATTCGTTATAGACCAGAATTTTATTGGGCCTTTTCTGACCTCCTCCGTATGACGGACTTACAGACTTCTAATTTCTGGAATGTTTGCTTCCATTTCTCAGGTTATATCTCGAATATGGTTCAATTTACGTACTTATAAGTAGATTGTTCCATGGATATACGATCCAAATCGGATGCTTAGTTTCGAAACTTCCAATTGAGTTGGCGAATATCAATCAAAACTTTTATGACTAAAAATTCTTTTCTCCATTTCTTTAAAGAAGGTCCAACACAAGAAAAATTATAAGCTTGAAAAGCATTTGGTTGGACAGTGGATTTATTAATGTTGCGCTATGCGAACTTTGGTGTATTGTACTCCCAGTAGAAGAAAAAGCCCCAATATGGCACATGTAGTATAAAACTCCGTATAAAATCGGTCGTTGAGCATGAAATTCTCAATATTTTTTCTCATTTTCTATAAACTGGTACAGTAGCTTTTTACAAGCAAGAAGCAAATTTTCAACATCAGAATCGTTCGCTATAGTAGGGAATAGGTAGTAATCACTTGATGCCACGTCTCTAAGGTAGCACCATTGCAGCGTTGTCTCAATGGAAGAGAATTCCTTTCCTGTTGGCCAAAGCGTACCGCTTCTTGGCAACTGCCTCCTTCAAACGGTCTAATGGTTAACATGTCCAAATTAAGAGCTTGGCCATATGATTGTAGCTTATAACAGATGATTTTTTAGCAATCCCAAACATAAGCAAAACCTTTCTGACAGTCAATTCTGGGATAGCCACCGTTTTTGCTGGCTCATCGTGATTCGACCTCGACCGTTTTGGCTTGACGTTGTCGTAAATGACCCGCTTTTTATCAGCAGTAACTAGCCGCTTCAGAAATAGTTCGATTTTGTTGTGATTCAGCAGCGACTCGGAGATGAAAATTCGCTTCATGATGTTTTTCCCATTAACTCGTATGGCACCCAAACATTAGGGATCTTTTTGTATCCACCCTTTCTTGAATGGTTTTAAACACCTTTTTTGTGGTAAACCTTTGACACTAAAATTGCTAAAATGGTATTCACAAAACCACAATTGCGCGTGATTGACTGTTACAGTAACGGGACCATAAACAGCACTTACATTTTCAGCCGCCTGACTTGCGTTTTTGCCTTTATAGAAGAAATTCGCTTTGCAGATATGTAGCTTTGACGAGTGCTCAAACAATAGTGGAAGAATTAATCATAAAACAGTCTGAAAAATATTTTAGTACGAATTCTTGTCTTTCTAACGCCATTTAGTTTGGCCTTTATAAAAATGTCTAAGTGAAAATTTTCAAATGGGAAACGGAAACTCCGAGGATAGACAGAATGTAGGTCCGTTCCCGAAACTACCGATTTATTGGAATTTTGCAGCGAAAAATATTTGTTATTATTCTAAAGTTTGTTGACCTATTGCAAAGTTTTCACAGATTTTCCAACAGATTTGTGCAGACCACTGTAAATTTTCTGTAACATTTCTGCAAAAATGAAATTATAATCTTCCTACACAAAACATTTGTGACACATTTCAAAAACACACAAATTCTCCACGACTCCAACACTCAACTAAACATAGTACTTTCACTTCTTTATTTACTTCACACCACTTTCGCCAGCGAAATTGCGTCAGTTGCTCGAAGATTATATATTTTTAAGCTCCAGCTTCATATAAACGCCATTGGCAATGCGCCAGCGCCTAAGCGCTAGTGACCCACAGTTGTGGAAGAAAGAGGTGGTTAGTCATGTACGCCGACACAGCGACCTCCCCTGTACCAGCCTTCCAGCACTTGGCCAACATAACCCGCAGCCAAGCACAATACAATTTGTTTGGATTACTAATTGAGAATTGAACAATTGTGGCTGCCAGCGAGAGTAAACAAATTGATAAATGCAGCGACAAGCGCGCATGAAGATGTATAGCCGGCTTCTAGGCGCAGTCACATGTATGTCACTTCTTGCCAAATGCAAGTAAAGAAAGCAAATGTAAGCAAAGAAAATTTGGAGAGGAAATGCTGTAGAAATAGTAAGATCAACAACGGATGTATGTAAACATCAGAGACGTCATAGATATTATGGACATTGTAGCCTTCCGGTTGTCGTTCGCAAAAGTAACTCCAAATACACACAAACACAGCCATATACATGCGTACATAGAAGATAAGTAAACAAGCGAACAAGGTCTGCTTAGAGCCAACATTATTTTGGCTTAAACGAAAGAATTTATTTGCGAAATTGTGCCAAGGTATTTATTACAATCACGGTCAACTGTTTATCTGTGCACTTATGTATGTATGTGTATGTGTGTATTACTATTTGGAAAATTGTCACTGAATCCAATTTTTTCCGCTATTATCAATATTAACTGTTGATTTTGGTTTTTTATTTGTTCTGATAGTGATTTACGATCTGAAGTGCAGTTAAGTTGCGCATATTACGGATTGTGCTTGCGCATTAAAATTATAGATATATAAGTAGATGTAATATATACTATAAGTCGACGCAATGTAACAATGTCCATCTGATTATTTGAATTTGGCTTAATATTAGGTATACATAGTAAAAAGAGATCCATTATTTTTTCAGTAGCTGGAAGTGCGTACGGGTTAATCTATATTACGTTAGAAATATAGTTTTCAGAAATTGGTTTTTATATTTGCGTCACTCAGTATTGTTTAAGCATGCGTCAAAGATAAATATCAGCAAAGCGAAAGTACGACAATTTTTACAGTGTTTCTTCAACAAAGGCAAGTCAGGAGGCTGAAAATGTCAAAATCGTTTATTTTGAAACATCATGCATATTTTTGTTTTCTTCAATACCGTAACTGTAATTTGGCAGTCAGAGATGAATCATGCTTTAGAAGCCCAATTTTCAAAACTATTGATAAAATAATGGAAATCGTCGAGTTCAACCGTCATGTAAGGACTCTTGGACCTAATTTACTTTTATGAAAAATCGCAACAAAATCGATCCAAACAGAAAGCAATCGATATTCAATAATTTTGCACAATAGGAGACGAATTGTGCTTCATTAGCCTACCTTACACTACGAACCTAGCACGGAGTGATTACTACCTGTTTCTGTCTAAGGAAAATTATTTGTGTTTTGCTGATAAATTCTCGCCATGAGAGATGCTTGTGAAAAGCAATTAGGCCAGTTTTTATCAATAAGGTTGAGGGTATGATTACCTTCAAAAGGGCAACAAGTTGTCGAAAAAACGGTGCACATTTGACCAAAGTCGAAACATTCTATCTATGCTGTATAAAGCCTTCAATTGAATGCAAACTTTTACTAGTACTATATATGTATTATGAAGCGAGCCTTGCTTTTCTTTGTTATTCAAAATTAATTATTTTAATCGGGAGTTGGTTTCAATTAAACGTTCAGTTCCATCAGTTTGGTAGTGACTTTTTTAGATTTTCAATAATAATTTTTCAACTTAAGAGGTTAATAGTAAAGCCTCCACAAATTTGTAATTTTTTAACTACTTGGACTTTTTCACTAACATGGCGAACTCTTATAAAATATAGTCAAGAGAAGTAAGCACCTAAGAGCATGCCATTTAAAATTTCTGTACACTTTAGTACAGATTTTCTAACCAATTATTGTTTCAAGTTTTTTCTATATTTTTTTCAACATAAAATTACAAGCAGGCATGCCTAAACATGTACCCTACACTAATAGTTATAACCACACTATCGATATATAATATGGATCTGAGACACTATTTAAGCTCTTGATTTGAGTTTTGGAAATATTAACGGGACTTCAAAAAGTTTTTGTAGTTTTAGAGAGCTTCTTATATAATTGTGCTACCGCTCTCCATTTGCAATGTCTGGTAAATAAAGACAAATTTCTGGTAATGGATGTAGTGTATTCAACAAAATGTGTTATCAAAATTTGCAATGTGTTATCATTTCTCACAAGCTGTAGTTTTGAATTTCTAAAATATTTACTTATTGTTTTTTATCATGTCATCCTTAAATGTCAGACAGACATATTAGCATATATGAAGATATTTTATTTTTGGATTATAATTATGACACTTACCTCTGCCACCATGCTTTGATTTGATTTTAAATTCTCACAACTCGGATTATCGCTGGAGTCACAGACAAAACACTTAATTGCCGCACCTGTTGATCGGTGAAATATTTGCCAAATTTTCGAAAACCAAGAGAAAGAGATATTAGAGAATGAAGGTAAACTCGTTGAATTTATTATTTTATTGTTTACTTGGAAAAATGTGTACTACTATGAGCAAAAAATAGTAAGACTTTGTTCATAATTTTAAAATTCTTAATTTATTCTTCAAAATCAGTCGTCTCCCTCAAACAAATTAAAGGAAAAATCCTCGAAACAGGAATAGCCTTCATAGCTTCCCGCAGACGACGCATAAAACTCAAATAGTACTTCTTGTTGACAGTTTGGCCGGCCGAAAAGAATTCGGCGTGTAACACACCTCGATAATCGAAGAAAATAGTCAACATAACCTTTACTTTTGACCTGCTTTGACGTGGTTTTTTCGACTTCGCTCACCTTTGCCACGATATTCGGCCGATTGAACGTCTGTTTCCAGGTCGCAAGTATATAAGCAAGACTCATTGTCAGTAATAATACGTTTCATGACAGCCTGTTAGTCAGAAAACCTTGTTTCACCGACATTAACGCGACACTTTCTTCGAAAAAAATAGTGATTTTGGAACCAGTCGTACTTTTCTTAGGCCCAAATGATCTTGATCTCATCTGGGTGTACGAACGTGTAAAACTCAAATACGGACGTGTTTCGTAGTCAACGCGTTCTCGACCCTCTTTGAATAATTTGCACCAATCAAAAACCTTGCTCGCGACTAACAATTATCACCGAAGGCCTTTTCCAACATTCTGAACGTTTCAAGACCAGAAATTTGATACCGCACACAAAATTTAATGGAACTTCTTTATTGAAAAATTCCACTGATCGTAAAAATCGCCGAATGCACTTTATGTACTTCAGAAAAACTTACGTATACTATACACTAATGATTATTGTGACGAGACATTTGTCACAGTTATAACTGACAGTCATACCAACCTAGAAAACAATGTTTCGACAAATTACTTTTCGCGCGAAATTTAAGTTAAAAAGTCTTACTTTTTCTTGCCCAGAGTAGTACATGAAAGCATTTCTTTGACGCAATTATTTTTTATATTGGTGTAAAAATATTATATAATAACAGTTGTTAAACACTTTGTTATTATTATTTTATTTTATTTAATTTTTTTTAATTATATTATACTATTTGAGTATTCTCTAAAATGCTTTAAAATTTCCCATCAATTGACATAAATTTATTTGTAGTAGATTTATTTATAATATTATTTTGAAAAATTGAGGCAAGGCAGCGACATTTCAATATTTGGATCACGATATGTTCCACATTTATTTAAAATATGTTAAAAACCTATCTTCCTTACTGCTAACCGAAAAATTGAATACGTAATAGATTAAATCAGGTCGGTATCTGATGAGATTTCGAAATAATACTCTAGGACGACTGGTTATGCTAAATTCTTATTTCTAATATATATTATTAATTTTAATTTCCCACTAGTGTAGCTTTAGATTGGTATTGGTCTCTTGTAGTACTCGAAGTTATGGTTGCCACGCTACAAAACTGCAGTTTTTAGTAGACTCATACTAATTTGCAGACTCGTTCAGTGTATATCCGATTGTTTTTTTTTTTTTTTGAACATGAACTGAGTAATGATTATAATCAGAAGTTATATCTCTATCGGTGTTATATGTATGTACCTAATCCATTATTTCCAATTCCTCTACTTCCCTTCTTCATTCCATTTTTATTTCTATTCACAAATTTTTAAAAAATTTTTTCTGTCCTGAAAAATCTTCCGCAAATGGCAGATAAGGGATAAGTTACCCAATTATAGTTAGCATTTCTTTTCCAGCTGCTAGCAACTAAAATCAACCAAACATGCTTAGCATATGCCTTTACTAATGCAGGAAAAAAAAACTGTATGAAGAAGAAAAACTGTATGATATTTGATGAAGAGTTGTACTATTAGAGAACAGTGATTGAATATATGGGGAATCTTTCGTAACGCGTATATTTTTACCACATTTTCTTAATCTGTTTAATTACACCCGGATGGGACTAACATCTCTTTAAGAAGCGCGCTGCTCATCGAAAATCATTTTACAGCGACGGGTGCAGATTAAGCCGTCGGCAGTTTTTTAGGAATGTATAAAGTCTAACTATGCTATATGGAACAACAATTATGAAATATAATACAATTTAATTGAAAAATATACATATGTACATATGTATTTCTATTTTTATTTGATCTTTAGAAAATTTCTTCTTTTTTATTTTTATTTGATATTTGATTTTGACAAAAATTTCTTCGGCTTGGCTTCAGCGACTCTTCTAACAAAAACCATCCAAATTTAATTTTTTTTTACTCTATTCTATTGTTCTGATTTTTGTACAATTTAATTTAAACAATTATAAGTTATTTTAATGATTATGAATTATTTATTTTTCATTTTTTTCAATAATTTTTTTTGGGCGTATAAATTTTATTATTAAACATGGTTTGATTCCATATTATTTCATAAAATTTATTTTATAATTAATTTTTTTATTTTGTTTTTTTTTTCATTAATTTATCTTTATGTTTATAACTTTTTATTTTGTTGTTTTTTTTGTTAAAGCCACCATTTTTTAATGTTTAAATAAACAATTAGTTTAATTACATATATTTTAATATATGTATGTATATATTTTTTATAAGATTTCGTTAAAATTTCCTTTTTCATATTTATATACATTATTTATTGGACCAATTAAATTTTTTATGAATTGAAGTATTTGTTTAACATCCGTTGATTTGCTTCAATCAGTTGCGCTTTCGAACACACACTAACTAACTAACCATTCGGTATGCACTGCAGCAGCAGCAAGATGACCGGCAAGATGAGCAAATGTAGCACACTTGTAGGCGCGTTGTAATAGCTGCACATCGCGTACGCTTTTTAAAAAATACTCGCACTAAAAAAGACGCCAGAAAACACTTCACTTTTTGTTAAAAGTAAACAGTCTTTGATAAAACTTTTGTAAAAATAGACAATTATTTTTTAATTTTCAATAAAACTGTGTAAGTGACACACAAAAGTATGCTTCTATATTTGAATGCGACCCACTAAGCTGCTCAGCGCTAAGTCGCTTCACCACGCAACGCTTGAACGTTTCGTCCGCGTGAATAATCCTTTTCGTGTCACAGCGTTTTGCAAACTGAATTCGACAAAGTGAAACAGCGGCTGAAGGCGAGCTCCAACGACCGGCCACAGCGACGCTCGTGTGCCGCAAGCCGAAGTGTTGTGTAGGCGAGCGTGCGTGCGAGTCCTGTCGCCTGCGCCACGAAGTTGCGAGGAAATTTTGCAAAGACAGCAAGTAAGTTACAAAGCGAAGCATGCAGCAACTTTAGAAGTCGCTTTGTTTTTGCAACAGCGCCAATAAGGAATTTTTTGCGGTAGTTTAAGTAAAAAATTCCCCCTTCTTTGGGAGGACGGAAGGACGTACGTTGAGCTGGCGACGGCAACACAACTTGCAAGCAGCTAAAAGTTGCTGTGGGAGTTGTTGAGTTAAATTCGCTACATTTGTAAAGGATTCACTGCCAGCGGCGGCTATGACGACAGCGACGTCGACGACGGGAGAGCAGCGCGTGGCGACAGCGTCAGCGTCAGCGGATGTTGAACGAAAATAAAAGCGACAGCGATGAATTTATGTCGTTTATGGTGACGTCGCAATTGACAAGCGACGATATATGGCGCGAACGCGCGTCGGTAACAGTTGTAGCCCAAAGCAAGACAAAGTTAAGCAATGCGGCGCACTTTGAATATACAACGGCGGCGCGTCACGCCTTGATAACTCTTTGTTGCTATGTTTGTATGTGTGTGTGAGTGTGTTTGTGTGGGGGCGCCGCGGCAAAGGAAGTCGCAAAATTGTTTCGAATTAGAAAAGTTAGCCAAGTTAAGTGTATGAAAGTTAGCGCCGCATTTTTGCGTTCGCTGTGGTTGCGGGTACTCGACCGATGGTGCAGGGACGGTGTAGGCGGTGACACATTCATGACGTTCGCTGACACGCAGAGTGCGCAACAATGCGAAATGGTTGTGAAGAGTATTTCAAACAAATAATAAAGATTTGATTATTTCATAAAAGGTTTGGAACTATGAAATCGTTGTTCAAGAATAAGTTTGGATTTTTTAAATAGAAGAGAGTGTGCTCATAACTTAACATAAAATATTTAAGAATGGAAGAAGTAACACTACTGATTTCAATTAATGTGTCCGAAACGTTTAGCTTTCTTATAGAAAATGGCGAATTTCTCCACCTGGTCTTTTCAACGGAGTGGAGGGCTTCCTCTTCCTCTGCTTTCCCCGGCGGATACTGCGTCAAATACTTACAGAGCTGAAGTGTTGTTGTCCTTTCGGATGTCATGACCAAGCAAGCGTAGCCGCTGTCTTTTAATTCGCTGAACTTTGTCAATGTCGTCGTATATCTCATACAGCTTATCGTTCCATCGAATGCGATATTCGTCTTGGATACTGTACAAAGGACCATAAATCTTCCGCGGAACCTTTCTCTCGAAAACTCGTTGCGTCGACACATCAAATGTTGTCATCGCCCATGGTTCTGCACCATCCATCGAACGGGGACGGGGATGATGAGTGACTTATAGAGTTTGGTCTTTGTTCGTCTAGAAAGGACTTTACTTCTCAATTGCCTACTTAGTCCGGAGATGGCTAGATTATTCTGTTGGATTCCGAAAACAAATGTATACATCGGTTTGGGCGCTAATCTTAACCATAACTCAGTTTCTGAAAGCAAAACTTTTGAAATTTTTCTTTTAATATTCGGCATCTTGTTTTTGGAGTTCAAATTAAATTTTTTGATAATGAGCTCATGTTCAAGTGCTTGTAATCAAAATCGAACCCCTGGATAGATTAGGTTCGGTTAAACTGGTCGCCTGTCACAACATACATAGTCGTACTGCTCTTTAGTAATACCAGATTGACGTCTAGTTTACTTAGAGGTCAAGTATTCGTCATATAGGAAGTCAACGTTTTGCGATATTTAAAAGCGACTTGATATCTAAGTTTGATACTTTGTTCAGTTTCTTCAACTGCGAAGCACCTAAATTTGTAAGATGAATTCTAGATAAGAATGGACAGAAGCATAGAAAGTGTTCTAGCGTCTCTTGCTACATATATCGTAATTACTTATGCCCACCCGGCTCGTATGAGATGCCAGAGACGGTGTGAATAAAACCCCTGTGTAGTTTTCTTCGCTATCGTGCTTGTCATAGAATCTCTTAAGGGCTCGTTTTCGCCCTGATCCGTCTGTCCTTTCGGAAAATTCATTGTAGTTACTATATCGTTTTTAGTGACTTCCGTATTTGCTATACTGGTTGGCTACCCTACCATGAATGGTACTTTACTTTTGGCAATCTCCTCAGCTATTTCGTTTCCTGGCTAGGAACCCAATATATACTTATACAGCAGCTTTCCGGCAGCTGCAACAGCTATTACTTCCCTGCTTCTAAGAACATTCTCTGACTTAATGCAATGTCAGATAATTGCCTTAATTGCCCCTTTGCGTATGTATTAATCTTCTTTGTTTGGTTTCCTGCGCTTTTAGTTATCTCAGTCGTGTTTTTGACCGGAAGTATTTCCGCCAGGAATATACTGCAGACATTACGTCAAAATCTAGGTATGTAGCTGCTAAATCGACCGAGTGAGTTCCATAGGCATATACAAAGACTAATGTGGAGGAAGGGGTTTGTACTGTAACGATTCGAATAGAGACATAATTTGCAAAACAAATATAGATGAAAAAGGAGAAGGCTGAGAATGAGATAGAGGAATAGAAGGAATTAAAACTTACACATGACGTCACTCTGAGATAGATTACCAAGATAAATAAAACATAGTTTGAAATAAGAAAATGTGGTCGTAAATAAGGTCAAGCCGTACTCATGCAAGGGAATAGTCATAGCAACTGAGCAAAAAATGGGATGAAAAGCAAAGCAAAATCGGCAGAAACTAAATCTGCAACAGAAGCTGAGGAAAGGATAAGAAAGGAATTAGGTTCCACTCCATAGAAATAGATGGACATATACTTATACAAAACAATCATGTGAAGAAAGACGGGGTTAGACCCTACTCAATGAGAGATAAATGTATAGACTAAGAACAAAGGATTCAGACTGAAGTCGGTACGAAGAAGCGCTGGAACTAAGTCAGTGGCAGAACGAAAGTAGAGAAAAATAAATCTGCACAAGCAAGTCATCGACGAAAGCAAACTTAGGAGCATAAAAGTGATCTGATATTAGTTATAACATAATTGGCATACAGAAATTTATAAAATTGAAAGCGAGCACAAATATTATACGCATAGATGATATAGTCAAGCAGGCAATCCGAAACCGAGAGATAAAGATTTTGGAACACCTGCAGTATTCAGATATTGCCTATAGAGCGTCTCCATATTAACTATACATGCATCACAAAGCAATAGCCTTATCTCAGTTGCCTCAAGTAAAATGCAACAATCGCGCTTAGTTTAAAGTCGCGCACTCCCACCACGCCCCACAGCGTGATACCGTGCGCTTATTTGTCAAGTTAGCCAACCTTGAATACATAATACATACGTAACTCAATCGCTCACTCGAATATTGCCACACAAATGGATTGTCAGTTGACATGAGTTTTCATTAGCTAAACGCCCGCTGGCTTTGCCTTGACTTGTCAGCAAGCCGCACACACAAACGCATATACCTATATAGGATTTCCAAGTATTTACAGTTATATTTGCCGCTATTACCGACTGTTGCAAGGAAAACGCATTTGATTGACCTATTCAAATGTTAAACGTTTCGGAAATGCTACAAGCAGATATTGCCCCAACACCAACAACGAGCGCCTACAGCCCCTCATGGCTGAGCAGTTGGGTTATTTAAATGCAACGGCTGTCAGTGACAAAAACATAAAAGGATGTATATACATACATATGTATATATGTATGTGAGCGTGGGTATAAAAACACTGTAGAATTAGTGAAAATAAAAACTGAAATACTCCGGGTGCCGACTAGAAGGTTGACGGGGGCTTAGTAGCTGTATATACCTACTATACATATACATATATACGAGTATATAGTAAATGTATATATTTTAGAACGCGTTTGTATGCTTGTATATGTATCCTTATAGCCACCTCAAACGTTTGAAAACTCAAAGCTACTGTATGCCATTGAAAATCTAGCGCATAAATATTGTATTCCAATAGTCGTTCGGATCCTACAAGGATTTGCTTGACTTTGCCACAACTCGCATGCGGCTGACAGGTATCAGTCGACGCAATTGAGGTCAGTTAAATGCTTGGCAATGGAATTTTTATGTGCGATTGCAATGAAAAACTGTCGTCGCTTAGGATATTCAGATGATTTCAAAAAAAAAAAAAAAAAAAACTACAAAATCTAAAAACAAAATAAAAAGGAACAGCAAGCGCAGAGAAAAAGCCGAAAATAGTTCAATTGAAAACTTAATCTCGACAAACTGAAATTCGATCGTATATAATATAAAACCAAAGGTGGAGCAATATGAATTCCAAGTCAAGAGCTGACAAGTGGGAAAAGCAAAGCAAACAAAAAAAGCTAAAAAAAGACAAAAATTAAAAAAAACTCAACAGCAATCAAATCAAATGCAGATAGATGCACATAAAAATGGTATATGGAAAATATACCGTTAAATGCAGCGCACTCCAAATGCAGCCATAAAAGTCAAGTGGCTACCTGACCACTTCAATCTCGCAATTGCAAATGGTGAAATGCTTTTTTGCCACTTTTTATTATACCCTTGCAACATGTAGCACCAGAGTATTATAGTTGTGTTCACCTAATGGTTGTACGTATGACCTAAAACCAATCGAGATAGATATAGTTTTAGATATACATAAATTATCAGGACGACGAGACGAGTTGAAATACCGGTGACTGTTTGTCGTTCGTCCGTCCGTTCTTGCTTTGAGTAAAAATACGCTACTTGAGTAAAAATTGAGGTATCTTGATGACACTTGGCATACGTGTTCCTTGGCAAAAAAAAATTCAAGTTCGTATATAAACGTAATCGAACCACTGCCATGCCCACAAAACGCCATTGACCAAAAAATATGAAGTGCCATAACTAAGCACTCAATCAAAAACCTAAATTGGCACACGGGATCGCAGTAACAAGAGGCACGTGTGGGCAAAAAATTTTGAAAAAGTGGGCGTGACACCGCCCTCTAATAAATTTAGTGTACATACATCTCCGGGATTCGCTTAGCGTCAATGTTATCAGAACTGCTACCGACAGTGTGAAAAGGGATAAAATCGGATGAAAAGCCCGCCCACTTCCCTTATAACGGTACTGTTAAAAAGTACTAAAAGCGCGATAAATCAATAACTAAATACGCCAGAGGCATTAAATTTTATTCCCGAGGGGGTATAAGAAGACTTTATACGAGCCGTTGTCAAATTGGACGATGGGCGTGGCACCGCCCATTTTTAGGTAAAGTCACATATCTCTTGATTCTTACCATTGGAGTGTACAAATCAAGAAGCAATTAATATAATGTAATAAGAGCTTACACGAATAATGCCTTTAAATAATGCCACCTTATGGCCGAAACTCGTCCAAATCCACCAAATAGGCACTAGGTACCGAACTTGGAACGCACCTTGGTACCTATAGTTAACTTTTTACCGAAAATATTGATCAATGTGTCAGATTTATAAATGAAATTCACAGAGAATCCTTTCCCGATAGTAATATGTCTGAGTGCCACAAATGGGTTAAATCGAGTCAATACTTCCCTTAGCCCCCATATAACCAATATAAAGATTTTCGAACTTCTAAGTGACTTTATACCGCATACATCAGTCCATGTGTGAGCTATCTTTATAAAATTGAGAGGACGCATTATTATTATAACGGTGCATATTTGTGCTTAGAATGAGTAAAATGGGATAAAAAATACCCTAGACCCCATATAACTAGTAGACCTTATGTACCCGAAAGTACTTCGCTGCCTTTAATCCTTGAAAGTTGCAAGAGTATGAAATGTTCGGTTATACCCGAACTTAGCACTTCCTTACTTGTTTTTATTTTGCTATTTTTGTAGTTTTTCTACCGCCGTTACTCACTTATATTGCACATGTAGGGGCTTTGGCGCACGAATACAAATAGCACCGACTGTCAGATCAATGTAATAACCGCAGAGTTTACGCAGCTCAGATGTGCTTATGAAAGGGCTTAAAATTGTACGTGTCTGTGGTAAGCCCCTAAGTGGTGCACACTTACACACTAACATATACCTCTATGCGTTGGAGAGGTGAATAAAAATTGATTTGAGCGATTTTAGTTTGTTTATGACAAGGCTGTGATGAAATTTTATGGTGGCGTATCGGAAAGTTATTGGCACTTGGATTTATGTAGTATGAACCACTAAATGATTAAATTCAAAGTAATATTTGTGTTAAACGACATGTTAGTTGTCGCTAAGCCTTGAATCGTAAAAACAACTGGTATAATGAATAATACTGGTATAAACAAATAGCGATCACATATCTAGCGGTTATACCACTTTAATGACGCATCAGCTTACTACCATTTAATAAACTTTGGAGCTTTCAATCGATGTAACATAAATTGAGAATGCTATTTAAAAGGTATCAAATCAAGCCCTGTAATAAAAAAAAAATTAGGGAGAGTAAGAATGGTATGTGCTTTACTTGGTCCATACCTATTTGCCATGTGCGCCGGTTGGACAACTGAGAGTATAACAGTTTTTCTAGTTTTCTGGAATCATTTTAGTCACGAATATAGAACCCATTACTTCAACATATAACCTAGGGCGTCTCAATATAACCTTAAAAATTCTTAGTCCTACATATTAAATCAATCTTTTACTGTATTTTTTAGAAGGGTCAGAAAAGAGCTTAGGAAAAGGAATGTTTAGTGAGTGGGCATCAGAGGACATGCAAAGATGAGGTTGTACCATGTGGGAACATGTGTTGAGTATACCGAACCTAATCTGAATAATTAAGATTTTACCCAAATTCAATATCCAGAAGGCAATTTCGTAAGGGTAACTCTGATTTCCAGAACGCAATGCTCTGCTATAGTCAGGTGCAAAGTCTGCTTGTATAAATATGATGACTCGTCGGCGTATTGCAGAAATGAGCCCTTGTTCTTTCTAGGAGCATCTTCGTATTTAAGTAAATGTATGCGGGTTGTTTCAGCGAAATAAATTCAGTTGACTCAACCAACCAAAAAAAATACACAATTGGCTCGACTATTTTTTTAAAAGTTATGAAAACTCATCCTTTCTTTTTCTGAAGAACTCATTGGTATACATATATGCTCCCTTCATATTTGTGTGCTTTAGTCTGCCCCTCATTGTTTAACATTAGCAAGTTTGCAATGCATCCGTTTCCCTTTTATGTGCTCTTACATCCTCACTTCCGTTACTATCGTAGCTGCCTTCATAAACAAACATTCGCCGTTGTGTGCAAATGACAAGTGATATTGACAAATTACTCTTCATCACTGCCATGTTATTTTTCCTACTTTCTTTTTATTTTTCTTGCACGCTCACGTGTTGCTGTCAGTACAAGCGGTTCCTCATTTTCAGCGTCCAACCCGTTCCACTTGATATACAATAGATTACTCAACACTCAACGCAACTAAAGTTCAACTATTCCTCACATTCAGCTGCCTCGTAGATTTTACTGTCATATCTACTCGTGAGTACGCGTTATATTTGTGAGCATTAGCTCACCTCTAGTGTGACTCGTCGCCGTACGGACGTGTACGGTAAAAAACACTTCCATCTGCAGTGCATCACAAGAGTTCTTAGCAAAAAAGCACCTTCGCTGTAAGTGACATGGAAAATTTATAATTTTTCGGAAATTTTATTGCGTGTCTGCACTCGCCAAGAGCATCAACGCAGCATTTTACTCAGCGTGACTTATATTTTTCTAGTAAATGTCTACATATACATAGCTACATATGCTATGTATTCGTATATATGTAGTTATATATATAATATTGTCAGCGATGACGCGTTCTGAGTCACGCTGCAATCCGAAGATTAACTGCACTTTACGGTTATTTTATTGTATTGCTGTTTACTTAGCAAAATTGAATGAAAGCAAAGACAGTGATGATGCTGTTTGTGTTCTCAATAAGTTTCGATGGGAATTCTCCAGTTATGTGGGGCTAAAGTGTTGAAATATGATATGTGATTTACTTTTACCCTATTTATTGCACAAAAGGGGGAGAAGGTTGGAAATTTAATCAGGGTTGTCGGGTAAAGTAAATAATACGTTATAAAGATGAAAACCCATATATCAGGACTTACTCAACCGATTCCTATCAAAATGGGTAGGTAATATTATTCTGATATTTTTACATGAGAGTGTAAAAATTGGGGAAATTGGACTACAACCGCACCTACTTTCCATACAAAACAGTATCAAATTCCGTCTGGTTCTTTCACTTTCCAGTATAGTAATCAAGAGCGAAACAATGTTTGTGGATAAAATTTTGAACGTATGGTGTTCAAGTCGAATCAAGACTATTCCAGTCTCAGAAACCGAATAAGTGAACCCCAATTCTTATTGTGATCTACTTACCAAAAATATCAGTCAACCTGTCAGATACTATATAGTATTGAAATTCGAAAAAAAATTCCTGGCTTTGATACTTGAAAGTTGCGGAGGTACAAAATGTTCGGTTACATCCAAACTTAGCTGTTGTTGTTGTAACGGTTATCTTGTCCCCATTAGGGTGGTAAGGTTCAGATAAGTTATCATCGAGGAATGTCCAGGAAACATGTACTTTCGACGGGGTCGAAGCTTAAGGAGAGGGTTGTCAGATATGTAGGGTTAGCTAGGTATGCAATGAGGTGGTTAGAGTCTCGTTGCATGGTGGACATACATATGTTTGATATGTCGTGGGCGATTCTGGATAAGTATGTAGGAGTTTAACCTGCTACAGTATCCAGAACGAAGCTGCGAAAGGGTCACTCTCAATTCTCGCGGCAACTCGAGCTCTTCGTTTGCAAAGGGTGGTGGTTTGACTCCAAGTCATGTGGACGTGGATTTAGGTCCGTTTCCTCAATGTCTAATTAGCAACCATCTTTTAGTAAAGTTGTGGTTAACACTACCAAAAGAACTAGTCTTGGTGAACTTAATTATAACTTAATTGAAATGGTTGCCAACCAGGCTATGAGAAAACAGCTCTTAAAATTTTCAAACTTACTTATTGAAGGTGGTAACCTTTCAAACGGCCGCGTAAGCGGTGTCTACTTAAATAAAGAAGCAAGAAGAACCCTTAAAAAGCAGAAAACAAATTTATTAGATTATTTTAGAAAACACTTGATCGGATCAAAATGTAAAATAAATAATATATTAAAAAATTCTTGGTATATTTCCAACGTGATATCATTTTGATATATCACAATATGTTTTTTGCAGAGTTGCCATCATTTGAATAGTGAAATTTATTTAAAATATGTCAAGATATTTTTGTGCATAGTTGCCACCATTTAAATAATGATATTTTTTTTTTAAATTTTTTTTAAAAAATTAAAATATTTTTAAAATATTTTTATGTATAGTTGCCAAAACTGTAATTTTTAAATTTATTTTAAAATTTTCAAAATATTTTTTGTGCAGAGTTGCCACCTTTTGAATATAAAAATTTGTTTTATAAATGTTAAATTATTTTTGTTTAGGGTGTCACCATTTGAATGATTAAATTTATTTTAAAAAATTCGAAATATTATTTGTAGAGAGTTGCCACCATTTGAGTACTAAAATTTATCGTATATTTAGTTAAATCATTTATTAAATCATGAAATCTATGTATCATTATATGGTTTTACCATTTCTTCTAAAAGTACATAAATATGTATACACGTCTTAATTTTTCAAAATTTTAAATGTAAATACTTTTTTTTTAAGAAATATCGTGAATAATTTGTTAGCAGAGCATAACTATATATTTAAAATGGGTTGCAGTGTCTCCTCATATTTAAGGGCTTTTTAAAGTTCTAGCCAAAACATTATGGATATCGCTTTGTTGCCGCCAAAAAGTTATAATTTAAAGCCCTCTCAATGAATAATCGCATGCAGTATGAGAGTATGTACATGCACTGTACGTGCCGGAAGTTTCTTCATAAAATGTAATTGGTTGTGAAAAAGTTATTTCGCACTTTTGGCACTTCAAAAATCCACTCCAAGCAATTTCACTTTTATTTCAATTTTAATTGCCATTATTTTCGTGCTTTGACATTGCCAAAACTACAGCACAAATACATACAAACATAGCTGTATACATACAAATAGCTACCTAGGTAACATAGCACTGAGTCAGCAGAATTCCAGCAATGCGGAAAATGTCCTCTTACGCAACTTGGAATACCAAAGTGGACCAACTTTAAATTAAAATTGAAAAGAAAGTGTGATGAAAAAACAAAACAAAAACGAAGGCAAACACGTGGAGTGGATGATAGTAAAAGAATTGACACTTAGATGAGAAAAATCTACGAAGAGACATATTTAGCTGCATGAAATTTACACAACTCGCTGGTGGCAACGAGAATACTCGTGTCTATATATTTGTAGTGCAAAATATATTTCCTCATTTCTTATTACATTATCTTCCACTCTCACTCAGTTATCAAGGAACTGTATAACACACCTTGTTATGCTTCCTTCGTCTTGTTCTTCTTGTGGCAGTAAAAAGTCACCGTCGCCATGTTGCAACCAGTGGTCATCATTTCACTGGCAACTCTTGTCCGTACAAATATATTTTGTATATGTATTTTTATTTCATTTTCGTCTACAAGCAGTGTTTACTGTCATCCTTCTTACCTTAACTTCTTGTTTTCACTAAGCTAGCTCAATTTAGAAAAGGTAATTTCATTAGTTCGTTTCTTTTTCTACAAAATCTTGCAATTTAATTTTTCACTCTTAACAAGTCGTAATGAGGCTGGTGACAAAAGTTACGTAAGGGAATATAAAAACAAATTTACTTAGTCTGAATTTATGCAACCATCCTTTGTCGCACTATGAGTGCTGTTTATCAAAAGAAAAAAGACTTTTGATCAAAAAATATTGGTCAACTGTCTTTTAAGTCAGGCTTTTTATAACAAAACACACAAACGCAAGGTATTTTTGTCTCAAAATTCCAAATAATAGTTCTTTTGTATTTCATAACAATTTTATATATTTTTTCAGTGACAACACCTCTTCTCTCCTTATATTTTACACCAATTAATCACTGTATAGGAGTTTAGTTATGAGATATTGTCAGTTTCCGAATATTTTAACATTCTATCATCGTTTTTGTGAAATAGTGTATTTGTGGTCTGAAACCGTTTTCTTTTTTTCTAATATCTTAAAAAGCCCAATCAATCGGTTATTCCTTTCTGACAAATATCCCGAAATCTCTTTGGAAAGTAATCTAAACCTGGAGTTCTTTATTTCTCAACATCCGAATGTCTTGACAGTTTCTTAACATATGAAATATTGAACAGAAATCTTCTTTTGTCGACAGTAAAATAAGGCTTAAATATCTGGATATATTGAAAACAGACCGAAAAATAATTTAACATCTTTGTCATCTTTTGAGGTCCAAAGTTAAAACTAAGGTCTTTGAGATACTGACATATATTGGAATCAACAAATCTCGTATGAGTCCAGGTATGTCTTTGAAGTATAAACTTTCGTTCGCACAATAAAATGAGTGCGGCGAAATTTTCGTTTTTTTTTTTATTAGTTTCTTTAAGAGTTCTTGAGATGTTATACAGACCATTGTTGAAATATCCTCGACAAAAATTATAAAATGCATTCTTATTTATTAGCGTAGAGACTAATGCTGGTTCCAAGGTAGTCGAAATTATTTACGACTTCGAAGTTATGACTGTCAACAGTGATGTGGGAGCAAAGTCGCGTGTGCGAGATATTTCGTCTTGTCCTCATTCGCAACCAGACCCATTTGTTTGGCTTCCTTATCCTATCTGGAGAAAGCAGAAGTCATACGAAAGGGAGTCGCCTTGTCTGTTGTTTGGTATCAAACGGCTCGGAGGGGTCTTTCCCGATTCCGACGGAGCTTTTGGTGTTGCTAAACGTCAGTTTACATAGCCGTATTAATTTTGCGGGGATGCCAAGTTCAGATACAGCGGCATTAAAGCAACTCTTTTTAGTGCTGTCAAAATCAGATCTTTTCCAAGATTTGACGCTTTCCGATACTCTACATAAGTTTACTATCTGTGGAAGGCGAAACAAATTTCTGAATTTTCCACATCCACAATTCTACTTCCACACCAAATAAAAAAACAGGTTTCACTCTTCGTTTTCATTTGTATTCGATTGCCAAGCACAACTTCTATTTTAAATCCATTATTCTCAGCTTAATGCCAGTTTCAATTACACAAATTTGCATACCTTTTTAATTTGTGGTGCTTTTACCACCACTGCACCATCCACCACCACCAGCGAGCGAAACTCAATTCATTTGATTATCGCTGGATCAGCAGAAATTATAATAAATCTGCCAGCGACTCCACTTCCGGCAACGCGGCCACACTGCAGGCAACATCGTTGACAATGCCACATATAACGGTTGCGTTGGTGCCATTATTCGCCAGAGGCGCCAACAGGACGACGCTGTTGACCCGCACTTGACTTCCGCAGCAGCTGTCAGCGCACACTGGAGGAACACGAGCGCTAGCGAGTGAAGTACGTGACGGATTATGGAGGAATTGACGGCACGGCTCCTGGGCTCAAACGACTCAAAAGTCTCGAAAGGGCGCTGCAAAGGACAAAATGCAAATCACTTTGTACAAGCAGCCGATAAGCGACGAATTAATGTGGGCAAAGAATCGAAGAAGACGAGTGCAAGCAGCGGCAACAATCACTTGTGGCATGCCGCTTGCCGCAGCGGTCGCATAGCCGTGCCGGAGGTACATGACATGCGGACGGAAGTCAAGAGGCCGCCTTGTTAAACGCTTGTTGGACTACAGCTGCCAGCGCTACCGTTATATCCGTCGTATACCCAACTGCTGTACACATAACGGGCGAGGCTTTTATGTGGTTTAATGTGTGTAGATGCAACTTGAAGGCGCTTCGGTTAGCCTGGCTCAACAAGGCCTTGCCAGTTTGCTCAGCTTAGCGCGCGCTTATTTACCTCTGCATATATGTGTTTCTGTGTTGCAGTTGTTGTTAACTTGCGCTTTTTGCCACGCCGCGACCACAAAGTCGCGCAGCGGCGTTGCGGTTGCACTTCTGGAAGCGTTTTTGCGGCAACGTTGCACTTATGCATGCATAACCACATACATATGTGTGTGTGTATGCGCGTGTGTGTTCTATCGCACACTTGTTGTTCGCTTTTGCTTGTGGCATTTACGCTTCCGTTTCTGATTTTATCTCGCCACGACGCAGCGGCGCAAGGCATACAATGAGCGCAATAAACAAGTAACGGGTGTTATAACTGTTCGTTTGTATGGTATGTGGGTGTGTGTGGGTGGGGTGTTTCTTTGTATATTCTTCAAAGCAAACGCGGCACATTCCTTGCAGTTTTGGCTGCCATCAGCGCAATTCACAAAAACATACCACATGCAAATTTTATTACACACGCATACACATGCATATACACACAAAAGCATTCTCGATGATTATGTGGCAACGAGTGGGTGCTGGCGCTATTATTTAAATACTTGCGTGTTAGTTTTTAGAATGCGTTATATAATCGGTTGCTTTCAGAATCCCGAAATGTCAAAATCAAAATTTCGGGATCCCGATTTTTTTTAGACTATTTTGGATGTAAGTTTTTTATTTTTATTCTTTGCATGTTCGTTTTTAGAATGCATTATAATATCGATTTTTTGCAGAATACCGAAATCTGAAAATCAAAATTTCGGGATCGCGATTTTTATGGACTTTTTTGGATATTGATTTTTTATTTTTATTTTGTGTTTACATATTTTCTAAAGAACCTTCTAAAGTCGATGACATTGAACCACTTAGCATCAGTTTTCGACTATAGAAGAGAGCTTCTTCGAAAGAGGCAACAAAAACCTCTTGCTCAACAAGACTTTTACTACAAATGAAAGGAAAAGTTTGGCCATTCTTCTCAATAATTATCCTCAGACGTTACAACAACTTATAATTGGTGTAAATATCGAAATTTGAATATGGTAATGACGGAATCCCGAAAATTTTCTCTTTCGAGGCTTTGTAAAAAAGAAACTTACATAAATTTTCACTAAGATATCTGCTAAAAAATACTATCTACTTTAAAATCTAGCTAAAAGTTCTGTATAACTACTTACAATTGCTTAAAAATTATCCAATTTCGGGATTCCGAATTTTTTACGTTTGAAACTCTGTAAAAAAAGAATTTATATGATTTTTTACCAAAATATCTACCAAGAGATACTATCTGTTTTAAAAACTAGTTCAGATTTCTGTGTAACTTCTTACGATTGGTGAAAATCCCGAAATTTTAACATGGTAATTCGGGATGCCGAATAATTCGAATCATATGACACGTTAAAACAACTTACAATTCCTGAAAATCCCGAAATTTCTATATGGTAATTTCGGGATCCCGAAAATTTTCACTTTCGAAGCACTGTAAAAAAAGAAAGTTACATCTTTTAACTAAAATATCTGCTAATCTAGTTAAAGTCTTGCAGTGTTTTAACGCTCAATAAATACAACAATTGTATTGTCTTAAACTTATCGCAAATTTATAACCGAAATTTCAGTTTCGCGCCACAAAAATTTTGCGGTATAAATATTTTTTTAGTGCTTATAAGACATAATGAAGGCTGATTCTTAATATTTCGGATCTGAAAAGTATACCATAACCCATTGGTATGTTTCGGGATTTTGAGAATCTTAGCTATTTAGCGAATGTATATGAAAGGGAACCATTATTTTTGAACACATACATGTAAGCAGCACTTGCTGTGACAGCGCGAATACCATTGACAATTTATTGCTCGTTACTAACACTTTTATGTATGCGCACACATATAAAAAACAACATAAGCTGTTATAAAAATGTATAAATGTATGTGTACACATTTTATCGCTGTCGCATGACTCCTTGTTGTTCGCAGCAGCAACAACAATCACAACAATTAATGTATGTACTTTGCGCTGATTTAATTCCCATTACACGACACCCACTCACACGCATACATACACGCACTCAAAGCAATTCACACATACACATGTGCACACTGATTGCATTATCAAATTTATTGCAATTTCACTAAAGTGCCAAAATTTCAACTAGAATTATGGCTGTTGGCTATGTGCCGTAGGCGTTTTTATTGCACGCCAGAAAGTATGCAACAATTTTACATTAACAATGTAATAATTTAAAGTGCTTTTCATACGTACTGTCCAAGTACAGCGGGCCTTGAGCAAAATTATTAACCAATAATTCACGAGGTCGCGATAAGGGATAAATACATAATCTGGCACTAAACTGGGACTTTCTTTGAAAGTCCCATCGAAAATAGGAAAACAAGGGTTGGTACTGCCCATGTCATTTTCCAAGTGATCACATAATTTCAAAATACTTATAGATACCAGAATCTATCTTACTTGATGTCATTGTGAGATAAGTCCTGAAATCTATATTTTGAAAACGTAGAGCTAATCGTGATGATGAATCCGATTTCTCAATCGATGTCGATAGAGCAGACGTTCCCTTGCTCGATTATAAAGAAGTTACATCTGATGAACAACAAAGCGCCGGGAGCTGATGGATTGCCCGCCGAGCTATTCAACCAAATAATCTGCGCAAATTACCGTGAGATAAGTCTCCTTAGTATCGCTTATAAGGTCTTATAGAGCGTAGTATATGAAAGACTGAAGCCCACCGACAACAAACTGAATGGACCTTATTCGTGTGGCTTTAGATCTGGAAAATCCACTATCGACCAGATTTTCCTCATACGCCAAATCTTAGAAAAGACCCGTGAAAGGAAGATGAACCCATACCACCTCTTCGTCCATTTTAAATCCGCCTTCGACCGCACGAAAAGGTACTGCTTCTATGCCGTGTAAGTTAACGTTGAGAAACACCAAAAGCTGCGTCAGGATTGGAAACGAGCTCTCAGAGCCGTTCGATATCAAACGAGGTTTCAGACAAGGCGACTCCTTACTGTGCGATTTCTTCAAACTACTGTAGGGGAAAATAAGTCGAGTTGCAGAACTTAATCGAGGTACATTCTTCTATAAGAGTGTACTGCTGCTGGCGTATGCTGGCATACGACGTTGATATTGACGTCATTGGCCTCAAGAACCGTTAGTTCGGCTTTCTACAGTCTAGATAAGGAAGCGAAGCGTATGGGTTTGATGGAACCTTTGGAACCAGGATTAACACCAACAACAACGTCAACCCCGAACTCCAACGCAGAATAACTCTTGCCAACAGTTACTACTTTGGCCATTGAGAAGTAAAGTCCTCTCTCGACGAACAAAGACCAAGCTCTATAAATCACTCATTATTCCCGTCCTACTATATGGTGCAGAAGCATGGACAATGACAACATTTGATGAATTGGCGGTACGAGTTTTCGAGAGAAGGGTTCCCCGAAGGTTTATGATCTTTTGCGCATTGGCTGCGGCGAATGCCGCAGTACAAGATATACGACGACATTGACATAGTTCAGCGAATTAAGAGACAGCGGCTACGGTGGCTAGGTCATATTGCAGTACCCGCGAGAGCAGAGGAAGAGGAATACCTCAATTCCGTTGGAGAGATCAAGTGGAGAAGGACCTGAGTACACTTGAATCTCCAAATGGCACCAAACAGTGGAAAGGAAGAACGACTGGGGCGCTGTTCTAGACTTGGCTATAACCGAGTAAGCTTTGTCTACGCCAATAAAGAAGAAGAAGCGCCAAAGGCTCTTAGACTCTCGACAATTTCTATTAATATTTACGATTTCTTTCTTGGTTTCGAAGGTCAACTAAAAAACGTCTCTCTTTAATAATATTTTCTTAAAAACGCTGATACAGCAGAAAGTAACAGCAAATTGAAAATAATGTAAAAATTGATGTCGTCATCGCCAAGGAGCTCAGCAAAGCAGTACACATACCGTTGGTCCTACAACTGTGCGATCTCGTATATATGTCGGCCATACTTCTATGCGGATACATAAATTTCTATGTATATTGCTGTCCTTTCAGTTCGTAAATATGCCAAACGTTTAGATGTATGTGTATGTATATGTGTTGTTTGGCGGTTGTAAATATTTTTGTGCTGTAAGTATCTATTGTTTGCTCAGCGGACAAAGCGCTTACTAAGGATATTTGCTTGCGTAATGCGTGTAATCTCAGCAAATAAACTTGCAAAAGCAGCGTGTTTCACTGCAAAGCAACAAACTTATACAAACAAATAGTTTATATACATACATACATACATGTTTATTATGTGCGTGTATGTAACATAGCTAAGATGACTGCTCACATTTGTGAATTTAATGTAATTTTTTGTGAAATATACGCGTATTCACTCACAATGTGTTGGAGTTACATTACAACAAAATGTACATATATATATATATGTATGTATAATATATTATCTTATTTTTCCATACAACAGCTTGTTAGCTCTTCTATGATATTTTAAAATATTTTTTATTTTACAAAAAAAAACGTTTTGTTTACGTAATGTAACTTTGCTGTGATTTATATGTCAGGCACCAGAGCTGTGTGTGTGTGGGTGTACTACATATGCATAGAATTAACATTTCCATATTTTAAAGCTCCACAACATTTAATAATGTGACTCAGCTGCCTGTGGCCTTGAAATATTTTTTCGGAGTCTCATTGTCCGCTTGAAGCCTGAAGGATCTTAACTATACTATGTTTATATTATTTGTTTGCAGTATAATAAAGTATGTACATAAATTACGAAAATTACCACATATTTTTTGTACATTTGGCATACATAAATAAATTTTGTTTGTTTTTGTTTGAAACTACTTTACAATGAAAAATATTTCAGAATTCCTAAAAACAATAAAAAAAATTAAGGGATATGAAATTTAGATCCTTATAAGCCAGAAGTTTGCGTAGCGATTGGACGTATTTTTAATATATCTTTAAATTTAGTCAGGTTAGGTTAGGTTGAGAGGTCGATCCAAACTGGCATCTCACGTGGACAGCTTAGATCATCGGTCCCTTGTTGTCCCTAATATTCCTATATAATAGATCATAAGATCCTTACAAATCGGCAACACGCTTTGAGCCTTTTATAAATTTGTTGACACGGTTGACGACTAGCGCCTAAGAGCACATAAGGTCCATTGGTCCACCAATTCTGAAACGCAAGACCCCAATAAGGATCTAGCTTGAGCCCATTCCAAAGTGATTCAGAAGGTGTGGAGAGGCATGTACGTGATCGACTGCCATTCAGTAGACTAGAAAAGTGTTCCCTCTATAATTTTAGAGTGCTCTAGGAATCAGTCACTAGATTACCTCTGTGGGTTTTACAAGACTATGCTCCAGTCTTGAAACCTTCTGTTTGCTCCTCTCAGCCCTTGTCTCGTCTATTGCATTTCTTGGACGGCGATGATGTCAGCCTTTACTCTAACGAGGACATCTACCAGCTGGGCAGCGGCACCTTCCCAATTAAGGGGCTAGATATTCCAGGTACATGCCCTTAAATAGTAATCTTTAACGATGCAGGGCTCATCACCAAAGGAAGGGAGGGGAGTGTTTTAGGTTCTCTCATCCAATGCGTTCTGCTTAAGCCATATATATGTCTACTCATTTACGAATCTCAATATTATCACAAGTTATCTGTTGTTTTGTTGGACTGATAGATATTGAGATAGTATAATACTTAATATCTCAACCTCCAGTTTCCTTTAGTATATATTTCCCTATTATACCCTAAAATTAAAGCATACTCCGTGGCGACTCAACCTTAATACTTACACTTTCACTGCAATCGTCTCGGCAGTGTACTATACTTCTCATACGGTTAATAAAATCAAACCAATTTTTCTTTATAAGGTGTATACAGGTCGTTGCTGAGCTAATTTAAAGAAAGCGAAGACAATATCGTAATTTTATGTTTTCACCTTCTAACCAAGAGTCTGTATCCTTATTTTTTCAACTTGATCATAAATGATCATCCATTTCTGACATGTCACAAATCAAAACATATTTCTGACCTGAAAGAAGTAATCAAGCAAATACAGCACGAATATTATTGAGATTTCATATGACTGTTCTTGCTTATATTTTATACATCAGTATAAAGATATCAAAAGTTTTTTGGGTTCAAAATACGTTTTTCGAAATTCTTGACATTATTTAAGAGACTAGAGGTTATCTTTTTTATATTATTTTTATTTATTTATTTTTATTATATTTATTATTATATTTTATTACCAAGTACTAAGTAATCTCTAGCTTTCCTTTATGGTTAATAAATGATATCTGAATAGAAAGTATCTCATGCTGGAATTTTAGCTGTACTTTTCGTTTTTGGTTTTGTATTGCGAACGCAGTTTAATTGAAGCCGTCCCAGTCAAATTTTATTAAGTAGTTAGTATATCCATAGCTTCTCTGACAGTCGGCTTTTTTCTACCATCAGTTAAGATTATTTTCATACTAAATTGTATCAACCTCAACACATAGGACTATACTTTTGACTTGCTTTACGCAGCGCACTCGAATTGCGTTCTTAATGGATAAGAAAGCTTGAAGTATTAGTTCTTTCTTATAGCGGCTACAAGCTACTCAATAAAGGTTCCGAAGTACGCTAAACTTATCGGCTGATATTGAAATATTCCAAAATATATTCTCTGTAACTAATTTTGATAATATTGGGTAGACGAAAAAGTCTTTTCGTATTTTGTCAATAGCAATATTTTCACTCACAAAATACCAAAAAAATATTTTAAGTTAGATTAAAAATATTTTTGATGGAAAATTTAACTTTCAACAACTTTTTTGCACGCACACATTTGCAATATGAATGAATCTGACTTTCTGCTGCACTTTTGTTATCCGACAAAAGTATGTCATAAGTGAATTAAAATTCATGTCCCTGAGCAGCAGCATGAAGAAACCCCCGAATTTGTGGCACGTAACAAACTCGTGACAATCGGAATAAAAATGAGAAAAAGAACAGCAAATTAGACACACGTATGCCGCAGAGAAAAAAAGAAGAAAAGTCTTGCAAAAAAAAAAATAACAGCAATAAACCAGCGACAAATATGAAATTCCAATTTAAAGTGTTTTTGTAGAAAAGAGAACAACAAGTGAGCAAAAAAATATTTACGTGCAGTGAGTTTCACGTCAGCTGCATCTGCAATTCGGCTGCAGACCATTGAATCAGTCCTTTACACACATATGGATGTGATATTACTTGTGAGTATATATTTTAGGTCAGGTCGATGGTTTTATTTTTAACTTATTAAAAGTTATTTACTAAAGGTTCACCAAATAGTTTTCCATCGTTTATTTCGATAATCCCCTAAGCACTTAGTGTGCTTTAACCATTTCCGATGATTTTTTAGAATATTTTCCCTTTTTAAGGTTCCTAATCACAATCCATCGAGGCTTAGTTGAAAGTCGAAGATATTTTTGTGTCATAATTAGAGCTGCCGCTTCGCTGATAGCTTTCCAGTTATACTTGAAAACCGAAGGCAATGAACACGTATTCTGTTCGGAGTCTTTTCTATACACTCTGTGACCATCGGACAATGTGAAAGTCATGACATTATTTATATAGGTAGCTTCTAAAGTACCCAAGGCCACCGAATATTTGGGTTAGGGGGAAATCCAGGTCCCCATGTTGTCTAATTCAATTGGAGTCTCCAAAATTCCCTGAAAACACCTCTTATATCCTAGATACTCCAATTTAGAAATTATTCAGCAGAAATCGGCGCATAACCAATTAATAATGCTATTTTCGAGAATTCACTTAAGGGGTTACATGGATTTACGGCTTTCAAAATTCGAATCAAAATTTATCCATAACTACTGAAGCGCCACAATGGCCGAGCTTAATATATTTTTTTCCAAAAATTTCAGAATTTCTTTTTCCCCGAGAAAACCCAAGTAACCCCTTAAAAAAATGTCTCTCTCACGGGTCCATTGGACAAAGTATTACTTCATTGTAGAGAAGAGACATTTAAGTCTCATCTATTGTACGGACTGACTGACGCTTATTCTGTTGTAAATGTCTCAATCTTGTCATAATTAAAGCAGCTTCGCTGATAGCTTTCCAGTTATACTTGAAAATCGAAGGCAATGAACACGTATTCTGTTCGGAGTCTTTTCTATACACTCTGTGACCATCGGACAATGTGAAAGTCATTACCTTATTTATATACATACATAGGTAGCTTCGAAAGTACCCAAGGCCACTGAATATTTGGGTTAGGTGGAAATCCAGGTCCCCATGTTATCTAGTCTATCTCAATTGGTCGCTCCAAAATTTAGAATTCTCTGAAAACACCTCTTACATATATCTAAAAAGCTCCAATTTAGAGATTCTTCAGCAGAAATCAGCGCATAACCAAATAATAATGCTATTTTCGAGAATTCACTTAAGGGGTTACATGGATTTACGGCTTTCAAAATTCGAATCAAAATTTATCCATAACTACTGAAGCGCCACAATGGCCGAGCTTAATATATTTTTTTCCAAAAATTTCAGAATTTCTTTTTCCCCGAGAAAACCCAAGTAACCCCTTAAAAAAATATCTATCTAATATCTAAGTAAATTTCATACCCGCTCTTATTATATTTTGATCACTTATGACCCATCCTAATGTGCATGCCACACCAGGTAATAAACCGCCTTTACATGTGCGGCAAGCAAAGTTAATAATTTGCACTCCAACACAGGTGCAGAATCGAAAATGTATGCAGAGTAACTTTGCTTTTGTGGCACTGACTGCAATTATGTGCATGCGTATGTATGTACATATGTATAGTACATATATGCATATGCGTAGGCGAGTGTGTGTATGCGGACGAGTTGTGAAGCAACTGAACAACAGTTAATATTTATGAGGTGAAACTGAAATGAAAATGAGAATTGGACTGCACAAGTGGTCACAAACACATAGACACATAAACAAGCAATTGAGAGTTTCCTATCAGTGCTTATGTATGTAAATCTGAATGTGCATGTGTGCGTAAAAAATCATATTGCCATCATGTGAAGCGCATTGACCTGTGATTTGCATGAATTTCATTTTGCTATCATTTGTGTGTGGCTAATAGCGTTCTTTTTAACTGATGTGGCCGTTTTTTTAAGTTTTTTTGGCATATTTGCACATATGTATGTACATGTGTGCGGGTAGATGCATTTTCATTTTGTGAAAAGAAATCCGCATGGAAATATAAATTCGTGAATGCTCAATCGACATACAAAATATTTATGACTCCGAGCGTATAAATCTATGGCTTAAAGAAATTTGTGGCTAGTGGCCGTAGGGATGCACTCAGCGCGGCAGCTGCGATTTCAAGGCTTAGAGGCATGATGCTTTGGTAGAGAGCCGTCGTACTCGTATATACTATCGGTTGAACTATACTATACAAGTTTACTTCCAAAATGTAATAATTTTTCAAATATTAAAGATGACTTCTCGTAGGAAAACTAATAGAAAACGGAAGGAGAGAGTGGAGCTGTTTTAATGCAGATAATAACTTTCATCTATTTTGATATTGCCTCTTTCTCGGAAGCCATCTTTCAATGACTCCACGTATAGAGTTGAAGGCTCTTTCTTAAGTTCTTAATGACCGCGATTAAAGGATGAAGAAATGTGAAGTTATAAGGCATAAGGAAAATCTTTGGATGAAGAACATGCTGTAGGGGGAAGTAGCTTTGGTTAAGAGAGATTAAGTCACTAATCTGCAAAGTTAATTTAAACTTAACTTGAATTTAACTTAAACTTAACTTAACTTAACTTAACCTAAACTTTACTTAAACTTAACTTAACTTAACTTAACTTAAACTTGACTTAACTTAAACTTCACTTAAGCTTAAAGTTAACTTAAAAGTAACCTAAACTTAACATTAACATAACTTAAATTTAACTTAAACTTAACTTAACTTAACTTAAACTTGACTTAAGCTTAATTTGAACTTACCTTGAACTTATCCTAACTTTCCATGCTCTTCAAAATATTTCTTAAACATTTTCGCGATCCTTATGAGAAGAAATATTAAAAACACCACTTCTTCCAAACTCCAATTCACTGCTCAACTTGACAATGAAGCTGCTCTGCAGGGCTCCTATTACCATTAAACACATAAATACACACAGACATCCACGGTCCCGCATATTTTGTGGCATTTTTTGTGAATTTGTTGCGACGAAAGTGGCGGTTAAGAGGGAAATTGAAAAATCATTCAGGAGCGAAATGCTTTTTGGTGCAATTGGAGCACAAAAAGTGCTCACAACACGCAAATACAACAACCAGCTTGCCACAGACAAGCCGCGCACTAACTAAACTGCTGCGATAGTAGGAAATTTGGTTGCCTTTGCTCATCCTTGCACGCGCTCAGCCGCTTTTTCTCATAAAGCAGACTACTTTTGCCTCTCTTTTGTGCACGTTTCTTTGCCATTATCCATTTTACACACTCAATTTTCACATTTGTATTTGTGTGGTAGCTTCAAATTTCTATTTCCTTGCGAACTGTGCGCATTTGTGTGAGTGTTGGAGCGTTTGGCATTTTGCATTTTGCGTTGATGTAGAAACTCCTCAAAATATTCGAAATTGTTGAAGAAGAAAATACGATTTCGGTGCACGGCACAACGCGGAAATATAGGTATTATACACATACTCACAACCATACATACTATATATATGGAGGTTTTGTGTAGGAAGCCTTCAAAATATGAGAAGAGAAGCAGCACCAAGCAAGTAGTTTGTTTAGAAGTTGACGGTTGCCATGGAAGTGATGCTTTAATAACTTTCGGGTATTCAAACGAAGCTGAGATGAAGTAGCCAAGGAAATTGGATGGAAAATTAAATTAAATTAATACCGAGCGTAGCTTAGAAGAGTCAATTTCCCGAACTAGTTTGAATAACTTGGGGTAACTTATTTCTAAATAAGTTAAAATATAAAGTTAACAATGTTATATACAAATATCACAGTAAATTGTTTACTAAAAAAACGTTAATTTAAACTTGTAAATCTGTCAACTCAACTTTGCTGAACTCAACTTAAATTAAACTAACTTAAAACAAAACTAACCCCTCTATCTTTTTCTCATTTAATATTTTATTAAACAATTATATTTTTAACCTTTAACATAACCTTTAAAATCTGTAAACTTAAATTTGCATAACTTAGCATAAGTTTAGTCAACTTAACTTAACGTAACTTAATTTAACTTAACTTAACTTAACTTACCTTAACTTAACTTAACTTAACTTAACTTAACTTAACTTAACTTAACTTAACTTAACTTAACTTCACTTAACTTAACTTAACTTAACTTAACTTAACTTAACGTTACTTAATTTAACTTAACTTAACTTACCTTAACTTAACTTAACTTAACTTAACTGAACTAAACTGAACTGAACTAAGCTTAACTTAACTTGACTTAACTTAACTTGACTTAACTTCCTTAACTTAACTTAACTTAGTTAATTTAACTCAACTAAACTAAACTTAACTTAACTTAACTTATGTATCTTAACTTAACTTAACTTAACTGAACTAAACTTAACTGAACTTAACTAAACTTAACTGAACTAAACTTAACTGAACTTAACTTAACTTGACTTGACTTAACTTAACTTAACTTAACTAAACTTACTTAATTTAACTGAACTTAACTTAGCTGAATTTAACTTAACATGACTGATATAACTTATCATCCTTTTCATATAATTTTTAGTCTTCATCTAATCTTCCTCTAATTTCTTTATTAGGTGCTTGTTTTCCCAAACCATTATATACATACATATATTGAATTAAATTTTTTCTACTTAAAAACACAAAAAATCATATTAATGTAAAAATTGCAATCCATTGATTACTACATAAAAAAATATAAAAAAATGTTCAATAAATGTTTACAAAAATTAATAAATAAGTCATTATACTTCCGTAGTTATGTCAATAATTTATAATTTACGAATTCCGCGCCCTCCTCTTCGTCCTACTCCATTGTACTACTTTCGCGTGTCGCTCACACATTACACTCTGCTTGTACACTGATTAAATCATTACTTTGTATGTACTTAAACTATTTAAGGTATTTTGATTTTTTTCAACCAGCGTATGTTGCCCTCAACTCGCATAACTCCCTTTCCTCTCCTGTCTGCCCGAACGCAACATAATTTAATTTGCTTCAAGGCTACATGAATACATACAACTTCCAGCGCACTTGCGCTTCCGTTTGTCGTTTCCTGCACTAATATACTATAATTAATTTCTGCGTGCCCTTTATATATACTTTTTATTGGCTCTGCCTTCATCCCTTTTTTCATACAAAAATAATACACGTTCCTTATTTGTTATATTTTACCTTTTTTCCATTTATTTGAAGGTCAGTCGGTGTGACGACATCAATGCTCGCCACTCGGTACGCCACATTTAGTTGACGTAATTAATGGCAGAGTTGCCGATTCGCAAAAACAACAATGGGGTAAGTACAATGAAATAAATCGATTGTAAATAATTTAAAATGAGATTTTTCAATTAAATTTTTCGTATGCTGTACTATTATATTATATATTAATTTATCTTGATATTTTCTATGATTATGATTGATTTTAAAGGAATTTTCTGCCAAATTTTAAAAATTTCTAAACCTTTCTGAAAGGAAATTAAGTAATAAATTTACATATAGAAAAGGTCTCATTTCGAACTTAGACTTTGACTAGCTCTGTTTTAGATAAAAAAAAGCGATATTGTCAAAATAGGCTTTTTGTGTGAGAGAGAGAGAATGTTAATCATCTAGTTACCTTGTTCCATCGGGCTTGGATTTTCTTTACCACGCTTCTGTCCAGATCGTCGTATATACAATGCATGGGTTTCACAATGCACGTTTTCTGGAGTTAGCCTTCACCATTCTTGCCCATCTCGCCCACTTTTTCATTGCCTTCGATGCCTTTGTGGCCTGGCTTTCAGTAGAAGTGAAGTTGCTTGCTTCTGGCAAGACTTTCCACTAATGCGCTGCTTTCCAAGCCACCTCTGGACGATATGCGAAACGAGATTCCTGCTTGAGACCTCAGCTTGAAATAACTGCAGTAGAGCGGCAACTTAAAAGGCTACCTTAGGCCTAACTCTGGACAGTTTCTTCCCGCACTAACTTCATCGTCCGTTTTCGAACCATCCGCATACATGTTTAGAGTGTTGGGCGTAGCTAACATACCTTTACGACAACCATCTTTTTCAATGTTTCAATGTTTTCAATCCCAGATGAAACGTGGGATCATGTAGTCAGTGTTTGCCAAACCGCCATTACCTACCGAGCTTTGGCTCTACGGTTCTAAATGTAAGTTCCCCTGCAGTCAGTAGTCGTCCCGCCGATTTTCTTGCGCAGTTTTCAGCGAAGAGGTCTATAGGTGGCAGTTCCAGAGCCGCCGTTAAAGTTGTTCTTAGAGCTCCTGTTACGCACAGCGCAGCGAGCCTCTGAACTGGTTGTTTCCATTGAATTCCGCTAGGTGGATTTACGTATACCTGTCCACCTAAATACTGCACCGTAGTGCAGAATCGGTCTTAAAATAGCTGTGTAGCACCAGTGCATGACAGAGGGAGAGAGGCCCAGGTTCTGCCGAGCATCTGCCTACACGTATGTAAAGCTTAGCTAGTTTTCCTCACTCTTTATTCAACGTTGTGCTTCTACAGCAGTTTGCTGTCCAAGACTACTCAATGGTACTTGGTGCGGTCATTGAGAGAGTTGTGTTCCATTTATCCAAGGGAACAAAGGAGCCATAGAAGAATTTTGTGCTTTTTTGTAAACACAAGCAGATCCGTTCTCTTCGGGTTCAACCCCAAACCCTCTTCAGATGACCAATTCTGGACTGTATTGAGAGTGGTGGTCAATCTATCCAGCATAAGTATACTCAATTTGTTAGTAACAAAAGACCCACCAAAAATGTTTACTATTACCTAAGCAACACCGTGCTTTGAAGTCACTAATTTACTGTTAAATTTATGGCTTAGTTAGTATTCCGCGATTTTATTAGCGCTTTTATTACCAACAACTAGGTAATACAAGCGCTTGGGCTGTAAAACTGAAACGTGTCGTGAAATCTCAAGACAAATTAGTGGCGCCTACTTATACAGTTCCCATTTATGACTCTATTAACATAAGAAGCAGCTGTCATAAAAATAGTAGCGCTGGCTAAGAACACTTTAACACCACAAAAAATAAACTAAAACTAAAAAAAATCAAAAAATATAAAAAACTTTTTGATCCGAAAACCGAAGCAAATCTACTTAATTTATCATAAATTACGCAAGTGTTTGCTTGTAAATGACACAGTTCGCGCGAATTCATATTATGCTAAATAGAATAATAGCGAATACAGACATCAGCAAATGCCAACTTTACGTTACACATCAGATTAGCATACTATTAGGCGCCAAATCTAGCCATAACCTAGAAAATGAAAGTGTTTATTGTTGTTGTGCGTCTTTTCATGGTCATTTGCTAAGGTTAAAACTTGTATTATACAAATTTAATGGCAGTTTTCGCTCTGCCCACTGAGTCTGTTGACTGCTTACAATACCCAGTTGATTGTAATGCGGAGGGATTTGGCGTTGTACACATATTTACATGGACATTTCTTACACGTATGCATAGTAAGTGCAAGTGCAAGCAAATGAGCATGCTCATTTGCGTGTGCTTATGGCAAGCGTGTAACCTCATTTGAATAAATGCTAATCTTTTGGGAACGTCACATTGTCTGCGCCTCAATTTTTCGTCTTTTATTTCTCTTTATAATAAGACGCCTATATGAGTGTATGTGTGTTTATTTATAGCTTTTTTATGACTTTCCTGCTTTTATGCTTTTTTATAATTTGTGTCCACATCTCTTTTATATATTTTATACAAGTTTTCCCCACTTCAGTCTGTGTTTATCTAACTTTTTGGTGTGCTTTCTTTTCTGTCGGTCACGACATTGATTTATTTTACTTTTGCTGTTAGTTATTGTGGCGTGTGCGGCAGTTTTATGCGTTCGCACGCGTTCACGCAAACATTTTATTAATTTAATAGCTTGTTTTGGTCATTTAAGCATACACACTATACTTATACATTTACTCAAAAGTGGACTATTTAGTTGATTGTTCAATAGAGAATTTGTATGTAAAAAGTTTGTGCAGTAATATTGAAACATATTAGAGACAAAAACCGGAAATTTGAAATGTTTGGCTAGAAATACTCACCAACCGATTTTTAATGAGTTAGGACATCTTAAAAGACAAAAAAATATTGGTTACTCATACGCCATGTCGCTTTGGTAGATAATATTAGGTCATATAAATCTTATTTCTTAGAAAATCATCACACTTATTTATATTAAAATATATTGGTATTAAAGGAGGAATATTTTACTATTGTAACTTTTTTTGGTTACTCATACGCCATGTCACCTTGGTAGACTTTCCTATGCTACGCATTGTTTATATTTCATAACGATCGTTTGTATCATCTGAAACTAAGCTACGGAGTTATTTATATAAAGATTATCAAGTTGAAAAGACGAGTGACTGTCTGTTAATCCGACCTCGGACGGACATGCAAGTGATTATTGAGCTCTTAGCACCTAAGGAAGCCATTAAATTTTGCAAAAACTAGGAAGGACTTCATAAGTATCGAAATAAAACTTGGACAATGACCAATCGCCAATTTCAGGTAAAATCCTATACCTCAGGGAGTTCTCAACCCAATTGGTTGAAGAACATAATATTGACATTGTTTTACAGTGCAAAAAGTGGGCGCAAATAGCGATACAACCACGTGTACTTTGTATGTAACAATTATTGTGAAATTATCGGAAAAGGACTTAAGGTATAACATCGAAACGTCATAAAATTGTCCAAATCGGGCCATAAATTATCAAGCCACCAGATACAGAAACTGTCAATCAGAGGATCTCTGGCTAACTTTTTTAGCGTAAATAGCGCTCAAACTAAGCAGTGTAACTTTTTTCGTGTAACTTTTTTCGTGGTAATAACATGTTCTGGCGCTAAAAATGTATAAAATCGGCTCATTAATGTCCATAACCTTACAAAACTTAACACAGTGATTTTCAAAATTTCAATAAAAACTTTGAACTTTGCAGATTTTCTACTTAGCGCCGGAAAGACTTCTACTCATAACAACAGCCACGTCGATAAAAAATTTATACTGCGACGAAAAGGTTATTACGGTTAGGGTTAAGCTTATATTATTCTGTTTAAACACTTCTTAAATGTCTCAATACATTATTTTCGTACGGAAATGAATATCATAAATCGTTTTTTGCTGAAAACATCTATCTCACAGAATTCAAAAAGAATAAAAAAAAGTAAAAAAATGTCACTCATACGCCGTGACGCATTATAAATCATTTCTTTATAGCACGTTTACAATATAGCAAAACCTTTACGTTTATCTTTATATAGTTGTTAGAAAAAAAATATCAAAAATAAACCCTAATAAGAGCCAAGATCCCGAAAACGTCAGTATCAGCAATTATTTTATGAAAACACGTGAATATACTTTTCATTACTTAAGCCTATTTTAATTTGTTATGCTTTATACCTTTAGGGTAGTGGTTAATAATATAAAAAATATCAATACTATATTGAGTGTGTTTTCTTAGAAGCTCAAAGCTTATATATATTTTCATGATTCTAAAGTTGTAGAACTAAATTCATACAGCCTATTTTTAGAAAACCCCAACTATATATACATAATACTACATTCTCCTCAGTCATAAACTCATTTGTAAAAAGCAAACTCGACTTTCATTTCACTGGCGTTCACACCTCGGCAATAAAATTCGAGAAAGGAAACTGTAAACTGCGCAGTAAAAATAAAGAAAAAGTTGAAATAGAAATATTTTCTATTTTTAGAACAAGCTAGAACGTTGAGCTCTAGCAAGCTACTGATAAGGTGTAAACAGCAAAGGAGATGCCGTCACAAACGCATACAGTTCAATATACTTATACATGTATACATATGTATAAGCACTAAAAAGTACACTAAGAAAATAATCCCTGCAAATTACTAAATGGTTTTAGTTACAAAAGAAAAAATGTGGGTGCAAAAGGAGGAAGGAGAAAAGTGAGGGGCTAGGAGGAAATAGAATTGAAAACAAAAATAAAAAGCAAAGCTTAGCAACTAAAGTAAGCACAGATACCGGAAGGATAACAAAACCTAACCTAACAAAGTAATATAAAAGAGGAGGAGAAGAAGAGGGAGGAGCAGAAAACGCATAGCGCAATATTTATATATAAGGGAATTCTTTAAACAACACTAATTTATAACTTCTTATGTAGAGAGAATACAATTGCGCTACTTAAAACACAATTTGATATTTATATAGCATACTTTAAGGGGCTCCTCCGTTCAACAAAAACATAATTTTGAGTAAAAAAAATTCACTTACCGTTTTCAAGCTAAACTAATAATATAAATAAATTGTAAATTGCAATTAAAAAATTCCAAGCTGGACAATATTAAGTTGGAATTCGCTGAAAAGCTTAAAAGGGGATGAGCTTAAGCAAGAGAGTCAATAGTAAGCCCAAATAGCCTCAGTATAGTAATAATAGAAGAAAGTAGAAGTTAAACACAAACTTTCAACCTAACCTAACTAAAACCTGCTTATTCCTTATTGTGTTCATTTATGATATTCAGCCTACTTTTGAAAGTTCTACGCATATCCTGTATATACTGCTGGCTATAGAAGTCCTTCCACACGAGTATTTGAAAAGCACAATCTAAGTATTCCGTAGAATGATTAAATATGGCAAATATTGTAAACCTATTATATATCAAGTATCCTAGAATATCCGCAGCACTCCAGAATATTGTTATGCAAAGAACAGTTCCACAAGTCTCACTACACACCAATACGCACATAGTAAACACATGCACACACACGCAGACAAATTAACGGTTTTTGTTTTCATTTGTCGCCCCTTAAATTGTAACGGCGCCAATAAGTCGCATAGTCCGACCATTTGGTAGTCGTCTCCGTTGCTGCCAACCACGCATTCATTTGTCTGTCGCACTGTCAGTGGCAAGTGTGGCAAGTGTGGCAACAATGCTAGTGCGTTTGTAATTGTGTGCAGAGTGAAAGGCGAGTACATGAAATATATTTTATTGCAGCGCTGGTTCCATGATAATGTTTTCGCGGTACGGAGTTAGCGATTACGTATGCGGAATTGCGTGGAGGAGCAAACATGGCAACTAACGTTTCAGGGCATATGAAGTGGAGTCGAATTGGAGTTCTTATTATTTTATATCTATGTATTGGTAGAGAAATAACCATTCTACAATGGTTACTGGGTAAATTTGGAAGAGAGGAAACCTGGTGTAAGACAAAATCGAATTTCTTTCATCCAAAAAGTGAAGACTTCAGTAAAATCTTTTATTGAAGAACAAAGCAATGAAGCTATTAGGCTAAGCTGATAAATTATATAAAACATAAATACAAATTTGATGATCATGTGATGAGATTTGACGATCATATAAGAAAAGACTAATAGTTGTTACCACGACAGTTACTTTGACAGATAATCAGTTGCATCGGATCGGCTCCGTATATAAGGATCCCTACTTAATAGTATTTGGGTACATTTTCCAACGCTACAACAACAACAACATTGTTTGAGGTAATCAGTTGCCGTCAGGTATCTTAACGAAGAATTTTTACATTTCGAAATAAATTTAATCCGTTTAATTAACAACCTTATGAAAATCCTTCAAAGAAGAAGAATATATAGCGGAGGTGCAATCGAAGGTTGATTTTTTCTTATTTAAAAACGGGAACTATTCTTTCAGATCCAAAAAATGGAAAAAAATACCAGCAAATTCCTAAGCATTAGGACCTATTAGCCTCATTCATGTATTGTTTGATTGAAGAAACATGCTGTATCTTACAAAGTGCACATTTATATGGTTGAACCGACCCAGCTTCGTCTCTTTGCTTACGTCACTTCATCAGGTGTGACTTACCGATCAAACAAAGTTAGATAATCGAGATGGCCTGATAATGGCTGTTGAGCAAAACTCTCTCCACTTCTGTTTTATGACAGTTCCCAGAATCCTAGTATACCATTCGTCGCGGGGTAGCCGGCAGTAAGCTGGCCGACGAACTATCCCGCTCTGCGGCAGCGTTCAAGATGATGTGGTCAGAACCATGCATTTCAGTGAAGTCCCACACTATAAAGGTGCTGCTCCGCAATGAGAAGAGAGTGGAAAAGAACAGCATTGGCAGCAGGAATGCGCCATACCAGACATCTTCTGGGAAGGTACAACCTTGCAAGGCTTAAGGAAATGATCAATCTCCCCCGAGATAAATTCCGCCTTCTTGTCGCGCTCTATACCGGGCACTGCAAACTCAGGAAGCACTTGTTCAACACAGGCATAGTGTCTTGCGCAAACTGTCGGCACCAATAGATCATCGGTCGCAGTACAAAGCCTCAATTTTTCTATTTATTCGTTTGGTAGTTAAATATCAATAACAAAATATCGCCCACCGTTGTTTAGCAAATAATAGTTCCAATTTTCTGTTTCAAACTTGAGAACGGTGCTGACAATAACATGTCAGGAACTTTAACCTCAATTTCGTGTCGACTGAACCTTTTTATTTTGATGACCTGAACTTTAATTTACAATTTTCAGGGATTTATTTTTTAATATATCTAATCTAACAAGAATCAGCTCTATTTGAATTAAATTCCTTTTAAAATTCATTACTGCCTTTTGATAACTCAGAGACCTTCTTCAGACCCTCATCAAATTAGCGTGTCAAATAATTGAAAGCAAAGACAATAATCGCGGTCGTTAGTGCAATAAATATACTCACACACACCTACACATACACACTTGCAATTACACATTGTAAATCTCTTGGATAGTTGAGTGTGAGTGTGTGCACAGCTACTGTTACAATTGTAAACTCGTCTCTCTGTCTGTCTGCTGCCAATGACAGTGCTATAAAAATGGCGTCAAGCTGGCGACTTGACGCAATGGAAGACCGCACACACACACAATTACATAGAAGTGGGGAATAAAAATCCATTGCCTTACTAAACTCCACTTCCCCAAGCGTAAGCTCACACACACACCATAGAGTGTACATACAGACGGAACGACGGACGCATTGACTCACATTTGTAAATACAAACGAAAGTATTATATTTAGTTGCACAACTTTCACAAATACAAACACACACACACAGAAAAGTAATGAAATTCTGCATTTGTGTATGTGTGTCAGCACGCACACAGCACTGTCCTTGCCGCCTTTGTTGGGCAAACTTTCTGTACGACAAATCGTTTGAACTCTCGCAACGAGGTCACGTGACGCCGATGAAGCTGTGAATGTCCTTTTTGTCGGGCGTGTCGGATCGCCTCTGCGTACACACATACATTTAAAGAAGCCTTGTAAAGTTATTTTTACAAAATTTTCCAAAGTTTTTTTTATTCATACGTGTGCATATGTATGTGTATTCCAGCTAAAGATAACAAACAACAAAATCTCGGCACACACACTGGTATTTACGCACAAATACTCACGCACGCATACAAATGTCGTAAAAATTCCAAGGAATATGCAAAAACAACAGTATTTTGCAGTAGTGTTTAGTTGTTTGTTCATCAACAGTATATGAATATTTTTTGTATGTGTATGCACGTATGTGTTTATATGTATTCATCTATTTATATACTCATAAATGGATATATTTGGCTGCTTCAGTTTAACAGTAACGTCCTTAAGGGACAATTGGGCGTCTGCTAATATTCAATTTTGTAATAACCTAACCCAGTGAGGAACTTTCCATCAACTTTTTGTAAGATACAAGTATTTGTACTCTAATTAGCACTTAATTGATAGATAGTTAATAATGTGGTATTGCACTGCGACCTAGGGTCTCTTGTGCCCTCACCTATATAACACCACGGTCCAGCATCCGGAATAATTCTAGTAGACTGCTGGGCGCTGCTGAGGTGATGTGATCAGGGCCTTAAGCCTGCTTCTGCGAATTACTGAACAATCCAGAATCAGATGTACTGGAGTTTCCTGTTCCATGTCGCAGAATCGGTAGTTTGTGCAAGAGATTATGCCCATGTTGGACAAGGGCTTCCTGAGCCTGTAGTGCCCCGCGTAGAGCGCGAAGGGGAGGCGGAATTTGTCACGAGGGAGGTTGATTATTTCCTTAAACCCTGAGAAGTTGTACCCTCCTAGAAGCAGCTTAGCATAGCGCATTTCTGCTGCCTACTGGCCTCTCCCCTCTCTCCTCCGTGCGGAGCAGCTTCATACGATTGTTGAACCCTATTGCGATGCATGTTTCTGGTGCCGCCATCTTGGACGCTGTCGAAGAACAGGCTAGTTCGTCGGCTATCTCATTTCCGGCTGCCCCTTTATGCCCCGGTACCCTGATTAGGTGTACCCGGTTGCACACTAATAGGCGGTTCAGCCTTCCTATGCACTCCTCTACAAAAAGCAATTTAATTTCATATGCTGAGTTGGCTTTTAGCTCCGACTGTCGCTAAGAATGGTGATACGCTGGTTGCGATAGTTGCGGTGGAGATTGAATTCTACGCACTAGAAACTTCTGCTTGGAATACGTGCCATTGGTATGGTCTTGCTGTCGAGAGTACTTCTAAAATTCTTTGTTGAAGTTAATCCTCTTCGTAATGCCATTCCTTGGAAGAAGGGCCAGTGAAGTGTTTTCCCGTAGGGCCTTCATCTGTTGAGACCACATTATCTTCCCTTTGCCAAAACCCTTAGCTGACATTAGCAGCATGGTATGAGCTCCAGCACCACTACCACTTAATTGACCCACTTCCGTAATTTTGTTTACAAAAATGTCAGTCCCTTCATCAGTTCTTTATATCTCTCCTTTGAGAAAGTATAACTATTCCAAAATTTTAGAAAGTATGTAACTGTAACTTTTCAAAGATTCAGAATGAGAAAAAGACTCAAAGCTCTCTAAAACTTTTCTGAGACTAAAGCTTTTTTAGAAACCCGTGTTTTAAGTGCAATCAATTCTCTGAGAGAACGACGTATCCGGCGAACTAGGTAATTTTGTACTTTGATCTGCTAAGTTGTGTCATCTGATCAAATTTGACCCGCACTGACAAAAAAAACATTTTCTTGTGTTTTAACACAAATGTTGTTCTTGTGGCGGCAAAAACATTTCTGAAGTAATTTCGAGGCATGGTGCCGAGTTGAATGTCCTTGGCCGGATAAACCTCCGGATCCGTTCCGGTTACTTTGACCTGACAGTCATGGGAACGGTAAATCTTTATTATCGCCTTCAAAATAGTCTCTTTTTGAGCCAGTACGAATTTCCAATTTTCCACATATATCTTAAAAGTCTCTGCTGGAATGGCCCTCATGCCTTCTGCGAATGACTTTTCATGGTTACAGATAGATAAACCTATAAGGTGGCTGAGGGATGACACTCGTTCAATATTTGGTCAAGAATTGAGTTCCACACATGCTACAATCATCACCAATTGATCAAAAGATATCATCTAACTAAAACCAATCAGACTGTTAAAATTCCTTCCACTTATATAAGGGCTTACATGGGTTTACGGATTTCAAAAAATCGAATTTTTTTATTGGCTTATTAAACAATTCTACAACACCTCTTGAATATTGTCCTAAATTTTCAAGTTGATCCGTGTAACAGTTTCGGAGATACAGCCTTGAGAACTTATGCGCTCGAGCCTAGCTAGGCTAAATGTGACGTCTTTAAACGCATTTGTCTCGAAACTGTGTTTCTGAAGTCGGTTGGCAAAATTTCTCGAGAACTACTCATCCAATCTTCATGAAATTTTACACAGGTCTTTCAGATACAATACCATCCTCCAGGGATCCATTACTCTAAATTAATTTTCAAGCTAAACTTTGGATCAGAGTTGTGATCAAGAATGAAAATGAAGACGAGATGTGTTTGAATCTATTTAATTATACCAGTCTATTCACTATATACCAGTTTTTGTTCGATTCACCATCAAATATAACTTTATACTAATCTACAAACTAATATTAAAAGCATATTATTTTCTCCACTGGGATAACGAATGGCATACGTAGAGCATCACTTACGCACACTACGCTTATGAGATGTACGTGACAGCTTTGTACAGCTATGGATATTTGTAAGCGAGTCCTTGTTGTTGATGAGGTTGAGCTGGGCAATTTGCCGCAGACACTTTGGCAACAGTCAAGTGCTGACAAGTTGTGTATTTAGACGCTGAGTTTGGAATTCAACGAATTGTTAGAGTTTTATGAAAAATGGCTAGATCATAACACGTCATAATATTAGAAATGTATTCAAGGTAGTCTATTGAGAGGTTTCAACTGAGTTTATGTTACTCATGAAACATTTTATTTCGAGGTTATGTACTACACATAGCGATTAGTTGGTCTAGAAGTGATTGGAAAGCTGTTTTGGACCTTGGCTTTAAGTGGAGATGAATTTTCTATCACTAATTGTTATTATTTTAATTTATTTTTATATTAGTGTGGCAACGCTGGCATATAACTACGCATACTTCATATTTTTATTTTCTCTAAACTTTTTGTTATTGTTCATTGTCGACTCGAGCCGCAATCAAAGCCAATAATTGCAATATGCTACGCCGAAAGAAACAACAAAAAATGAATAAAAGAAGCTATTGACTTGGCGTCGGCGATGTTGCCTTGCCTGGCGGATTTCGTTGTGATGGTGCATGGGCGGAAGCTTACGCACACAATTTCTGTAATGAGAATTCGCGAAGTCGCCTTAGATTTATCTATATCCATTGTTGTTATTGGTGGTGTGTTTGGGTTGTGTGTTTGGGCAATAAAATAATTTGCGCTCATAAATTTTTTTTGCAGACTGTTACTAGTTTACGCCTTGAACAATTCTGGCCACCGAAATGGAGGCAAGTTATGAAGTTGCGTCGACTTGTGGCGTAAAAATTTAGCCACTTATAAATGTATATAATAATACATGCTTGTATATACATATGTATAGTATAATGATTTGCATAGTTGAATGTCTTATGGCCATGAAATTCGCTAAATGAGTGACGTTGGTAATCGAAGCAGCATTAATCATACTTCTATGAAGGTTTAATTTTATGAAAAAGAATTTTGCAAGTTCTTTTGGCCTAAGCTTGGAACCAATGTTTGTCAATAATACACATTGCTTCTCCTTTATCTTAAGAAAAGAGATTCTAACCGCATTTATGTTGGTAAATGACTGGGACGGTCGATTTCCATAAGCTTCTCTTGCGGTAAAACTTTTACTAGTAAAATCATTCGGCGTAGACAGGTCCGAACTGTAAGGCAGATGCATACAAACCTGCCAACCAAGCTCTAGAATAGAACATAATTTTTTTTAGTCAAAGTTAACCCTTTCTGAGTCGTTGCTTCCTTCAGATGGTCTACCTCTTGCCGATACAAAAGTTTGGTCAAACAGCACACATAGCGAAAACTTCCTGACCGTCAATCCTGACCTTTAGCGCCAGCTCACAGTAATTCGACCACCATCGTTTTCGTTTAATGTTTTCGTAAGTGACCCTAACTTTTGACTTTTCATCACCAGGAACCATCTGCTTTAGAAATGCATTGACTTTGTTGTGATTCAGCAGCGATTCGCTAATAGACATTCGGTTCATTAGGTGTTATTCCGTTAACTCCTATAGTTCCCAAACACCAAGTATTTTTTTCGTACCCAGTCATGTTTCAATGGTCTTTTTTGCAATGTTTAGCTCCTGTGGAATTGAAGCAGTGCTTCAATGATAGCCGCAATCAACGATTTCCATAATTTTATCGACATTTTCAACAATTAGTCTCCCCAAGCGTGATGCTGGTGATTTGACATAAACATTACTGGAAGGGATCGAGGAAACCCAAATTGCGCGTGATACGCTGTTGTAGTAACCGAACCATCGGTTACCTACTGGCTTACGTTTTCACTTTTATCGAAAAAGCGCGAGTTATTTATACATTAAAATAAACAACAGCCAATTATCTATCCGTTTCAGTAATGTAATGCATACACTAAAATAAATACTCGCGCTTTCTTCGATAAAAGTGAAAACAAAAATATTGAAAATAGTGATTTTTTTATTAGAACTATTATAACTCGGATCATCGTTGTCGTTTGAAACGTCATGCTGCAAGGGAAGATACAATAGATAGTCTAACTGGCGTCTAACTCAGCTGTAAAGACTAACTTTGACTACGACAAGTCAAAGCATTTAGCCACCAATGGTAATACATATATATAATATTCATATATTTTTACTGATATACAGTAACCACGACTTCCAGCTCATATTAAGAGTTCTTAGTGTAGTCAAAGCTGCGAAAATTCTCAGCCAAAGCTGATATTATTTTCATTGTAATTGCTAATATTTTTTTTTTTTCAATTTAGTAAAAGTCGGAATTAAAATACATAGTAAGTGCATACATAAATATGCTTGAAAGCAAGTGTATATATGTATACTATATACAATATCAAGCACATGACTACTTCGTCACGAACGAATTCACTTCAAAGGTCAAATAGTTTGCCAAGCTGATTAATGCTTCCAACAATTAAACATCTCACTCTGAGCATTCACTGAACTTCTGAGCTCATAATTTCGAGTTCAGCCGATTGCAAAACACCAGAGCACCAAGTGCGCTCGCTGTTGGATCTATTAAAAGTCGCTGTGGACTAATTATAAGTTCTTTGCCGATTCACTTGCCACAGCGAACGCAACGCAGTGACGCGGAGATGTTTGTATGTAAACGTCTTCGCGCGCCGCCTTCATTCGGCACCCACAGCAAGCACACCAGTTAACCGAAAGTTAAGTTTTGCTTCGGGATTAGTGAATGTCGAGAAGTCAAACATTTTTGTTTAAAACTTTCTTACTCAACTTCCACTGCCGTTCGTTTCAAGCGCCGCTTCACTCTTATGCTTGCTTGCTTGCTTACCGCGCTTTTACTCTAGTGAGCTTCGAGCTTACGAGGCACAGCTGCAGCTTTTACAACACTTTGCGCAAAATGAAGTCCTCTCATTTCGGTTTGATTGTTTTTATTTTTAGCGAATTAAAACTTTTGCTTCTAATTAAATTTTTACACAACAGAAATTATACAAGTTTATTATGCCACAACGGAGTAAATAAGGAAAACAATGCAAAATTAGTAAACACGCCACTTACACTGCCACTGGTGATCACAAAGGAGAAGAGTAGAAGTGAAAATAGATAATAGTAATCTCCTTCAATGACAAGAAGTTGCAGTGAACAAGTGAAGGAGAGTAGATAATTTTTTCCAATTAGAAAATATTGGTAATTTCCATTTTGCTGTTTAGTCGAAATATTTTCCTAACGCGTTTTGAACACCCTATTTTTTTAGTGTTTATGAAAATATAACTTTATATTGCTACAAAATTTGACTTGAGAAAATATGTTTTATTTTTGATTACTTTTTCAAAATGTCTTAACAAATTATCAATCAGCACGTATTATTTCAAAATATAAAGCCTTGAAGCCCAGTTCGTTTTGTAGCAAAAGCATATTTTAAGAAACTATTCAATATTGCAATCAAAAGCCCGCTGGAAATAATAATTTCTAATGCGCGCCACAAAAATCAAACCTAGATTATCAGAGTTAGTTTAAAATAAGCAAATTTATATCTATTAAATCATGAGCCTAATATATAGATATATCTTGCATTCATCCAAATGCTGGCTTGACAAATCTACATATTAAAAATATTAATTCACCTCCGAATGCCTCATAAATTGCTTGAGCACCTTTTCTATGCAGGCCTACAATGAAAGTTTCGCTATTTCCTAACAATCTATTAAAGTATTTCACTCATTTCGAAAACACCCTTTTTTTGACCCACTCTTTCATAGCTTCACGTAGAGCGTTTTGCACTTAAAACTAGTTTTTATTAATTTATTCTTGCAGACAATAAACTAGTGTCTCTGAAAATTATCCACACGCGCAGCCAAACATTAGTCGGCAATAAAAAGCACACTTTGCACTTTCCTCTAAAAACATTAAAAAGCCATTAGAAGTAAGTGATGTGTGAAAGTTATACTCATATAATAGAAGCAAGGGCGAGAAATGTGTAAAACTGCCTTTAAAATTTCGCAGTGTGTGGTTTGTTACATAATAAAAAGTATACCATATACTTTTCACTAAAGAGTTACATAATATTTTTATATACATACGTAGTACATATACAGGATTGGCTTTATTATTACTCTATATATTCCCAACTTCCCAAATCAAGGACTGATCGGTCCACTTGGAGGATTTGGTTGCATGTTTTGAAGGAAATGAAGCAAATCGAGGAGCACTTTTTTTTTTCTAGAAACCCCAATATTTTAGTTACAAAGCTTTAACCTAGTGTCTTAGCTAAATAATGTAATCAAAATATAAAGCCTAATTCTTTAAAAATCGGCGATTTGGAACACGTTTTTATTTTTCAAAATTTCTCAGTAAATCGAAATTTATTTTTTCAACCAGTAGTTTAGAAATTAGAATTTAGAAATAAAAATTTTTGTATCCCGCATCTGTGTTCCCAATTTCGCGCCTTTGCGTATGCTACCCACTACGCAAATTTGTAGTGGTGATCCGCTGCAGGAAAAATTTCATTCAATTTGTTGCCGAAACCTCAGATTTCTACCAGGCGACCAGGAGCATGTAACAAGCAGCCACCGAATACGAAAATGCTTATAACTTCTGAACTACTGGTTGTCGAAAAAATTTATAAATGCAGAAATTTGCAGAATCGCATGGGACATATTTTTATTAAAGAAAAAATAAATTTGGATTTACCCAGAAATTTAGAAAAATAAAAATGTGTTCCAAATCACCGGTTTTTGAAGAGAAAATCGTCAAAATGATTCTTTCTGATAATCTTTCTCCTAAGTGAGGGTGTTAAAATGGGGTGTGTAAGGATTTCCGAGTATCTCTATATTTATTCCGAGTCCAAATTCAAATCGAATATTTTGCCCATAGACGTTTAGTGTTTGTTGATAATATCCAACTTTTGGTTTGATAATGCTTTTTGACAATCAGGCATTGCAGATCTGATGGGGTTAGATGCCTTAAGTATTTATGTCTAAATTTTCAAGATATGCTCCCCTCAGCTCGCTCTTCGCTCCCTTCAAGAAAGTGGCCCTCTCTCTTTCTTTCTTATCGGTTAATACCTTAGTTTGAAATAAACTTCCAGAGTTAGGTACAATAAAGAAGAGAGAGATCTATACATAAACGATAAAAAAATATGACCTCTGTTACAGAGTTTATTTCGAGATCGTTGGTATTAATTAGGCCAATGCTATGCAAATTATTGTATCGGGAAGACTTAGCTCTGAGTATTTAGGATAGAAGTTGGTGAGCAACGTAGCCGAGGTTAAAATTGTGTTTCTTGTCTCATATAAAACTTTTACGCAGAAAGGAATCCCTCAAACTTATAAACCATGCGAGTGAAAACGTTTTGCTCAATATTTCGCTCTTCTAGAATTCCTAAATTAATAGAAATTAACATTTGTGATGAATTTTCGTGTATGGAAATTTTTATATTTTTAGTTTTTTTATTAAATACATTTTATTCTTAATAGTTCTTTTAAAAATATTTCCTCAAAATATGTGTACATTAAAACTTAACCTAGAAATGTATGCGTATATATTTTTTATTAAATCAAAATTTCATAAATCGAGTCCAAAAGTCGTGTGGAAGTATTTTTAAACAAAAATGATATGAAAGCAATCAAATAATATAAATCAACATTATCCAAATGACAAAGAAAGTGTAGCGCTCTTCAACTCCAGCGTCAACTTCATTAATATGCATTTCATGCTTCAAGCACTCCACTCTCCAACGCAAAGTTCCAACAATTTACAGTAATCTAGTATACTTCACGCAACGATGCAAAATACATACACACACATCAGAATGGATTTGTACAGAAATTTCTCCTATCTAAGCATTAATCCGCAGGAATCGCGCCACCAACACGCACAAACCGGTCGCACTCAGCATGGTCACGTGATTGGCATTGCCGAGACGTGGCGTTGCCGCATTGCAGCCATCCTCATAGCAGGTGCAGATCCTCTGCTTATACCCCTCATTGTCAGCATCGAAGCAGTAATTCGTCTTCGCGCTCTTGTCGTTGTCCAAGCGTCCACAGCTGCGTATGATGCGATTCTCGCCGCTCACTTCGATTTTCGTAATCGTCTTGCGGCAAAACATATCGGGCGACTCGCATTCGGTTAGGAATTGCTCGTCACGTGGCGCACGCGGTGTTATCAGACGCAATTCCGTGCAATCCTCCTGCAGATGGGAGTTACACTGGTGACAACGGATGGCGTTCACTGTTGGAAAATGAAAAGAAGAGAAAGGCAATTAATGAAAAGCGTTTAAAATACTAATTTACTTTATTTCAAATAATTGCAAAAAATTCTAAGTTAGAAGGCATGTGTTTGGTTCTGTAGTTATATGTTGCGAGCTCTTGAGCAATCTAAAACTTATTTATATGTATTCCTTCCTACTCCCCAACTGGACCCACTAGAAAACATTTTTCAAAGTGGACAGCAAGTCCGAAATAAGGCGTGTTTGCATTGTGAAATGTTTACAGACAGAGACACTTAAACTTTTTTCCAATAGGGCGTTCCCAGACAAACTAATTCGATAAGAGCGAGGTTATGAGGATAAATAGAAGGGTTAAAAATCATGAGTTAAGAGCGATTTTGTGACGATAAACTGCGGAATCGTTGTAAATTTCGCCCCGAGAGAGGCTTTCAAACTAATTCTTCAGTACGCCTTACCAACACAAGACGAAACCATAAGATAAGAGCGAGGTTATGAGAAATGTGTGTGTGTCATGCATGCTATATCAACGAGAGATCTTTACAATATAAGTCTTTGAAGAAGTGTGAGGTGTGGTCAAAAACCACGAAGATATGGACTTAGATATGTTCCAGCTCTAGTAAAGACAATTTTACGGCAAAAGTTAATCTCTCCTAACCCTCGTTTCATATTTCACATTCTAACCACACTTATCCCTAACTACAACATTTAATAATAATTTTAACCACAAATTTGGTAATCACTTTCATTATTCAATTCCAGTTGGTAAATATATTTTATTTTTCATATTTTCCTTATTTATAAAGACGACATCAAAAGTTGCACAAATATTTGGCGCCACAAGTTTCACAATATCCGCCTCAACTCTACCAGACAAATGGACTCGAAAGAACCCATTCTATTGTGTAATAACGGTAATGGCGCAAATATAATGGAATTTACGAATCATCACAAAAAATCATTACGGTCATTGCAGACAAGTGTTGTCCATTAAAATGCAATAATGCTTTGTCATATACATTTGTCTTTGAGGAGAATAAATAAAAATTTCTTCCATTTCTTTGCTTCAAATTAATTATGGTAAAGTGTCACCAACGAACAACGCACAAGTGGGTTTTACTGAGTGACAAATGAAGTATGAAGGACACATGCCAAATTTGGCAAAACAACAAAAAGTTGAGTAGTTGTAAAAGTAATGACAGCTATTTTCGTCCACTTGAAGAGAGAGAGAGATACAAAGTGACAAGATTTACTAGAGAAAAAAGAGACATTGCTTGAAATTAAGTATCAAACGAAGTTCTCCGATTAATAGTCGAGTCTTGAACATTAAAAATATATGTATCTTGGCTTTGTGAAACCAGGCATCTAAACTCATGACCTTAGCCACCGGACAAGTTGTAATAATACTACAACCTTAACCCTTTAAAACGCAATATTGAAATCCCTTTCGTAGTGGTAACTTAATTTTGTATTCAGAGTCCGTTTTGTATCGCCTTCTTCCCTCACATAATTGACATTTTACATATATCTATGGTAATAATGCTTATCTCAAACCCCCAACAATTCAACTTGTTAACCCGGCAATTATTTAGACAGCATATTTCATTAAGTTCACATTAAATTTCACTACAAATTCAAATTAGCTGATCAAACGGACAGGCTAATTGTCCTTTCGTTTTCATTTTCTCCCTTGAAAAGTGAGTACTGGCACGGGCCTTGAAACGAAGCCGTCATGCACGTGTCAGTCGGAGCCTTCGCACATGCAACAAAATACAGCAGATAAATGTAGGCAAGTGTGGCAAAGTGGCATGCAACTGTCTAAATAATCAACCGACTGAAAAATATACATTTTTACATATGCAAGTATTATATATATCAGCTGACAAGTGGAAATTGGTAAAGTGGCACTATTGTAAGTTGCAATTGCCTTTATTGTTACTACTGTCAATTTGGCAAATGTCAGATGCTTGACATTTACTCGCGTACGGTTCTTGTGTTACATTGAAATATGTAACTATATATAGTTATACATATGGTACATACATACGTGGGTACATATTTGGAAAGTACGCAGCTTTCCCATAGAGAAATATAAAGAGTATGAAAATCCGCAAACTGAGTTTTTGCCACTATTTAAGGTGGCGTTCAATGTTTCAGGTTTCTAAAGAGGGTAGTGAGCGAATAAGTCAACGCATTCACCTTTGATAGTTTTTTCCATATCGTATCAATTAAGATATTTTTTTATACTTAGTGCTCTCGGGTAGTTGAAAAAGTAAGCAACGGAACTTGAAATTGAAAGTGGTGTGAGCCAAATTGTTCTGAGAAAATATCGCAGCTTATTGAAAGTTATACGGAAATATAACTTTACGAATTAGACAAGGGAAGAAAATAGTTTCTACGAAAAAGTTGGATAGCGTTTCTAATTTAAGATTTTATACCTTGAACAAAGCATACTAAGAGTGTCACGATATTTGCAAAACTAAAAAAAAAATGTCAGAGACCCTATAAAGCGTTTATAACGGGTTCTCCAAGTAGATGTTCTTCTTTCAATAGCTTTTTTTGACAGATCACGCGTGAGTCGTGTCAAGCTATCATGGTATTTTTGTTCAGTAATCTTTGAGATTTCATCATGAAAAGACTTAACGTTTACAAATCGTTGAAATTAATTACGAAAATTCATATGGTCAACATAATCAGTCTACTGAGCTTACTATTCGCAACACGATCACCCATCTTGAGACCCAGAATTCATTATTAGATAATATTCGAGCGAATATAGTAGGCTACATCCAGCAAACAGTGAAGAAAATATAGAAGCCGTAGCTGAGAGTGTACACGAAGACCGTGGAGAGTCGACTAGGCGCCGTTCGTTTTTATCGAAATCTTAATACAGCTTGTGAAAGAACTGCAGTCGCTCGACGGGTTCTTGAAATCTTCCCAGAAGATCCGACGTTTTCGAGCTAAATTTTGATAAGTTCATTTCTGGATCGAAAAGCAACCTGAAGAGATTCAAGAGCTGCCATTTCATAAAAAACGGCTTGGTGTGAGTTGTGTGCCGGTGGAATTTCTATATTTCTTCAAAAATGATGCCGGTGAGAACGTATGCGTGAATAGCGACCGTTATTGCGCTACGATAACCGACTGTTTAATGGCTGAAATTCAAGATCGTGATCTCGGCGACATTTGGTTTCAACAAGCCAGCGCCATTTCCCACACATCACATCAATCGATGGATTTATTGACAGAACACTTCAATAAGCAGATATTTTTACATTTTGGGCCGGTTGGTTGGCCACCAATATCGTGTGATATCATATCGTTAGACTTTTACCTGTGGGGATATGTAAAATCTAAAGTCTATGCGGACAATCCCGCTTCGATTCGAAGCAAAACATCACGCATATCATTCGCCTGTTACCAGTCGAAATGCTCGACCGAGTCATCGAAAATTAGAATATATGTACATATATATTTTTGAATATATATTCTTCACTGCATTTAATTTCAGACAAAATTGCATTATTTGTCATTGTTATTGAAATCAAGCACGTGCGAAGGAAAACAAATTCGAGGTAATAATATAGTATATACTATATAGTACATATCTATGTTCACATGCACCCATATTTGAGCTAATCTAATCTAAAAGAAGGGTATTCACTTAAAAAAAGTAATATATATACAATATATATATATTAAGGTGAGTCAAAAAAAACTAACCTATCGAAGTTCTTTTGATATTTTTTCACTTTTCAAAACTTTTAAATTTACCATCTTTTTTTTTAAAAAAAAAAAGCTCACTAATTTTAAAGGTTATTTTAAACTATACAAGCATCCGCGCGGTAAAGACTTAAGCTTAAAAGGTTGAAAAGTTAAGCTACTTTTGATTAAAAAATATTTTTTACATGTTATTAAGTGGGAATCTTTGACTGCACATCGGCACTTTTGAATATTAAGCTAAAGAGTCTGCCTTGCAAGTTATTTTTGTCTCTGCATACCATGCGATCAAGTTTGATCCGGACTGAAAAAAAATACATTTCCACCTATTAATTTTTCATATAAAGCACAAACTTCACATGAGCATAGAAAACGTTGTACTAATCTAGGATAAAATTTAAATTTATCGATTCGGTTTTCACGTGCAGTATAATTGGGCCAGTCTGGGTGAAATTTGGTCAGAAGCTATAAATTAGGAAGATTTGTTTTTGGCTCACTCTAATGTGTAAATACTATAGTACAGTAGATTCTCTGCCCACATACATATATGTATGTATATACAAATGTGTTTTATTACTTTCGAATACATGTTTGTATGTATATCTGCAGAAATGTATATTAACCTCGCAAGGAAATAAATCGAATTTTTCCCTATTTATTTCGACTTTTCTCGCCGCAGTAACACAAAATCATAGCACCGCAGATGCAACTCAGTTGCCGCCGTTGCTGCAATATTAAATTATTGTTATTGTTTTTTTTATTCGCGGCATTAAACGCATTTTCTAATCAAAACAAAATGGAAAACAAAAACAAAAGAAATTGAAGAAAATTTAGCTATCATATGTTCAGTTTACATATGTAAATATAAATGCCATAAAATATATGTATATGTAGTACTTAATGTGTTCACCCTGCTGTTGCGAAAGTGAAAATATGAGGAAATGCAAATAGAACTAAGAGAAAATGGAAGTGATAGATAGTGGTGGCATATATTAAACAATAACATATAATGTTATCAATATTATTTACTATTTAATTGTGTGTTTTCAAAAGTATATTGGAAATCATTAGCAATTGCCGGCTTTGATTCGTCATTTCTCTGCTCGCTATGATTGTGTGCTACTCTCTTAACAAAATTTTACATGTAAAAGCATCAGCAAAGCTATCGAGTTGAATTGATAGAAGAGAGTGCGCGGATACCTCAACAAAGTGGTATAGCCGTTATCTGCAATTAGCCAATTCAACCAAGTTTTGGTTTGCATATTTCAGATCACATTTACTATTGTGAAGTGTTCAAATTCAAATCACTACGGCAAACACAAATTTATTTTTCTTAGTGTACATATTTTTGAAAGTTATGTTAGGTTACACTGACCGGGTGTCACCCCATACATACTGGTCCTTAATCAGATCAATTTGTAGGTGTCAGACGACAGCTATGTGAGTTTGAAACAGGTGAAGTATTCGTCATTCAGGACGTAAACGCTCTTTGCGTACTTTAAGAGCGACTCAAAAATCTACGTTTTATACTTCGTCTGGTCCCTTGAACTGCGAAGCTCCTAGATATCTAATAGCCTTAACAGGCGGCAGCGTTAATCCGTATTAATTGTGCACTTAGTCTGCTTTAGAGGCTTCAAAAAATCGATTTTTTTGAGGATTTTTTTGGGAGGAAAAGATATAATCGATTACAGCGAAATTCCTAGGATTTATATTCGGACGGCGGGCAGAATGCAGGTCGCAATTTCTATCGGAAACAAAAAATTCAAAGAGATTCATATTTTTTTAATAATTTATCTTCTAGTTAAACTAAGAAAATTCCGAAAAAAAGTGTAAAATTTTATAAATTATTAAAAAATTGAGAAAAAAGTGGTTTTTGACCAAAAAAATTTTACTTTATGCTGTTTAAAAATATGTTCAAACTTGAATTTTCTTAGTTTTTTAGTTTAAATAGAAGATAATTTAATGCCAAAGATAATAAACTTTGCCTCAATTCCATACGACGTTTAGTTATTTTTGTATCCTGCCCGCCAATTAAGAAAAATCGTAAAAATGAAGAACCGAGAACACTCGCTTCAAAGTTTTCGCTTTCTGCCCAAATGCTTATATACGAGTATCTGCTAGTATATGATATATATAACTTTGGGGACATTTTCTTAGATAATTTTTAAAGATATTTAAATAAAAAACAAAAAATCGATTTTTTTAAGCTTCTAAAGCAGGCTTCCCCTTAAGGCATTCCATCTTGGCCTGATCCAACTGAGAGCCCTTTCGGAAATTTCATTTTAATATAAAACGTTTTTAGTCATTTGCGTTATTGCTGTACTGGCTTGGTAGCCACACGCATGCCACTTTTGGCAGTCTTATCAGTTATTTTGTTTCCCGGAATTCCTTTGAGTACTGGAACCCAGAATATTCGTACTTGCAGCCACTACATCTACTGCCTTTCTGCTTTAAAGGATTAATATAACATTATTATTTGAGCATCTGGTATAGTTTGTTCGATTCGCCGAATAGTAACGTTTGGCGAACCGAAGGCAGTTAAAATTTACCTCTACCCCGCCATTATTGAAACCTCTTTAACGAGCTAGATATAAGTATATACATACATACACTAAATAAATGCGAGCACGTTGGCGTACAATTTTTTCACAAAAAAAAGAACAAAGTGGTGTTAATTTGGATACAAAATAATAATTAGTACTAAATTGTATGGATTAGGAATCTTTTGCATGTGAAATTTTTCTGGAGAACAAATTTAATTACCAAGCATATGTGAAATTATTGTGTATTTATGTTTACTTTGGTAGTTGGACCGGTGCTAATTAGACACAACTTTGCGTATGAATGTGGTGTTTTTTACGGTGCAGTTGGAGAAATTAGAGAAGCATGGGAATTCTTTTCACATACTATTTTACATACATACATATTTTTTTATACATACATATGTATTTTTTATTTATGAAAAAAATTATGTTTATTTTAAATGTTTTTGTTATACATAATACGCAATAGAGGGAAAAATGTTACCAACTGACTTCCATACTTTTGAATAACATTCATTCTTAATGTTCAAAAACCTACTCTTAGGGGTTCCTTACAAGTTATAATATAGAAATAAAAATGTATTTCGTTTAACACACTTTATAAATTACAAAAGCTAATATCGAATTAATGGATTAAAATGAAGTTATAATAGAGAGAAAAAATATCACTGCAAGGCAGGCTTTGTAGCTTAATTTTAAAGCTTAAAGTTAAACTTCAGAAAATCTCTTATCATTGAGGTTATGCTAGGTAAGATAGACCAGTTTGGACTTTTGCTAAGTCCAAGAGTAGTACTTATCTTTTAGATCATAAATTTTACTAAAAATTTCCTTTCGTGAATTTTTTTTTTTTTTCAATTCAAAAATTCGAATATTTAAAAGATATAAACAGTACATCCCATTGTACGCATTAGGCTATATTGTATCATTGGCGTGTTTAACCATTCGAACTATCTTTAATTGAATAACTTGAATTCTAGTCTGCGCTTGAAAATAATAACATCTACGCAGTAAATAGCAGACTAGCTAACTGCTGCGAAAACAATTAGCACTGGAGTGGCAAATAATTACTTATGTGCTATTTTTAAATTGTATATATAAATATATAAGGAGAACATTTCAAACTTCATATACGAAAAAAGAACTCATTAAATTAATGTGCTAATTTTTAATCATGGCAAATATACTTAAAAATTAACATTCTAATATCAACAAAAAATTTACTGCTAAATTTCATACGTAATATATTGGTACTATATCCTAAACAGAGCATATTCAGTGAGGCATGAAATTTGAAGAAAACGTAGAATAAATGATCAGTGTGACGTGCTCAGTCGACTTAGCCGTGTCCGTCACTCTGTATGTCCGTCTGTATACACGCGAACTAGTACCTTAGTTTTAGAGACATCGATCTAAAATTTTGCACATGTGCTTCTCTTATCAAGATACTGCTTATTTGTGATGGCCGACGATATCCAACCACTATAGGATACAGCTGCGACACAAAATGACCCATCAGCAGCAAGTTCATGTATGGAAGGCTCCTCGATTTGACAAATTATTTTCACGAAATACAAACTGACCTTTCAAAATTCAGAAAAATATCTTTGTAAACCCTTTTATGCTATAAGAAATGCAACTGTGAGTGGTATTATAGTTTCGGTTCAGTCGAAATTAATTTCTGATTTTTTAAACAAATTTATATGAACCCGCTTTTGAAAGCAATGACAATCAAAAGGCATGTGACTCACGCACAAACCAGTTTTGGTCGTTGCCAGATATAGTAGAGTGCTCAAAATATGCTGCATTGTTTACCTGATGGCTTGGCTCTTGACATTTCCCGCAGTCATCGCGATCTGACAGCCTCATTTCGCAGGCGTGTGCTGCCACCAGACTGTGACCAGTGAGTATTCCAATCATGTTCTTACAGTCTCTTCAATTAAAAATGAGGAGGAGCTTTGTGTATTTTTGATCTACCGCTTTTCACATGACTTTTGCAGTTTAGCATTCCGATAGATGCTCTTGTCCAAATCGTGGTAATCGTCGTTATCGGATGACATCTGTACACCTGGTAATCCTATCCACTATCTCATTACCATCGACGTCTTTGTGACCTGGCATCCAGTAGAAATGAAGTCACTTGTTCCTGGCGGCACTCTACACAACTGTCCTGCTTCCCCAGACAATTCTCTCCGACATGCGAACCAAGGTAACTGCTTTGATTGCTGCTTGGCTGTCTACGTAAATATTAACTGTGGAATTGTCTGCTGATGCATTATAGACAAGCTCCACAGCTTCCCAATAATAAAGACCTTTGCTTGAAGCATTATGCAGGAGCTCCTCCGGCGGCTTAAAAGTCTGCCTTATCCTAACTTTAATTAGTATATCCCCGCATAAACTCCGTCCTCCTTTTTCGAGCCATTGAAATCTATTAATTCTATCAAATTTATTTCAGACTTTTTTCTTTGACTTACAACAAAACATATAATTTATTTATATATTTATTATATATTTTATTATTATTTTTTAATAATAATGACAGGCCGCATAGATCTATAAAATTTTCATTTTACATGATTTATACTATTTGAATATACAAATGTATATATTTTTGGCAATTGTATAGATTTAATCATCCACAAAGGTCAAAGTGTCGATGTATCGTTGCGCTTCGGCGCCTTGCCATTGTTCCTAGGAGGCGCTTTTATTTCTGGCACACTCTACGCGCAAATAAAATGCATTTGTTTTAAATCAAAGCAAATTGAACAATTCGAAAATAGCACAATGGCGACAATATACTTATAAAAAATTGTGTATACTCATATGATGAATACTTAAACAAGCCGAAAATGTTTGATTACGTTGAAAAAGATAAGCCTATAGCCATATAGTGTTCATCGCATATAACAGACGTACATACATATGCATAGTAGATATGTTAATAGACATGCGTTAATCAACAACATAATTACGGATTGAACAAATAAGAACTTTATTTTTGTGATATCAAATTGGAATGACATATTCACGAAGTTACAAACAATAAACTTTTATCGTTTTACATTTTGTCTAATGCTTGATTGCACAGATTTTGCAATGAAGACAATTTTTTATGAAACTAAAATAAACTAATACCCTCTTCTTCTATTTGATTGTTGATATGTGCACTACCACCTATTTCAGCCGAGTTCGCCGAGAATGGCGTGTTTGTTGCTTCCATGTTCGAAAAGTGAAGCTCAATATAGCAAGTGCTCAATGTACCCATATTATTTACTCTTCACCCACTAGCTGAAACTGACAGTCTCAAATTTGATACAGTCTCAAAGCGCTTTGCCGATCTGTAAGGGTGTTATAATCCAGCATATAGGAAGGAGTTTATAGATACCACAACATCAATCTTCTCAGGATCGACCTTTCAACTTTAATTTCAGAACTGAAAGATTACGAACTAACTTAGTATCTGTAAGGGTCTTATAATCCAGTATATAGGAAAAAGTTTATAGGTATCACAGCGCACCGGCGTTCTCAGCTGTCCAAATGAGATCCTTCTTAGGATCGACCTTTTAACTTTACTCTCAGAACTGAAAGATTTCGAACTTGCTTACAAACCATACTCTAATGACACATACTTCAGATCTTGATACCCCATCATACGATATTCATCGGCTATCAAAAATCTTTGGCAATATTATTTCTATAATGAAAAACTCTCAGTTTTCTATATCATACGAGTATATTACAATGTGTGTATAAAGATGAACTTAAAAATATCTTTATTTTTGGAGAGATATCTTTACTTCTTATGTGCCTTCTCAGTCCAAAGTAATTGTAGATGGCAAGAATGTGTCTTCAAAAAAGTTGAGAAAGTTTTTGGTTTCAAAATTTGGAGAATATCTGGTGATATGTTGAAGTATGAGAGAAATCATAACATTAATCAGTTCATTGTAGGCTGATTTTAACCGAACGAAACCTTGTCTGTGATATTCAGTAGGCTTATTAATTAAAAGTGGACATAGTTTGTGGGATCACCTTCTTGTAATTTGAGCATGAAAAACCTAAGTCGCAACTGGCAGATCTGCACACTCCTCATACGACTTTCATAATTCATAAGTTCCCTTAGCTTCTCATATGAACTAACTCCCTTATACTCGGGTATTTAAACATTGAATGGCATTTCAACCTACCTTCCAGCACAGTCGCATCTACCGCTAAATTATCTAACCTATCGACGTCACGTTCATTCTACTCATTGAATTTATTACAACTTAAATAATAATTTAAGTAATCGGGTAGGTTCTTTAAGTAGTTTTGCATTTAACGGCCGGTAATTAAGTTATTACCCTGCTCAGCAATAAAATGCACTTAAATCAAATGAACCTAACTGAAACTAGTTAATAAGCGATAAGTCAACAATAAAACCAGATAAAACTGAAGTGTGTTCGTAAGGTTGTTCGACATTCATTGCATTTCATTGACTGCTTAACCGCAAGCGCCATTGTAAAATTAATTGTTTGATATGGGTATTTACTTAGTCTCAAAACAAGAGTATTACTTTTTCGCAGCTCGCAAAAGGGTGCTGATTTACAACGACATGCTTTAAAAGGATGATGAGCATTGAACGATCGGGATGTTCGGGAACATAAACGAAGGCCGAAAAGTGGTCGTTTAATCTACGAATTTGACGGTCGGTTGCAACATGGGCCAAATTTTTAATACTCAAAGAGATAGAGGCTTTTAACTGTCATTCTGTGGTATATCAGACTCGAGAGGTTATCAAAACTTTTTCTAGTCATTACAATATTCAAATAATTGAGCTCGTTGTGAATACCATCATTGCACCACGGCATGTTTTTGTATATAAGTAATACGGTAACATTTTTATAGCGTCTATAAAGTTGGCAATAAAACGCATGCGGTTAGCGAATAATAACACCATGTATAAATAGCGAATGCTAAAAACCTAGTTAAATGAGATTTATGAAAAGTGCTTGGAACTAGAAAACTTTAACACAAATTAATAAACTATTTTTATCGTACATGTGTTTGTATGTATAATAGACTATTTGTTTATAAATATTCATTATCAAGTAATCGTTTGCTTTATATTTTATGTTAGATATGAGAACTAGCTGTAATAAACCGTTGTTTGCGTCATTATTTTGCGACAATGGAATGATAAAATGCCATCTTTATAGTTTTTATATTATAATCCAGAGAATGCTCCGTATTGCGAGCAGTGGAAAGCTACACACGAATTATCATCATATACTAAATCGGAAAAACTCTGCTTTTATAGGCCCAAAGTAGTCCCCAACAGTCTTTGAACGCATATATGTCGGTCTGCCTTCCTATTGGATAAACCCGACTGTCGTAGGAACTGATTTTTTGTCCAGTTAAATAGTATAAATAACTTTATATAGGAAATAAGTCCGGACAATCATATACATATGTATATATTTTTCAATATGTTTGCTTAGGGTTTTTTATCATCTTGGTCAGATATAACACCTTACAAGATTTTGTTCGGCCAGTTCAATGCCGTCTCGTCAAATGACAAGATTTTCTATACAAATACTTGATTCCGATTGTTCACTTTGTATGATAAAATCTTCAAATGCAAAAGTTCTTCCAACTGGTAGAGAGTCTTCACACAGTAGTATAGTGGGAGGTTCAGATGAATGAACAGCTTTTTGAAGAGTCAGTGACGTGTTCAAAATTTCAAATCGATACCTCAAAAACTGCGGGTCTAGTTCGCGTATATACAGACAGACCGACATGGCTATACCACTCAGCTCGTTATCCTGATCATTTATACAAGTATATTTTATACGGTCACTGACGTTTCCTTTCGGATGTTACAAACATAGTGGGAAACTGAATATACCTTGTTCAGGGTATAAAAATTCTGACTCCATACGATTCTAGGTTAGATAGGTGTTATGGAACATAACGTTTACTGGTAACGAAGTGAGATGAGCATTTTTCACTACCAACTCTTGTTAGGCGTTCTTTACATTAAGTCGACGTTAGATTAGGCATTAGATCGCGTCAGATCACATTGGATGTTTAAAATAAAATCACATAAAAGACGAACATTTCTGTATATCACTTTTGTTTTAGTAGTTTTTTACATTCTCTATGTTCTAACTCTACTTATCCCAGTTAAGCTCGCGTCTGCTACATTCTCATGCCTCTTTTATGATTATATGATTCCTTTAATTCGATAGGTTAGAAACATTACATCGGATTCTTAACCCTGTTTTCATCTAACATTACCATTCTATTTGAAAACAGCCAACCCTCAGCAGGTAATGAAGATTTAGAAGAAAGCGTCTGAAAACTAATAACTCATAAATCTGTTAACCGGATTGAGGTGGCCTTAAGCCAGTGGGGTTCTCAATATGAATGATTACAATTAGGAAAATAATTCTTTCAAACATATTAATGTATTCCAGAAATCGATTAGCAATTTTTTAGATTTCTAAAAGAATACTTTAAAAATTAAAAAATATCACATGCTATTTAAAATATTATAGTTATACTTGAAAACTTACCCGATGGCATAAAACAGCAAAATATGATCATTATTACAGCTGTAGAGATGAATAGGGCTTTAGCTGAGGTTGTGTATGCCATTTTTTTATAATGAAGTATAACTTTTAATTTATAATACTACAAGTGAGATATTTTTATTTCATTAAATTGAAATTCAATTTTTAAGTATTTTTCCAACTGTAAATATTTTCAAACACTGCAAAGAGAAGAATTAAAAAGTAAATATTAAAATTTATAATTAATAAGCCTAAATGTATAGTAATAATAAAACAATTTATATAAAGCAATTGAATACACAACATATAAAATAAATTTAAATTTATAAAATCTACCAAATGAATAATATAAAATTTTATACTTAAAAAAGTATTGGATTACGTTCGCTTTAAACATAAAAAGTTTTACACTATTAGGTTCACCTTATTGTAGTTTTATATACTATGTTTATAACTAATTAGATTTGTCTAAGAAATATATTTATGACTATCATTCAGACATTCAGAAGTAAACTTTATAAAGTTCCTCTTTTTTATTTTATTGTTTTATGTCTCTTATTATTTTGTTATTCTCTCTTGCGTAAATGTTTCTGTTCGCTCTTCGCTCTTCGGTTTTGTTTTCGATTGCCGCCAGACAAATTTACTATACAACAATAATACATTGGAAGACGAACAAAACAAATTAAATAAAGGAAAGAGCCTCAGAATAAATTAGAAAAAAATTTTTTACGTCTCATTAGCTATGCATACTACATTCTTCAAGCTTTTTCTTAGTCGTAATCGTAAAAGTTGTTTACATTTTTCAAAAACCGGTCCAATGAGTCGCAAGACAATTGGAGAATTGTTTGTATTTTTTATTTGGCAAAAATGGTAGCATCAAATAAATAAAAAAATATGTGAATTGTATATTCATATGTATGTATGTGTGTGTTTTGTTTTTAGTTTCATAAAAATAAAAGTTAATTCGTATATAAAAACCAATATTAAAAACACATTTTAATTAAAATTTTTGTTTATTATTCTATGAAGTTTTATATTAGCTATATAAAGATCGTTCAAATTAATATATTTAAAATACTTTTCCATTTGTTTCCATTTTCATACATGACTTAGCAAGAAAAACAAATTAAATAGTTTCAAATATTGTTTCTACAAGAAGACAAAAGGCTCTTTAAAATAACAATAAATAAATGTAACGGCAGAAAATTTTAATTTTTGTGAAAAAAAAAAAATTTATATGTACATAAATTGAAACTTTTATTAATTCTAAGAAATGTTTGAAATTTTTTTTATAGTGATAAATTAAATTTAAAAAAAATTTATAACGGTATTTAAATTAATAAAAATTATAGTAATTGCTACAAAAAATATTTTTAAATTTAAAATATCATAAACTTTTTAAATTTCAGCAATATTATTGCAGAAGCTACAAATTAGACGTTTTTTATATTTCAAATTTCTAATTCATTAAAAATGTACTTAGTATCTTATAGCCGTTCATCCATAGTTTATTTACTTAATAAAATAATTTAATCTTGTATTTGTAAGAAGTTAATACAAATATATTCATATGTACATACATTGTACTCAACAAAAAATTGAACACTATTTTTTCTTTAAAAGTATACATGTATGTATTTTGAAGTCTCTCTGAAATGATGCTTAAGCCTAAAAGTGTATCTTCCACTCAAATTATAACAAATACCGTTAGCACGGTCCAGCTTTCATTTGATAACATTTTAAACATTTTAAATTGCACAGATACTTTCATTGATTGCTCTTCACCAATGACACGCAGATAAATATAATATTTATATTTAATAACTGCAGTTCCAATTAGCAACGGAAATTAACTAGCTGATTCATTTTACTGAATTTCGATAGCTAAAAATAACGCATGCAAGTGACTGGTGCACACAAGCGGCGAAGAAAGATAACCTCTCAATGGATCAAAGCGTCCAGACAAGCAAAGAAAATGCAAACAATAGAGAGCTAAGCGTGTATGCAGACATACATAAGTACATATATCATACAAAAATTATTTGATATATATGTACATACATATGTATAACATATTTAAATACACGTATATATTGATATGTATGTCGAAAATGAATGTTTTAGGGCTTAAAGAGCTTGGTTCAAAATTTTATCGTCGTTTATTCCAGTTAAAAATCGAAATGAGATTTCAAAAAAACTACCGTTTTATAATTAACTTTGTTTTTATAATTAACTATACATATGTATATATGTATATATTTTAACCGCTTTAACGCACACATCGTTATCAATGCAGCACTTAACGCTTCGCTTATCTGGACTTGAGTTACTATACCATGTGACCACATATACACATTTATGAGTATTTTTATATAATATTTTATTTATTATATATTTAAATATATTTATATAAATTAATTTAATTTGTATATTTATTTACAAAAACATGAAAGCAGAAATATATGCATACGAATTTACAATAATTATTAGAAAATTTAATTTAACCACAGCAGAGGGCTAGATCAACGCAAAGAGGGCATACAAGATGGCATTATAAAAAATAATCAAAACAAAATAATTTTTACGGCTTCAAATCCAAAATAAATTCATTTATTACAAGATTTTAATGATACCAACTCCTTTTTAATTAAATTCGAATTAACTTCAAAGAATGAATTCAATACTTTATTTTTTTTAGTTTATTTAAAAATCAAATAAAAAAAAACAAACACATTTTTAATTAAATGTTTTAATAGAGATATAATTTAACTTTTTTAATATTTTCTGCTTTCATTAATGCCTTAATTAAAACGATTAATTAAAAAAATTAATTATTTTTAATAAATTTACAATTTTTGAACTATTTTAATTAATTAATTAATTTTCATAATTATTATTAATCACTTAATTACAATTAGTTTACTGAGATTAAACTACTAATTAAAAAAGTTTATTCATTTTATCAAAAGGTTATTACTTTAAGTAATTACTAAGACTATTTAATTACAAAACTGAATTTCCTAATTTCATTATCTAAAATTAATTCTTAATTTTTGAATGGTTTTTAAACTTTTTTAAATACATTTAAACCAGAAGTAGCCTAAATAATTAATTAATTATTTACTTAATTACAACTAATTTACTGTGATTAAATTACGAATTAAGGAAGTTTATTAATTTTAGCTACCAGTAATTAAAAGTAAACGAAATAGCTAAATAAAAACATTCACCTACTCTAAGTACATAATTACTAAAATTATTTAATTACAAAAAAAAATTACTAATTTCATTATCTAAAATTAATTCGGAATTCTTGAATGATTAATTTAGTGATTTTTAAATTCGAACTAGCCGCAATAATAAATTACTGAGTAATTTTAATTATTTAATTATAATAAATTTATGGTACTATAACTAAATTTCGAATTAATTAAGTTCATTTATTTAATTTACCGCTAACTAAAATTAGAAAACATATGTAATTAAAATAAAAGTATTCAACTACATTATATTTTTGCTATTATTTGTATTATTATTATTAATTAAAAAATAACAATTATTAAATCTCTATTTGTAATAATTTTTATAGTTTTCTGAGACAATTTTCCATATTTTCGGTATATTTAATGGTTATTAATTAATTTAAATAATTAATTTAATTTAACAGTAATGAATGAATTAAATATATAAATTACTGCATTTCTCTAGTTAAAACTAACTAAAACTAATTTAAACCACTCGCTTTATCTGCAACCACATGTAATTAGCTCGTTTATTTAATGAACTATTCAAATTCATTCACTTCCTCTAATTATAATTCAAATAAACACTCCCAACGGTAATTAAAATTATTTGCACACACTCACAAATACTTTTCACCAACCTGTTGCACTTAAATATTTACAGCATACACTTAATACACGCCAACGCTTTGCTATATTCAATATTTCCCATACAACGCTTTATTCACTTCGTTATTTAATTGCAATAATTTTGTTACGATCGACTTGTGGTTAAACACGAAATTAACGTCCGTACACGCGCACGTCTCAAGCGAATCTGAATCTGAACTTGTAAATGTTTTTAAAAATCAAATTTTAATTTTAAATTATTTCCCATTTTCCTTTTTGTTTTGTAAATCAAATGGACGGTATTGAACATACATACACACATACACAAACGCGTAAACAAAACACAATACAAACACGAGATTAACACAAACACGAGATTAACACAAACACCGAAGCGTTTTGTGACCGACGTCTGATTTAGTACTCAGTAATAAACTCACAGAAATCTAAGATGACTCTACTCGTGCTACGTACGTATGTATGCATGTTCATACGTATATAGTTAGTATCGCACTAGGTGGACAAACAGACAAACGATCAGTATGCAATAAGCAAACGATCGCTGACAAACCGACGACGGCAGTGAAATGCGTAAAATTGTGGGAGAATTGTGGTCGAGAATGTCAATGGTACGGCCGACTGACTTTCTACGAGAGTTATTATCGCTTAATGAGTTGTTGCGGTGAGCGAAAGAGCGCAACGAAAGAAAGAGCGTTGCCGCAAAGCGCTCGTGTAGTTGTGGTTACAACAAGTGGTCAGAACACTTGTGCGAGTATTTGAGATGAAACTAAAAGCGCACACCCTTTGCCGGCGTCGGTGACTATAAAAAGCAGAGGAGATAAAGTGTGAATATTCAGAGTTCAAATACACATATTCATATGTTAGCATATGTAGCAGGGTGACTACCCTGTAGGAAAGGTTAGAATTGAATGACATATAGATGTATGTATATGTAACTGTAATTTATTTTCATACTAATAGTTGAGATATGAACCTCGTAATGGTGATATTTTTATATCCCGAAAAGGGTATATTAAGTTTGCCATAAAGTTTGTAACATCCCGAAGGAAACGTCAGAGACTCCTCAAAGTATATACTTGTATAGGGTTGTCAAATATCCCTTCCGCTTTTTTGCTCTTTATTCTATGCTTTATAAAAAGTGTTACAGTGATCGGATTTAATTCAAATATGCGCCGTTTCGTTCGATAATCTGTTTCCAGCTAGACGGCAACTTCATAACACCCCCCCCTCCTTATTTGCGAAGAACTCGGACAGCCACTTCTCACAAGCCTCTTTTGAGTTCAACTTTAATCAAAACTTGGTCAACAGAGAGAAATTACATGAGAGTTGCCATATGGTAATTTCATTTGTTGATATGAAATTTCATTTGTTGATATGTGCTCTTCAAAAGTGGATTTACCGCAATACCTCTAGAAAATTCGATACCTCCTAAAAAGTACCTTATACGTAAGTTAGCGCGTGTATGCAAATCTGAGTATTTACAATTGATAAAAGCTAAGGTATGATTTTAAAAAATTTCATATAAATGTAAATATAGTATAATATATAAAATTGATTATTTGACAGAGAGCTAGATTAAAGGCTGACTGAGTCAGTAAGAACTACATACATACATACATAAGTTCATAATCGTAATAAATCATGCTTGTTTTCAGCAGCTTGCAACTGCAAGTCAAGTTTATATTATTGAATATTAATCGCATGTAAACAATCTTTGAATAATTCGAACAAACAGGTTTGAAATGTAAACAAGCGCAAATAAGATAAACGATAATCAAATAAATTAAGTAATTGATTATACTTTGAAACCAGTAAGATTTAATTAAGATTTTTTAGTTCAAACAAGAAAAAAGTTAACTTCGGCTGCACCGAAGCTGTAATATCACAAACGCAAAATAGTCTTTAAATAACTTTAAACGGTCAATATGCTATAATGACTCGATCTGTTCGATTTCTTCGGAGATTCCACCATTATCTTAAACAAGAATCTATATTCCTTTGAAGATGTCTCTTCAAATGAAAAAGCTTTCCATACAAGCACTTTACTCCGATCGTTCAGTTTGTATGACAGCTATATACTATAGTGGTCCAACGGCAAAGGACGGGTGCACAATTTCAGATCAATATCTTAAAACTGAGGGACTACAAGTAGTTCGTATATATACAGACGGACCGACAGATATATGTATGTACACATCAATTATCGGCTATGAGAAATCATGTTCTCCTGTCGTGTGTTTGGGATGTTGGAATTTTACATGTTTTTATAAAAGAAATTATTAGGAGTTCTCTCAGTTCCATCGCCGTTCAGTTTTGGACAACTTAATGAGCTCAGTAAGTTTGGGTCAAACTGCAGTCCTTAGTTATTCGCAAAGGTACGAACTGAACGAAGGCATTTAAAAAGCGCTCAGAGTACGTATCTCTTCAGTGAGGTCGCAGAGTCTGTTAAAATTCGCGTCAACAATGATTACTCCTCTTGAACTTAGCAAGTGAACTCCATCTGGTATTGCAAGGAACCAAACTGATCTATGCGCGGCTTATTGACCTACCAGATTAACCTAACTTAACGTATCTCTTTTATTTTAAGTGTTCGGACTGGTAATATTCTCATCGGTACCCATGCGGCATAACTACTTATTGCAAGAGCTGACTTCGTCAAAGTTGTCTGGAAGTTAGCTGGAAGATGGAATCATCTGAAAACTTCCTTTGTCCCTGTTTTTTTCAAGATTAAGCCGCTTGTCTCTCACTTCTTTCGCCATCCACGACAACTATTTGGTTTAGAAAATAGCCCTCATAGCAGATTTACTTAAAGCATTTCGTTGTCTATAAAGGTTGGGTATCCCCTGGAGAACATGACTGAAATTGTTAAAATTTGACTTCCAACTTAGTTTTTCTTGCCTTTTCTTGAAAATTCAAAATCGGGTTTCGTACTATTTAAGAACTCTAAGCCACATCTAGCTCTATTCGGATATTGGAAGTTATTTTTAATATTTTCTAATTTCCTTTATTTTTATTTTTATTCAAAACAGATATGTAATTTTTTGTTATTCGGTTTATTGCTTTTATATTATATTTTTCTTTTAACAATGAAAAATATTATTTTTCTTATAAACGCTGCCTAACCATTCAAATCATGGGTTCCTTGAAGGATCTACCCAATAAGAAGTGCAAATTTCGACTAATCATACATATAAAAAGAATTTTGCGAAAACTAAAATTTCAAATATTTTATTATTTTCTAATATCATCATTGTGCCTAAAGTAGATTCACAAGGGTATATGTAAATTAAATGCGCTGAAAACCCACTTTAACAGGATTTTACTAACTCTTTGGAGGGTAAGTACATATGTACATGTATAGACTACTTGAATATACTAGCCTATACCAAATCAATTCAGAATTTTATTTCCGTTTTGCAATGATTTTTCCTCTAGCGCTTTTGCTTTCAGAAATGCAGTATATATTCAGGCAAATACCCGCATATGTGTATGTAAATACATACATATATAACCATGTACTATACATACATATGTATGTATATAAAATAGCAGCAACCGCAATAACGATCAGCTGATATGAAATACCAATGTTATTGCTTTAACTATCTATAAAAATACAATCTCCATATGACTTTGTATTTGTGTGCGTATTATCTATATGCAATTAAATCCCACAAATAATTTATTTTTTTATTTGCATGGAAACAGATTGCGCGTTTTTTTCTAAATTAATCTTCCGCTCTCACAAACACACACATATTTATATTTGTACTTAACTTAAACTAATCATATTGATATGTTTGCTTAAATCAGTTTTTATTGGATTTTTTCGGTTAATAAAACAACAAAACTAGCACAGCCTAAGAAATATCACTTTTATAAAAATACTATGCAACAAAAACAACTATCAAAACAGTTCACACCGGTTGTATCCCGTATTACTCAGCTTAGATCCGCTTTCTCCGCTGAAGAAGATAGTCTTTTATTTGTGTTTTAGAAACAGAATCTCACTCAAATTTGCTGTTGCATTTCGAAAATCGTTAATTGAGATTATTTGCTCACTAAATATATAAAGAGAACTATAGTACACTCCCTCCCGTTGCAGAAAGTGTAGCAGGCTTTAATGAGTAATAAATCTTTCGAATTAGTGAGCAATCGGAAATAAATAAACAAATTAAGAAATAACGACTTTATAAATATTAAAAACCATGTTTCATATTTGGAGACAGAAATACATGCATAAATATAGTATTTCTACTTGAATTTACCAAACTATAGATATACGTATGTTAGAAGCTAATATAAGTACCTTCCTTCTAAAATATTTAACACAAAATTCCCACTGGCGTTAGCATTCAAAGCTCCAAACGTCACCTTCTGCCTACGAAGTCAGTTCAAAATATCCCACTTGATTTTAAAAATAATTTATAGGTTGATAAAGAATTTCGGTCTTATATGTAACATATCAATTGAACGTCGCCGGGCTGAAATATTTTTTTGGCAAAAATCGCTTCTTTTTATTCAACCTATTTTCCTTCGAGGGTGATATACTGATTATAGCGACTCTTCAACTTTTCGATACTCTTTTTGTAGTACGATTTGTCCTCTGCTTGAAAATAGGCCTCAGTTATGGCGATCACCTCTACATTCTGAGAACATAGAATAGTCGCGGGGGGCCAAATCTTGAGAACACGGTGAATGCGGAAGCAATTCGAAACCCAATGCCTGAGTTTTTGCCATCCTTCCTTTTTCTTCACAGGCGGCGGTTTTTCGTTGACTTCGATTCTTAAACGGTCCAATAATGCTATAAAAAGTCCTCCATTTTCAAGTCAGTCAATAGAAAGTATTCCATGCGCAACCCAAAATATAGAAACCATAACTTTACCAGCTGATTGTTGCGTTTTCCACATTTTGGTGCGGGTTCATCGCATGCAGTCCTCTCGGATGACAGTCGATTGGACTTCGGAGTGAAATGTTGGAGTCATGTTTCATCCATTGTCACATATTGATGCAAAACTCGAGCCGAATCATCAACTCGTGGTTGTTTTTGGTCAACAGAAAGTTCGCGCGGCACCCACTTTGCATATAGCTTTCTCATACCCAAATATTCGTGAATGATACGATGTCCAGTTAATACCTTTAGAGTGCCTGCTATCTCAAACAACTTCCTTTTACGGTCATTCAAATTTTTTTTGTGGACTTTTTTGACGTTTTCGTCGGAAGGAACATCTTTTGGGCACCTACTGTTTTCACCGTCTTCGGTGCTCATTTCACCACGTCTAAACTTAGCATACCAATCCTTGATGGTTGATTTTCCTGGGGCAGATTCGGAAACTCGCCATCAAGCCAAATTTGTGTTTCAATCGTGTTTTATCACTTCAAAAAAAAAATAATATTTTGAATACGCGAAATTTTATTATCACTTTTATTCACAATAACAAAAGTTGTTTCACTCAAAATGATCTAATTTGAACGTTAGAGCTAACTAAAAATCAGATAGATTTAATTTTAGTAGCGCCATCTATGTGCCATGGGCCGATTTCAACAATTTTTAGACACAAGATGACATATCTTAAAGACACCATTTGCACAAAAGCTCAATCTGTTAAGTTTATTTCTGTTTAATTTATGCAATTCGAAGTGAATGAATCATATGGAATTTAATATTATTTTGTATTTAGTAAGTTTGGTCACCCGCGTTTGCACTGGTCTCGTCATCATTTACGTATAACTTTATATATTAGGTCTTTGGCAAAATTTACTTCATATCCCAGATTTTCAAACCACAAGATTAGCGGTTCTGTTCAGAGGTTTTGTTACGTGGAAAATATTACTAATAATAAGACCATTTTAATTTATTTAATAATTTGTAATACCCTTCAAAGTAAGCATTTCTCACGCCTCCACGCAACCACATAATCGGTGGATATACTTGTATACTTGTAGTATAGATGTGTTTCTAATATTACAAGTACAAAGCGCCCTTTTAACGAAGCTTATGGGTTTAGCTTATCTTTATATTATTTTTACAATTTAATTTCATTCAAAAACAGATTTGTCTAAGCAATTTTCCGAGTAGACTACACGTTATAGTAACTACTTATTAAAATTCTACATACATTCCACTCACCCACTTATATCCATTCAAGCTCATATCCAGTTTAAGCCAGCTTAATCCCGTTAAAGGGCAGCTAACGTAATGCTAATATGCTTTAGCGAATGTCATTATAAAAAGTCAGTAGTAAAAACTACCACAATCGTTTTTATTGTTTGAGAGTGTAGAAGTTTAAGGTGTAATTACCGGGTATGCGGTAAAACTACGGCCAGGCAATTTATTGTAAATTGCCCAGCTATCAGAGGTGTCAATAAATACCTATGATGTTTAAATTATACTCATTAAATTCGTGCGCAAATTGATTTTTTGAATTATTAGAATAATAGTTTGATTTAAAATATACATAACTGTACATTAATTTGTCAGCAGACTATAATTAGTATTGTTTATTAATGTCAATTGGAAATGTTCACTTTTTAAATAAGTAAATACACATTTAATTGACAGTAAACATTAGCCGTCTCTTTTCATGAGAATTTAAGCATTGGCGAATCGAACAAACAACTGGTATAGATAAAATTGACTGGTATAACAATTTCACATATTTTGTATTGGATTAACTGAACTGTATTGTTGCTTTGAATTATTCTACATAAAAAGTTTCGGTAAGAAACCATTAACGGCTTTTCCTAATTTGCTTACGCATCTGAGAGTCGCAGGAATTCGGATTTGTTTTCAATTAACGGCTTTTAGCCTATATAATGTTATTGGCACCACTCGATACTTCGCCGTCAGTGATGATTTTTTTACGAAAACTTAAGCAATCTTAGCAACCCGATTTTACTGTATTTTTTCTTATTATCGAACTATTTTTTATACGGGTTCAATAGTTATTTTCGAGCAATTCTCAATGCATTCAATATTTTGCCTATTTTCGCTATTTTTTCCTGCGGATACTGCAAAATATAATTATCCCACTTGGTACAAATAGTTTTTATGTTTTCACAGGCGCGGTTTCGGTAAGAATTTTTATTGCTATAATAATTAATATAATAGAGAAAATGTTAAATTCACATCCTAATATTTCCTCGTTAATATCAAATTTTTAAAACAAAAGACCTCAGTATTTTACAAACCTTTTTGGAGTTGGTCATCTTGAATTTCGACCTCATTTATTTACCGCGAAAGTTCTGAAAATTTGGAAAATACAAGACTTTTTAGCTGTTTAAAAACCAAATCAACTCAAAAGCGAGTAAGTATACCTATAAGTAAAGTCTTTTCTGAATCATAAATTGTAATATATTGTATCTTTATTGTAGAAACAATAAGATGTGGAGAGTCCATTGCTGTTTAAAGCCGGAAAAAGAAATATACAGGTGAGTTTTTTCATATTTTTCACATTTTTTCGTAATTATAAAAATATATACCAACCCTTATACATATGCACATATACTTATATTTTAATTGCTCATCATAAGTTCCATTATTCCTACATTTAAAATACAAATCTGTGCTAGAAAACCGCAGTATTTCCACAATCTCACCTCAGTCGAAAAAGTTTGCGAACATATAATGCTTTCCTGACCTGTCTTCATGTTTTTTTTTTACATCCAAATATCAAATGAAAACTATATCCAAAGAGGTCTTTGATAATTCCATAAAGGTTTGAACTACAGAAAATCCATGAATTTCATTACAACGCAGATCTTGTCTAACAAAAAAATATAACAATGTGAGGTTCATATCTTTTAAGAAAAACCTAGAGATTACCATTCAGTTATCTATTTTCGCATTTTTTTTAGTAACACTAATTGTTATCCAACCTACTGTAGAAAATATGTATGCTCGTATGTATGTATGTATGTATATAAAATTACTGAAAATTAGTAAAGCACTGAGTTCTAAACGGCAAAAAAGCTTCTACTTGTCTTCTAATATTTGAACCTAAGCATTAGAAGCTTGTGAAAGCTTAAAATCAAATTTTCCGGCAACACAGGGTGGTATATGCATGTAATTTTCTGATTTTTATATTCGTTAACCGAAATATGAGCTTGAGGAAGTTAAATAAATATGTTGTTGATATTCAAAACATATGCTTATTTTCGATATTAATGTCTCTAATAATTTTTTCGTTCATCTTTGATTAAGGGTTCTGCAACGTCTTTTCGTCTATGGTATAGTACGTATGTATATGTATATTTGTCACAAGTCTATATCTACTTATGATAATTCTTCGATTCGCAATTTCTCTACTCCATGTGTTTGAAATCTATTCTCTTGTCAAAAATAATGTATAAAATTTCAAGAGAGTAAGTGGATACCACATTAAGTCGTAAAACCGCTTGCTATTCAAGCTCATTTTGATTGTCCTAGTCTATATGTTTAAACAAGTTTTTCATAGATTTGTTACTATCACAAAAGTTTAAAGGATCAAAGACAAGCACCAAATATCAATTTAGGAGAAATTTTATCCAGTACAATTTAATAGAATTTATGATGAGGTTCGAATAGCAATTACCCGCCTGAAGAGCATCAAAACGGCAAGAGGCGATTGCTCACCGGCCGAACTATTCAAATACGGCGGCGAAGAACTGACGAGGTGCATGCATCAGCTTCTTGCAAGATGTGTGAAAGACTGAAGCCCATCATCAACAAACGGATTGGACCTTATTAGTGTGGCTTTAAACCTGGAAAATTTACTAGCGACCAGATTTTCCCCATACGGCAAATCTTGGAAAAGCCGCCTTCGACAGTACGAAAAGAAACAGCCCCTATGCCACTATGTCTGAGCTTAGTAGCCCCGCAAAGCTTATGCGGCTGTGTGAGCTGACGTTGAGCAACACCAAAAAGCTGCGTCCGGATCGAGAAAAACCACTTCGATCTGTGCGATACCAAGCGATGTTTCAGACAAGGACACTCCCTATCGTGTGACTGCATGATGCAGCTTTCTTCAAACTAGATAAGGAAGTGAAGCGTATGGGCCTGGTTGTGAACGGGGGCAAAACGAAATATATCCTGTCATCAAACAAACAGTCATCGCAATCGCAACTTGGCTCACACATCACTGTTGAAAGTTATAACTTTGAAGTCGATATAATTTCGTCTAGCTTGGCCAATAGGTGCTACTTTGGACTGAGTAGGCAATTGAAAAGTTAAGTCCTCTCTTGACGAACACAGACCAAACTCTACAAGACACTCATCATTCTCGTTCTGCTGTATGGTACGGAGGCATGGACAATCAGTCGGCTTTAGGAGTGAAAGGTTTTGCGGAAAATTTTAGGTCGATGGAATGACGAGCTGTCCGAGATATACGGCGACATTAACATAGTTCAGCGAATCAAGAGACAGAGGCTGCGCAGCCTAGGTCATACTGTCAGCATGGATGAAAACACTCCAGCTCTGAGAGTATTCGACGCAGTACTTGCCGGTAGCCGCAGAGGAAGACGAAGACCTCCACTCCGTTGGAGAGATCTAGTGGAAAAGGACCTGGCTACACTTGGTATCTCGAAATGGGGCCAAATAGCGAAAAGAAAAAGCGACTGGCGCGCTATTTTTAACTCGGTTATAACGGTGTCTACGCCAGTAAAGAGGAAGAAGAAGAATGCAAATGAATTTGTTTATCCCAAATCTAACATTTAATTTACATACATACATGTTCTCATGCAAATTTACGGGCTAAAAATAAACGAAAATTTCCACCAGAAAATTATATTCGATTTAAATAACCATAAAACCAAAAATATGACTTAAAAGGCTTTAGAGTTGAAAAAACACTAACGCTCATACACATAATCGCAACATAATCGTATAGACAACAGATGCATAGCTAGTAGCACACGTATATATGTACATTTACAAAAACAAATCACTGTAAATACCAACGAAAAAGTATGCATATATGTATGTAAGCAAATTAAATAAATGAAAGTGGTAATGACATCAATTGAGGGTACAAATAGAGCCCTGTCCACCCGCACGGTCCACACACAGCCTGTTGAATAGTCAACGCAGAAAATCGTGAATTGCAGCAACAAAAGCGACAGCAATAAGTGGCGACGAACTACACTGATTAGTGAATCCATCAGCAACAACAAGCAAACACATGATCCACAGTGCAGTTTGAAACGATCGCGAATTCACAGCTGGACAGACAGATAATGGGCGGACAGTTGTACGCGTAGATCGGCCTTTTGTGCGGCGACAAAGAAACACACATACCTGTGACTATATATTTGTATGGGATGTGAGTACAATAGCCTCAAAAAATTATAATGCGACACATTTGACAAATGAAATAAAAAGAAAAGTAACATAAAATTTAATGAAACTAGTAAACACTGAGCGAATAAATCAGAGTTCGTAAAAGAATGTAACCGGTGCATACAGGTGAATTTAGAAGTAAATTTCAAGTGCATTAAGATCGATATAGACCGAACTGTCCAAATATTTATACATCAGCTAACTGTTTTTTCGATTTTAGATAATAGGAAAGGTCAGTCCTGTCAAGCTCATTATGGTTTAGCGAACCAACCTTTACCGCGACTTATAGTATCCAAGTAGTATAAATTGAGCCAGAGAATTTTATCTAATTGGTCTCAAAGACCTGTGTATAATTTCATGAAGATCGGTTGAATTGTTCCCGAGAAATCTTGCCAACCGACTTCAAAAACACAGTTTCGAGAAAAACGCGTTTAAAGACGGCGCACTTAGCCTAGCTATTCTCGAGCGCACAAGTTCTCAAGGCTGTATCTCCGAAACTGCAACTTGGAAAATTTAGGACAATATTGGCTTTTCAAGACAATAAAAAAATTTTGAAAACCGTTACATGGGTTTACGCCTTATAATTTCAAATCTAAAAAGATAGATTCAAGGAAAAATTCTTGCCAACTAGATAGATGATAAGCTAATATCTTGAACCTTGACTAGACGATTACATTTATGAATGTTTAATTCTACGATATGTCTCCTATCTTCAATCGGGATCCTTATCGTAAGTTCTGTCCCAAGCGCTCCACCTGATAACTCCTGGCACGCCTTACCCCTCATAACCTAAAATTAAATTAAACACAATGCCTATTTGATTGTTTATTTAAAAATCAATTCAGTTTCGAGTACTATGCTGATTACAATATGCATACATTAATCGACCTCCTCATTATCATGTCACTATCCGCATTCAAAGTCGGTTAATTATTTTATTTGGTTCCACTTTGTCACCGATCAGGAAGCGCACTATTAAGTTTAATTAGTCGCAGTGCCGCCAGACTACCTTCTCGCTCTAGTTTACGCTGGTCAAGACCGCAGTAAACTGATCCGCCTGAAAGTGACGGTTACTTGGATCCAATGGCGTCCGTTTCGCACACGTCGCGTGTAGCTGATGTCAGATTATATCTGATGATCGCGTTGACAAAGAAGCAGTTATCGCAAATTGAATTAACTGACTTGGAAAAAAATACTACAGATGTACATACATACATATGCATTTGAGTACATTTGTAAGTGGAGGAATGTGTAATAAAAAGAATTATTAATGAATAGCAACAAAGAATTGAGTTGACTATGCATCCATTAAGAGTTTAACAAAACTAGTTTTCATATGAAATTACTAATTATTACTAACTAGCAGACATATTAAAGAAGAGATGAAAGTTATGATATGATATAAGTTATAAAGTAAATAACTAGCTAATGGTATATATTTGGAGAAGACCACGGCGGATATGAAACATTAAGCGCATCTCGTGCTCATACATACTCAGAGAGAGTTTGGAATATCAAATTGCCTTTGAAAATAGTAGATTTTCTCGGCACACTATCTTCCAAATACATCAGTTCCAATATACGAATATGCTTTTGACATGAAACCTCTTCTCAAAAGGTCCATCAGACATTTTGGTTCGAAAACTACATTTGTTGGTTCACCAAATACGTATTCATATATAACACAGGTGTGATATATGTATATCTACAAAAAAATCAATAGAAAGTTACACTTCTTCAAAGTTTTCGATTTTGAATCACCTGATTTATTGCAACTTATTGATTCCACATTAACTCACCACCAAAAATGAAGTGCAGTCTATAGCGTCCTCGAACAACATAAGTTAGGTTTCAAAGATGATCCCAACGACGAAGCTCTCATTTGGCAAGTAGAAAACTATTTAAGGCTGAAATCTCGTTTATGAAACAAGAGACCTTCATGAATCACCAAAGCACTTTGGACCTAACGTAAATTTAAAATTTTTGTGGTTTTCGTAACTGTTTGATTTGCAGAACATTCTACAGATGCATGTTAAAGCCCTTTGAATCCATCTTTCCAAGTAGAGATCGCATCGCTTCTCTAGCACCCAGCAGCATATTAGACTTTATCAATATGCTGGAGCTAGGTGAGTCTTTGTGATTTAGGAGAGGGCACAATAGACCAAAGGTCGGGGTGCATTCTTCTTCTATCAATCATACTGTTTGATCGGAAATCTTGAATTTGGCTTGTGATGAATTTTAGTATGATAGAAGAAGTGGCTTTTAGAACGCTGGCTCTGGTTTTTGTTGGATTTTTATTACAAATATCAACCCGTCGAACCAAAATTCGACTAACAACATTCTGTTATTCAAAGTTTATCTCTTACGCCTTTTGTAACTGCTAGTGTAGCCTCCCCCTGTACCTTCAAATCATCCCTCAGTAGATGGCCGTACAAGCCTTATGTTGCCTTCAAGAGGACAATGGACTATTTAAGCCACTTTTCATGGCAGAAATGACCACAGCGTCTCCACAGAGTCAAACACTTTTGGATCAAGCACTTGAGGTTGGTAGTACAGATCGTATTCTAATTTACAACTGCCTTTCTAATGTTTTCGATCTCATAATGTTTTTCATCTTAATTTTCATCGGGTTCTTACTCATTAACAGCCGCTCTTGTTTACTTTCTTCCGCTCTCCGCGTCTCAAGAATTCTTCGAACATGTCAAACGCCGAACTGAGATACTCTGTTATTGACAACGTTAAGGCGATCTAAAAATGTGAAGTTTAGTTCCCAGTGGACCAACTTTACTACATATTAGAATAACAGTTCTCGAAGACAAACAAAGCAATCCTGTATTGTGTCATATATGAAGTAACAATTAACCTGATACTTGCTCTCCACTCATTTCAAAAACGATTGTATTTCCTTTTCTATTGCCATTGACCACCCACAAGGCTTAACATTGAAGGAAATCACTGCACAAAACACACAGCATAGCATGTCAACGAAAGGGGTTTCATATAACTAATAATCAGCTGCGACAACAACCAGTCAGTCAAACAACTAACCGACTAGCTACCACAACCCATACTTGAGCCGGCGCCTACAAATCCGCGCACAAGCCAACATTTGCCGCGCCAGGATACTCCAATAACCTCTTGAACCAATGACTCAGATTTTGTATTTCCAGAGCAGAAAGTGTGGCAGCAAACGGCGAAGTCAAATGCTCCACTTAGATATACATAGGTACACACCAAAAAGAGAGTGAGAGAGAGAGTAAAATCGAGGCAAGAACATAAGGCGCGAGCTTTGCGCTCCCCAAAGCTCCACTTGGCGCTTTACAACCCCCGAGATAAAGTTGCTGAGCGCAAGCGATGACGACGAAGAAGACTGAGCGCGACACATTGCTGTGTTGTTGTGCTGCTAATTGTAGATGCTTGCATTATTTTATTACTGTGAGTGTTAGTGTAAAGCCAAGCAACCCGCCTGTTGGGCCGAACTGATATAAACTTTAACAACGCAGACGAAGAGACTGAGAGTATGTGGCAGTCGTTGATTTTCTAAATCACAACAACAATGCTACGTTTTCTTTGTGCAACCGCGTAATTCAGCGCGTGTATGTGTGTGTATGTTGGCGCTGCTTCTTCCATCCAATTATTTCGTATTCTTACCCCAATTTCAGGGGGTGTGCGCTACTACAAGACTGTCGTCGCCATTTAAACCACACTCCGGGCTCGTTACACAGCGAACTCAACTAAACTAAATAAAACTCAACTCGACTCGACTCAACGCGACGCGACTCGGCTCGACGGCTCCACTGTTCTTCGACGCATAGTACACATTCATTTCGCATCGCGCTTTACCTCGAACGCGTGCTACGAACGCCGAACGCGCCACTCATTCGCAACTTTTGGTTGATAGTGTCGGTCTGAGTTAGATTTGGTGGTATACCAAGAAAATTAAATTGAAAATTTAAAAAAAAAACATTTTTTTCGTCGAAAATTTTGATAAGAAATAACGGTGCAAAAATTACTGCCAAATTTATTGATTAACCGTTGGTGGCACAGTGGTGAGCGCGCAAAGCAGTGTAGACATATAGAAATTTTTACTGTTCACAAAGTAGAATTTCTTTCGAATATTAATTAATTACGTGTCGTTGTTGTTGCACTCAGAGGAAATTATATAAAATCAAATTTGAAATGCAGTCAACAATCCTCGCTAGCGTTTTGGTGATTCTATTGGCCGTACAGCAGGGTAAGTCAATGGCCGCGATACTGGATATTATACAACCCATAGTCGTTCTGCATGTATGTGTATGTGTGTGTATGTACGAGCACGCAAGTTACATAATGCTGAGTTGTACAACGTTTTCGTGCCCCAAAGCAGTGCCACAAAACGAGAGTGGAAGGATATGCCTAATTTAAAATAAGCTTTGCAATCCCGAAAATATGGCAAATAAAAATTTTTGTAAATAAAACAAAAATTTTTGCGAAATAATTTTCTTGAAAACCCGCTCTCTTCAGTCAAGCACATTATAAGAAAACTTACTGCGTACATATAGTATATACATACATACATATGTATATACTTGTGCTGCGTCAAGCAACGTAAAAGCTGTGTGTACACATTATCAAAGCAGATTAAATAATTTACTCTCTTCCTTGCTGCTCCTACACTTTGCTTGCTCCTCTTGGTCTCGCCTCAACTGCACTCAAGTTATCTTAACTTATTCCCCTTTATTTCCTTATTCTCTTCGGTTCGCGCTCAAAAAGGAAAATGCGTCCTCTTCACAAACGCCCTGTTTTCATGTGCAACCATGTCCTCCTCCACCTCTCTACCTCAAACATAAGCTTAAGTCTCATATTGCAGTTTACTCATTTGTATTATTTGCCCTACAATTTGTGCTTGTGACATTTCATTGCGTGTCATGCACATATTTTGTTGTCACAAACACCCCCACCCCCCTGTTATTGTTCTCATATTTCATATATACACTAACTACTTATTTATATACTCATATGATTTACATATGTACATATGTTCTCATACTGTTTATATCACTATATGGCCTAGGTTCATTAAAGAATCGTCGATATCATATAACTTGCATCCTGAGACTGAGCTCTATCTATAAATTATAATAAATGTTAAATATTTAAGAAAATTATGTGTTGGTCATTTATTTGAGCGATTTTGGATTTTTGTTACTTTTTCATCAGCAATATTTTGGCTCTACAGTCCACAAATTTCACTGCATTGAATCGTCTTATAACCATCATTACTTCTGCTAATGCTCTCTATAAATAAAAGGTTTAAGATGCATGGCTTATTCGGCCAGTGCACCCGATCCTAGTGTTGAGACTGCCAGCATCCACCAGGCCGACACGTAGGCAATCAAATTTTCTGTGCACGGCTAGAAAGATATACCGCTTATGCAGTCGGTCCACAGGATCTTATTGACGATAACAGAGAACACCCAACCTTTACGAGTATGAGGAATTTGAAACGAGAAATTATATATTTACTTCACTCTCCATAAGATCTCCAGAAGCTCTTTATTGGAGTAACCAGAACAGATATATATGTATTTATAAATATAAAAGCTGTATTGGCAAGACAATGCGTGGAATATCTACAATATAGACCATTGACTTGACGAACCTCCGCAAAAAGTAGCCTAATCTCGCTGGAATCATTGACTACTATATTTGTTTATTAAAGTTGTAAACCAAAAAGTCGTAAATCTATTGGTCCCATCTTAAAGGACAAATAAAGCTTATAGATCATACCAAAACACAAAGTATCTTGGAAAGTTTCTCAAACTGAACACACATGTAAAAAAATGTTGCTGTCCGTTAAGCCTCTAGAAAACTCTTAACTTCCATAAAACTGTATTTTGTAAAAGAGATGTGGTCCTAAGAAAAGCTTAATTGACAGAATAGTGTTTATATGATTATTTTTTTTTTATTATTATAACCGAAAAATTAACTAAAAACCACTTCCTTATCTCAGAAAAGATAAGTTTGATAAAAATCTTCGAAACAAATAAAAAATTTATATTAATAACAGTCATAATATTTTTGGTATAATGCTTTAGGGTTCAGGGTTATAAATATTGTGTAGATAGCATTTGAAAGTTGGAAAGAAAAAAGAAATTTTTTTTTTATAATATGTTAACATAAATATACGCTTAAGTCAAACTAAAACTAGCGACAGTGGAGAAAAAACATAAAATTTTTATTGACATACTTCTGTCTCTCCGTCCATTAGCATTCCATAGGCTTTTTGTAGCCTAAAATTCTTTAATGCATCTCCACAACTCATTCGCTTCTACGCTATTGTTCTACATTAGAAGAAACAAGCACAACTTACTTAACTTGCTCCTTTGTTCGTTGAAAGTTCTCCTAAAAGGATATTATAGTCTCACTCATACTTTCATAGATATGCACGTACAAGTAAAATTGCCAACAGGAAACTTTAAAGCGTTTGCGCGAAGATGATGGAGGCAAATTAAAGCAATTATGAGCAGCTTTATGACATAAAAATCAATTATTTTGAATTGAACTAAATATTTATTTTTAGTAAGTATTTTAGTAAAAAAATTTTCAGACTTTTTTGCTATTAAATATCACCTTAATTTTAACTAATGCAGTGTTTTAAGAGAAATACACCGCTTCATTGCTTACTATAATTAAAAAGCATATAGTATTCTTTTTTGTTTATAATTGAATGGCAGTCACGAAATTGATTTATTTGGCTCAGACGGTCTCAAAAATATTGTCACGTGATGATAGTTTCTAAAAATGTAACACAAGTGAGAGTGACGCCAAACAGGGAATGACAAGCCATCATCACATATCATATACACATACATATACATATGTTTGCTTAAATGTATATATTCTGTGTAATCAATTCGGTCCCTATAAACAATTACTATAATTGAAGGCAGCAATTAAATTGCAGTTCTCAGCAGAGAACTGAGTATGATCGACGATAAGGGCGCCATTTCATATTTATTTATATTTTTAGATATAATATTTTACAGTCATCGGAAATTTAAAAATCTTGATTTTAAATATCAAATAGGTCTTTTAGTTATGTTTCTATTTTTCTAATCATTCATCTCTGAAATAGCGATCGATTCGTGTTTCTTTATTTCGAGTACAATTCAGTGAGTTATTTTGAAGCTTTAGTATAATCCGGATTTTACAAAACGTTTAGTCACTTAAGTAAGCGATAGCATTTTATGAAGGTGTTTCTCTCCCCTATCCTTCTCTACATGGGGATTTCAGGGTAAAATCCACTAGGGAGGTACGCAAAGGAGGGTTTTAGGAAGAAGGGGTTTAAAAAGCGTGAGTTTCATTTCATTTGTGCCTCGTGTCAAACGAATCAATTTACGCGCTGGCGCTGATAGGCAAATTAACGCTCTCTTTTTGATTCGAAACGTACTTTAATTGTATAACAATGGGATCGTTGCTCCTACTTGGAGGATTGTCATTCTGATAATAAGTTGATGACAGTCATGAACGTCATCTTACCTTCTTTGCTTTACTTCCCGTTCGTCCGCAAAACGTCACTCGAAGAGTACGTTAGTTACACTAACTATTTCTATCCTTCTCATCCCTTCTTTTAACAAAATTTGAACAGAAAACCCCCCTGGAAATTGTTTCTGCGTACGCCGCTGAAATTGTCCAGGCTTGCAGGTTCGCCCAGCCCTCAAGGCCTCAATTATTTTGCTATAATCATCAGCAAAAAAGAAGACTCGATTTTGGAGCGAAACTTTACGTCGGTAAATCAAAGCCACCGCTGACGTCTTTAGTCCTTATTCGCTTATAAAGCTTGAAGAGAGTCTGTTTTTTGCTAAAGATAAATGACTTCAAAAAACCCCAAAAGTAGTAATCTAATCGTGTTAAATCAAAACTTTTTGGAGGCCATTCTGTTACATTTCTTGAAATAATCCGATCTCTAAACTTTTCTCCCAGAATTCGTTTGTTGCACGTGGTGGGTGGAACGTTGCCCCGTCTTGTTGGAACCAGTTATAGTCAAGAGCAACTTCTTCCAATTGCGGCCATAAAAAGTTGGTTATCATCGATCTATACCGCTCTCCATTGACAGTAACGGTGTCACAAGCTTGATTTTGAAAGAAGTACAGACCGATGATTCCACCAGACCAAACACCACACCGAACTGTCAATTTACGTGAATGTAATGATTGTTTAAGAATAATTTGGGAATTTTCTTCGCACCAGAATCAACAATTTTGTTTATACATCTATCGCACTACTCAGAAAAGATGCTTTTCCTAAAAAAATCGTTGTCGTTTTCAAGTTGTTCCAAGGCGAAATCAGTAAATTCACGACGCTTACGTTGGTCCAATGGCTTCAGTTCTTGAGTGATCATCGACAATTTATTTATTTTATAAAAAAGGGGCAAAAACTGTTAAATATTTTTACTCTCTATTCTTGTGAGTACCTGTCGCTCCCTATCTCTCTCAGCATCCTTGGAACGCACTAGTTAAATGCTCTAATAAGCACAATGTTCACTTCAATGGCAATAAACAAATATAATTAAAATATTCATTGGAAAAACAATGTTATTATCAGCAAAATTTGTTATTCTCCATGCAATTTCTGCAATTCACAAATTTGCAACACGCTAACAACGCCAGCGCAATGTGACTTTTCTAAAACATTTGTTAGAAATAGCAGCGTACAAAAAACTCACCGGCTTACATGAGATTCTATACATGAATACACTTTTTCATGTACATGGAAATTGAGGTATGTATTTGCGCCCATTAAATTTGTACGGATTTTTACAACAAAAAATTAACTAAATTTGCAGTCGACGCGCGGCAATTGCACTAAATTGCGTAATTTTTCTCCACCTTTTTGGGGTTTCACATTGTTTTTATTGTTGTTGTTGTTACTTATATCACTTACTTTGAACATTGAGTTCAATTAGTTAGTTAATTTTCACTTTATGAAGCTGGCAGGCGGTGGCTTAAGGCCCGAGACTCGTTGTTTCTTTCAAATACATGGGATTTGCAGTGAATCTTCAGCGCAAAGAGATTTATACTTTTACGCACATACATATATGTATGTATGTATGTACTTATGGAGGTCATAAGTGGCAACTTACTTATGCTAAACGTCTACGAGGCATGATTACTTTGAGGTTTAAGGAAAAATTGAGTTAGGATTCTTCGAGAGTAAAATTTTCGAACAGATTCTTATCATATATTTGCTTCGAACTTCCTGAAAGCTAGTTTATTAATGCTATATTTAAAAAAAAAAACGTATTCATCGATGAAAATGAATATATCTCAACATCCTTAAAAATTTACTCTCTTTTTTCTATATTTTCCCAATATTCATAGAAAAAATATTCCTTATTTTCATAATCCTTAATGTTCATAAAAAAGCCCAAATCAAAGGAACGTGATTTAACCAATTCATAAACATTCCCAATCAAATTTTTAAACCTATTTAGGTACAGTATTGACATTTAGATTACAGCCTGATGTTCTAGTAGCTAATATCTAGGAACTTGGTTGACTTTTTAGTCCATAATACCTTATATGTATTACTTATTTGAAATTTTACAATTTGAGAAGAATTTTTGCAAAAATATTCGTTTGGATGATTTTTTTATTTCTGCATACAGCACTTGATATCGTTAATAACTTTTAACATTTGAGGTTACGAGCACATTGAGTTTGACAGTTAAGTTTGACGTTTGTCAAATTACAACCCTGCGGTTTCAAATCCACCTAACGGATCATATTGAATGTATTTATAGCACCTCGTTTGTGAGTACTCTAAATAACTGAATCAACTGTTCAAAGTAAAAGCAAATCATAACCATATCAATAAGAAATTAATATGTAGTCTACTTTGTGTGTACTAATGTTTGCTTACATATAATAACAACAAATACTGATATTACTTACATTTATTTGCATTTGAATTTATTATTGACAATTGGTCAATACTTTGTTCATTGCATGTCGATATCTGATTACTTCGCGGATTGCCTTGACAATGAATGCGGCAAATTATTTGCATCAAGTTGTCACTTGAACATATATACATACATACGAGTGCATACATATTTCTTGTACGTATTATATGTAAGTAAATGTGAGGCGGTTGTAACAATCAAGTGTTTTGACGAGAGGAAAAATTCAAAAGAACTGGAAATTTTTTTTCTTGAAACTTGAAAGCAAAGCCATACTCCCAGCATATTTCTGGCGTAAAAAAAGTTCCAAGGAAGCTTTAAAGTTCCTCGAAGATATTTTGAGGGGATTTGTCAGTCTACAATTATGAAAAAAAAAACATTTTTTTAGCTTATGGTTCTGAACTTTTTCATTTGTTTGGTATAATAGTGAACGAAATGCTTTCCCAGTCCTGTTCTTTTGTAGAGTTGAGGCGTTAGGGTTAATCAGCTTCAACATGTAAAACTTTAAAACGCATTTTTCTCGGAACTGTATTTTCAAAATTTATCAGCAATGTTACACAGAGACTAACGCACGTATCCACTTGATATTTTATTTTGATTTTCTGTCTGTCTGTCTGCATATATGCGAATTAGTCCCTCAGTTTTTAAGATATCAATGTGAAATTTTTCACACGTCCTCTTCTAGCCAAGAAGCTGCCCGAAGTTGTCGAAACCGCTCATATCGGAGCACGATAGCATGTAGCTGCCATATAAACTGAACGATGAAAATCAAGTTCTTTATAGAAAACTTTTTCATTTCAGTAGATATCCTCGCCAAATACAGCATAGGTATATAGAAATGGTCTGCTTTCTTGGACACAACTTTACACACCACAATATGTTCTTCTAAAACATCAACAATAAAGTTCTGGCCGCCAGCTGGCTATATATAAGTAAAGCAAGCACAGTTCCTGACCATCGTGCTGCGATGTGATGAGGTTTGGCGCGAAGCTGGCGGCCAGCAGGGTCTATCTAAGTAAAGCAAGCACAGTGCTTGGCCAGTGCTTAGGTGACACTCGCGCCGCGATGTGATGAGGTTTGGCGCGAAGCTGGCGGCCAGCTGGCTCTATATAAGCAAAGCAGGCACAGTGCCTGGCCAGTGCTTAGGTGACTCTCGCGCCGCAATGTGATGTGATGTGGCGCGAAGCTGGCGGCCAGCTGGGTCTATATAATTAAAGCAGGCACAGTGCTTGGCCAGTGCTTAGGTGACACTCGCGCCGCGATGTGATGTGATTTGGCGCGAAGCTGGCGGCCAGCTGGCTCTATATAAGCAAAGCAAGCACAGTGCTTGACCAGTGCTTATGTGACCATCGTGCTGCGATGTGATGAGGTTTGGCGCGAAGCTGTAGGCCAGCTGGCTCTATATAAGTAAAGCAGGCACAGTGCTTGGCCAGTGCTTAGGTGACACTCGCGCCGCGATGTGATGTAATTTGGCGCAAAACTGGCGGCCAGCTGGCTCTGTATAAGCAAAGCAGGCACAGTACCTGGCCAGTGCTTAGATGACTCTCGCGCCGCAATGTGATGTGATATGGCGCGATGCTGGCGGCCAGCTGGGTCTATATAAGTAAAGCAGGCACAGTGGCTGGACAGTGCTTAGGTGACTCTCGCGCCGCAATGTGATGTGAATTGGCGCGAAGCTGGCGGCCAGCTGGGTCTATATAAGTAAAGCGGACACAGTGCCTGGACAGTGCTTAGGTGACTCTCGCGCCACAATGTGATGTGAATTGGCGCGAAACTGGCGGCCAGCTGGGTCTATATAAGTAAAGCAGGCACAGTGCTTGGCCACTGCTTAGGTGACACTCGCGCCGCGATGTGATGAGGTTTGGCGCGAAGCTGGCAGCCAGCTGGCTCTAAATAAGTAAAGCAGGCACAGTGCTTGGCCACTGCTTAGGTGACACTCGCGTCGCGATGTGATGAGGTTTGGCGCGAAGCTGGCGGCCAGCTGGGTCTATATAAGTAAAGCAGGCACAGTGGCTGGCCAGTGCTTAGGTGACTCTCGCGCCGCAATGTGATGTGAATTGGCGCGAAGCTGGCGGCCAGCTGGGTCTATATAAGTAAAGCAGGCACAGTGGCTGGCCAGTGCTTAGGTGACTCTCGCGCCGCAATGTGATGTGAATTGGCGCGAAGCTGGCGGCCAGCTGGGTCTATATAAGTAAAGCAGGCACAGTGCTTGGCCACTGCTTAGGTGACACTCGCGCCGCAATGTGATGTGATTTGGCGCGAAGCCGGCGGCCAGCTGGCTCTAAATAAGAAAAGTAAAGCAAGCACAGTTCCTGGCCAGTGCTTATGTGACCATCGTGCTGCGATGTGATGAGGTTTGGCGCGAAGCTGGCGGCCAGCTGGCTCTATATAAGCAAAGCAGGCACAGTGCCTGGCCAGTGCTTAGGTGACACTCGCGCCGCGATGTGATGTGATTTGGCGCGAAGCTGACCGCCAGCTGTGTCTATAAAAGCAAAGCAAGCACAGTGCTTGACCAGTGCTTATGTGACCATCGTGCTGCGATGTGATGTGATTTGGCGCGAAGCTGGCGGCCAGCTGGCTCTATATAAGCAAAGCAAGCACAGTGCTTGACCAGTGCTTATGTGACCATCGTGCTGCGATGTGATGAGGTTTGGCGCGAAGCTGTAGGCCAGCTGGCTCTATATAAGTAAAGCAGGCACAGTGCTTGGCCAGTGCTTAGGTGACACTCGCGCCGCGATGTGATGTAATTTGGCGCAAAACTCGCGGCCAGCTGGCTCTGTATAAGCAAAGCAGGCACAGTACCTGGCCAGTGCTTAGATGACTCTCGCGCCGCAATGTGATGTGATATGGCGCGATGCTGGCGGCCAGCTGGGTCTATATAAGTAAAGCAGGCACAGTGGCTGGACAGTGCTTAGGTGACTCTCGCGCCGCAATGTGATGTGAATTGGCGCGAAGCTGGCGGCCAGCTGGGTCTATATAAGTAAAGCGGACACAGTGCCTGGACAGTGCTTAGGTGACTCTCGCGCCACAATGTGATGTGAATTGGCGCGAAACTGGCGGCCAGCTGGGTCTATATAAGTAAAGCAGGCACAGTGCTTGGCCACTGCTTAGGTGACACTCGCGTCGCGATGTGATGAGGTTTGGCGCGAAGCTGGCGGCCAGCTGGGTCTATATAAGTAAAGCAGGCACAGTGGCTGGCCAGTGCTTAGATGACTCTTGCGCCGCAATGTGATGTGATGTGGCGCGAAGCTGGCGGCCAGCTGGGTCTATATAAGTAAAGCAGGCACAGTGGCTGGCCAGTGCTTATGTGACCATCGTGCTGCGATGTGATGAGGTTTGGCGCGAAGCTGGCGGTCAGCTGGCTCTATATAAGTAAAGCAAGCACAGTGGCTGGCCAGTGCTTAGGTGACTCTCGCGCCGCAATGTGATGTGATTTGGCGCGAAGCTGTCGGCCAGCTGGCTCTATATAAGCAAAGCAGGCACAGTGCCTGGCCAGTGCTTAGGTGACTCTCGCGCCGCAATGTGATGTGAATTGGCGCGAAGCTGGCGGCCAGCTGGGTCTATATAAGTAAAGCAGGCACACTGGCTGGCCAGTGCTTATGTGACCATCGTGCTGCGATGTGATGTGATTTGGCGCGAAGCTGGCGGCCAGCTGGCTCTATATAAGCAAAGCAGGCACAGTGCCTGGCCAGTGCTTAGGTGACACTCGCGCCGCGATGTGATGTGATTTGGCGCGAAGCTGACCGCCAGCTGTGTCTATAAAAGCAAAGCAGGCACAGTGCTTGGCCAGTGCTTAGGTGACCTTCGCGCCGCGATGTGATGTGATTTGGCGCGAAGCTGGCGGCTAGCTGGCTCTATAAAAGCAAAGCAGACACAGTGCTTGGCCAGTGCTTATGTGACGCTGTGTCTATAAAAGCAAAGCAGGCACAGTGCTTGGCCAGTGCTTATGTGACACTCGCGCCGCGATGTGATGTGATTTGGCGCGAAGCTGGCGGCTAGCTGGCTCTATATAAGCAAAGCAAGCACAGTGCTTGACCAGTGCTTATGTGACCATCGTGCTGCGATGTGATGAGGTTTGGCGCGAAGCTGGCGGCTAGCTGGCTCTATAAAAGCAAAGCAGGCACAGTGCCTGGCCAGTGCTTAGGTGACACTCGCGCCGCGATGTGATGTGATTTGGCGCGAAGCTGACCGCCAGCTGTGTCTATAAAAGCAAAGCAGGCACAGTGCTTGGCCAGTGCTTATGTGACACTCGCGCCGCGATGTGATGTGATTTGGCGCGAAGCTGGCGGCTAGCTGGCTCTATAAAAGCAAAGCAGGCACAGTGCCTGGCCAGTGCTTAGGTGACTCTCGCGCCGCAATGTGATGTGATGTGGCGCGAAGCTGGCGGCCAGCTGGGTCTATATAAGTAAAGCAGGCACAGTGGCTGGCCAGTGCTTAGGTGACACTCGCGTCGCGATGTGATGAGGTTTGGCGCGAAGCTGGCGGCCAGCTGGGTCTATATAAGTAAAGCAGGCACAGTGGCTGGCCAGTGCTTAGGTGACTCTCGCGCCGCAATGTGATGTGAATGTGGCGCGAAGCTGGCGGCCAGCTGGGTCTATATAAGTAAAGCAGGCACAGTGGCTGGCCAGTGCTTAGGTGACTCTCGCGTCGCGATGTGATGAGGTTTGGCGCGAAGCTGGCGGCCAGCTGGGTCTATATAAGTAAAGCAGGCACACTGGCTGGCCAGTGCTTATGTGACCATCGTGCTGCGATGTGATGTGATTTGGCGCGAAGCTGGCGGCTAGCTGGCTCTATATAAGCAAAGCAGGCACAGTGCTTGGCCAGTGCTTAGGTGACACTCGCGCCGCGATGTGATGTGATTTGGCGCGAAGCTGGCCGCCAGCTGTGTCTATAAAAGCAAAGCAGGCACAGTGCTTGGCCAGTGCTTATGTGACACTCGCGCCGCGATGTGATGTGATTTGGCCCGAAGCTGGCGGCTAGCTGGCTCTATATAAGCAAAGCAGGCACAGTGGCTGGCCAGTGCTTAGGTGACACTCGCGGCGCGATGTGATGTAATTTAAATCTGTACAATTTCTTCAAAGATTGCAAATTTTGGGTAGATTTTTCATCAAACCAGATAGTTTTTCATGCAATCACTTGATTCCGATCGTTCAGTTTGTATGACAGCTATATGCTATGGCGGTTCCGTCAAATGAGTAGATTTTTGTAGAGGAAAGAACGTGTGTCTGATCCATATCTCAAGATCTTTAGATAACCTGTTCAGGTTATAAATTTCCGCGAATTTGTTATGATGCCTCATTTACAACTGCCAGTTGTTATTTTTGCTTCGACGAAATAAAATCTAATAATGAAAATAACGCGTCTCATTCTTAAAGAAAAATCAAAGACTGAGTGAAACGAGCTTCCTAGCATAGTCCATTTGAAACACTTAGTCTTTTAATTTTTGCGGAGTGCATATTTACCATATCAACGTATATATGTATGTATGTATTTGAGCAGCTCATACTGTTAGCCAATCTTTAACAAAAACAAACAAACACTTAAATGCATATTGAGTGCACTTCGGCGCTTACGTATATAAGCACGCCGCACAGAAATAAGGACGACATTTGTCAATCGCACAAGTGCCATCATAAATGCTTCTCCACCTCCTTATACACATACACATAGACTTTCCACACCTTAATGATATTCCTCCACTTTTTTGCTCATAATAACATTTGCACAAGCTGTCGTCGGTGTATGCAATTAACTGTATACGATATACCGGTATTGTACCGTTAGCCTGTAATGTAGCACTCTTAGCGCTATAATGCTATTACGTAACCTCACTTCTGCTGCAACATTTCACCCACCCGATAAGCTTACTATTCGTTAGTTCTGCTATTTTTATATCTCTACAACAAACTCTTCGAAGTTTGTTGTTGTATCGTTGCACAAAGCGTCCAGTGTACGCTTCAGCGCCTTTGTGCACAAAGTTAAAATTAGATAATCCATATTACAGCGAGTGCATAGCGGTAGCCAGCAGAAATTTGCTGTTGCCGAGCACGTCCTGCAACAAGCGAGCGTGCAAATATGCCGCTCCTTTAGCGCAAAGTGCAGGTGCAGCTGGTGCAAAGATTGAGGATGTGACATCAAGCCTGCGCAGCTGTTTGTTATAAATCAATCGAGAGTGAAGTTTTTAAATTCCAAGTTAGGAACTACTAAGTCATTGGATTTCATGATTGACGATCTTAGACAAGTCACAGTCCGGTTATTTTGACAAAATGGATTATAGAATATCCGAGGCAGACAAGTCAAATATCTGGATGTATTTTTGGCGTTGGTCCTAGGTAATGTCCCGCTAGAACAGATCCAAATTTATGGCGTAGTGTGCTCTTTTACGACCTTTCCAGTTATTTGTGCTTAAATTTCCGGTAATAACGATATATAATATCCGATTATCTCTGCGAATCTCAAAAGTTCAACATTAAGATGTCTGGTCTGAATTAAATCCTTAAATAGCTCTAAATATATGTACATATTTATACATACAAATGAGTTTAGTGTAAACCGAAAGGACTACCCTTTATTTAAGGCAACAAATTAGGCACACAACGTTGCTTTGATTTTCTTTCTTCCGTTCACTTAGCTGCCTGCAATTTTATACTTTTAGATGACCGGTCTTCATTTATAGAGACATGGTAGAGCTGGTTAATGTCATTAAATATTTGTAAGAAAGAATTATCTTTAATGAAATACAAAATATTCCCTACGAAGTTATGTTTTAACACTGATTAAGTTCCATTTAAGTTAAAGAGAAACGCTCGGAGTCGCTTGAAATCAATGTGCCTGTCAAGGTTATTTCAACCGATTGGTAACCAGTCAGTGTCCGCAATCCCTTTGCGCTCTAGTGTTGGATATATGAAGCACCGGTTAGCTTGACAATCGTGACCAACAAAAAGTTTTTGCGACTGCGAGATCTTTCTGACCCCAAGGGAACTGCCTCTAAAGTGGTAGGTGAGGTTACATATCTTGTCCAATGCAAATTACCAAAACTTTCTGATGATGGAATCAGCCAAACATGCTCTTCTCAACTGAAAGAATGAAGTTGAAACATGTCGATAGACACATTTTCAGCTAACCTGGCGAAGATGCTCAAACTGTTATTAGCCATCTACGCAAATTTGTGCTACGCTTCGCCGATCTAAGCCTGTAAAGTCTGATGACCATATCTAAGAGTTTTGGGAATCACAAAGTACAAGCATTCATTGGCTGCCCAAGTAGGATCCTGCGTTACCTTTGGTGCGAGTTCAGTACCACGACCTAATCTAACATAACCCTGTTGGAGAAGAATTATTTTAAGACGGCTTAGAGCTACCCGTCGAGCTGATCTGCTCTGATCCTTCCGATATCAGAAATGATTGTTTTAGGTTTTTAGTTTATCAAATAAATCCTAGACCCACAGAGTTGTAATCAAACACAACATTATATATGAAGACTAATAACCTAAAACTTGTCTGCATTTCTAGGTGCCGCCATCAAGTGTTACGTATGCAACAGTCACAAGGATGCCAATTGCGCACTGGACATACCGCCAGAACATTTACTCAAGGACTGCGAAGAGGATTATTCGACACGCGGCAAAGGTATACCGACCTACTGTCGCAAAATCTCGCAAATCATTGAATTCTCAGTAAATAACTGTAAGTACTTGAATGCATAACGAATAACGGTAAACAAAATTTGTTGAAAACTTGAAAATGTTGTAAGGAATTTAACACTTTGTACACTTTTTGCTACTTGCAGTACCACCAGACAGTCGCGTCATACGCTCTTGCGGTTTTCTGAATCAAACATCTACCAATTACTGTTACCAACGCGCCGGTTTTGGTGGTCGCCAAGTGGTCTGCTCCTGTGACAAGGACAATTGTAACGGTGCTGGCGCGCTCAACCTGTCCATCGGTGTGATGTTCGCCGCTGCTGCCGCCAGCGGTTGGGCTGTGCTATCACTGCTGAAACGTTCATTGGTTTAAAGCGCCATTTTTGTTTGAGTCTTGCAAAAAACAAAAACAATTTTTTCAAATATTTCACTCAACACTAGCTTGGCTTGTTACACATACAGACAAACAGACAGAAATATGTTTTTTTGTATTAATTTTTTGTTCGTGCGGTTAATATGATGTGATGTATTGTTGTTGTTGTTATTTAGCTTATTTACATCAAACTTTATTTGAAATGCTTGCGCTGCATATTTATTATTTACACAATTTCGTCACAAAATATATGTAATTTCAATATATGCTAGGTGCATACATACACACACATACATATAAATACATGCATTCATATGTATATTATTTACGTCCGTTGAAGTACTATATTTAATTTTTAATAACATACAAACGCACATACAGTTATTAAGGACAAAGATAAAGCGGAGGAGTTGTCGTCACTTAGCAGAAATTAGTTAAAAAAAGCAAACGCCTCAACTGATGAAATTGGTTTTAAAGGTCAGTATCTATGCTTACAAATTTACATACAAATGTGCATATATACCAACTGATCAAATTTGAGTCGGACTGATCCATTTAAACCGAAAACTTTTTCCAAAAATTAATCAGTGCTTGAAAATCGTCGTGTTGAAGCATCAGAGGAATATCAGAGGATCTCAACGTCTCTTAGCCTAAGAGCTGAAGCACTTTCGAGGAATGGTGCTGAGTTACAAGTCTTGGCTGGGTAAAAATTCGAGTCCCTTCCGGCTACTCAGACTTCGACTGCCGGGGGAACGGCTTAGCCTAAGAGTCTTAGAGATCGGCTCAACACATTTTGGTTAATGTTTTGTGTGTGAAGTGTATCAACGCTAAACTCGTATCAGAAGACCAGAATCTTATGAAAAAACGGCGTCCGGTAGAGGACGAAAAAAATGCTTAATAACGTAACTGATGACAAGACGTGGCTTCATGAATATGTTCAACAGCGAATGGCGCCCAAAAATGCGCGGAAACCGTTAAAACCAAAATTCACCGAAGGCACTGAAGATCAGCCCAGCAGGAGCTTATAACAAGTGAAGTATATGTGCATATGTATGTACCATTCCCACGACAGTCGGGTCTACTTTACGGGAACGGACTCGGCAGATTTCTGCCGCAACAACAACGCCAACAACAAGTGTATGGGATGAAATTGGATTAAGCGCTGGCATGTTTGCATTGGCTCAAAAGCCCATATAAAATATGTGTATCAAAACACTTAATACTGTAGTTTTTTTTTTGTCAGTCCGGGTCAAATTTGATCAATCAGTTTGTATATAACATTTTTAGCGGCTGCTAATACCGTTAATAAAATGTTTACCTCTTTACAGTTAACGCGCCCAGTTTCATCGAAGTATAATACATACATATACATAAAATTTAAGCGCTCTCCTAGCAAATAAAACAACAATAATAATATGTATGTATATGAAAACAAACGTTTGATATAATAAAATCCAGTAGCAGTTCAGATTTTGCACAATTAGTGAACAAACAAAGTAACAAAATTAAATAGCAACAAATGTGCGAAACGTTATATAAGAAAGCTTTAATGTAATAGATTTTTAATTATAAAAAAAAAAAACATTTTATAACTTTGAAGAAATTACCGAATTCTGCTGCTTTTTAAAGTAAACTCTAACAAAAACAATTGAATCCGTTAAAAATAATTAATTTGGAATTCTGTTTTAAGGTTTATGCATTGCAATACTTTTGATTACTTATTTTATTACATACAAACAAACACATACATAGTTAAAAGAGTAAAAACATTTAAACAAACCCACTTTACAAAAACAACACACAAAAGCAATGTTTAACCAACTGTAAATCCACCAAGCCGTATTGTATTATTGTAGCGAATATTTAGAAGAAGAACAGAAAAACATTTGAAACTGCATCGTTTATATGAAAAAAATTATATACATACAAATATATAAAATTAAAATGATAACAGCGGGCAGGCAGTGCGTACATTTGGTGCCAATGGACGATTTTCGTTGTAAAGTCGTTGTAAGTAACTAATTGTTAAAATAAAGGTAAAATAACGTACTAAATTCACAAGTATTGTAAAGTCATAATTTTGTTCTCGTTTTTGCTTTTAAAATGAAGCAAAAGCAAACAGCTGAAACCAAAAATTAGTTATAGTTTTGCTACGCAAGAAAATCGTTTAAATGCAAACATTTCATTTCAAATTGAAAATGTTTCGCATTTGATTTTCTCGTGTGATCTTTCTTAACTTTAAGCGATTATAAATGAAAATAGTTACAATTATAAAAATTTAAACGAAGAAATAAATGAAGAGTAAATAAAAATTTGACAAATAGCATTTTCTTTATGTGTTTATTTTTACTCAATTGTTTTTAATTTATTTAAGTTATATAAACTAAATTAAATAACAATTAAAATAAAACTATTGAAATTGTATATTACTAATAAACAATTTAAGAACTGGGGTGCAATACTTTTATGGAACAAAACTTCGTTTTCACAGGATGGGCTTCGTGCACTCTCCTGTGTGTGAATTAAATAGGAATAAATCGGACATACATAGTTAAAAAAACTTTATGTGCGAAAACTGTTAATATCGCTATACAAAAAATCGTATAATTTCATATGAAAGATAATTCAAATTATAAATTTCAGACGTTTGGGTAACAGATTTTTAAATCTTTGGCACATTCGTCAACCAATTTATATACATACAATGTAAATTTAACTATAGTAGGTAGCTGAAAACTTTTCCGCTGCCCGAGCAAGTTTTAGGCCTTTTCCACCTACGAATCCTTAGTATAAACACTTTTTCATTTAATTTGCAGTAATTTTTCTTTTTTATTTTTGTGGATTCATGCGTAAAATTTAATTGTTACAATTTTTAGTACATACAAAATTATATAAATACTTATTCTTTTTAATGTACATACGAAATTATTCATTTTATACAGAATTGTTTTTACTTTTTGCTATTTAAACAAAATGCTACATAAAAATATGGAATAAAATCAATGGTAGCAGCACAGGTATGTTTATAATTTTTATACATACACTGTCTTTGGTTGCTCCCCAAATGGCAAATATTTATGTTACATCTATAAACACATGTACGGTCGTACGTACATATGCACATTCGTTTTTCTATACATCATTCTCTTCCTCATCGGTTACTGGCTCCATTACGGCGTCTGGTTCACTGCCATGTCTAACACGTTTCAATGCTATATAACATTTTTTATTTGCTATTTCGTGATAACCCACCGGTCCCATCTCACAGTCGGCACATATCAAGAATTTACGGTTGTCCACAGTATTGGAGAAGCCAATATTCTCGAAGGTGAATATATCATCAATACACCAGAAGTTTTTGAGTACCTCCGTTTCAATAATTTCAGTGTCTTTCCGATGTTTTTGCTGCATTAGCGGCATTTCGAACTAAGGTAAAATAAATGAGTATTTTTCTCGATATAAAGGCGTCACCGTATTTTTTAAGAACTTACCTCATGCTCAACATACTCTCCTAATTGTGGTTTCAGTATTAATGAATAGCAATAATTACATCGTACACTGTGTTTATTTTTATTATTTAATATTTGTTCTGGAATTTGTGTCTCATCCGTCATGGTAGCTCTTGATTTCTGTGATTCTGTGATTCTGTTATTCGATTTGTGCGCAATGCAATGCAATTATTTAGAAAAGCAATAAATTACCAGCTGTTATTTACAGCCGGGGAGAGAAACAAATATATGTGATTCACAATAACTATCTGCAACACGTGAAGAAGAAGAATATAAGTGCTCAAAAGAAATCTCAATGTGGTAACCAGTTTCGGAGTAAATATTATAGAAAACATATTTTCTCAAATGCGCACACAATTTATTAACTATACACGAAATTACAAAATTTCAATTATATTAATTTTTTAATATTTTTCAATCTTTCTACAAGTTATGAAAGGGATATACTTTTTGCACTTCAAACGAATTCAACCATCGTGAATGGTTTTATTTATTTACATTAGTGCCGTGAATTTCTTTAAAAGTATATTAAAACGATTTAAGCAACAAATTATAATTGAATAAAGTAAGCCAGCCTTAAGCATACATTATATAAACTATTTCATTACCAAAGAGATACTGGATACTGAAAGATGACTGCAGAAGTAATCGAATCTCAAGATTCTGATGTCGATAGCATAGCTACTCTTGGTGCATCCAACAGAAGTGATGTAAATACACGTTCGCCCGATCAACGAAGTCAAATTGATGAAATATGTGATTTTCTCAGTTTCAATGAACAAATTATCTTTAAATCGCAACAAATTGATGATCCGGAACTCTTGCGCGACGAAAAAGTGAAAATTGCTCGCGAAATATACAGAAAAAGCGCACAAACCTTTCTGATGCGTTTCGGCAGTTTTTTAGACGAACAACATCTTGCTACATTTGCACAGATTGTTATAGCCAACAAAGAAACCAATGATGAAATTGCAGTGCTTCTTACGGATTATCGCAATAAGTTGCATACTCGCAAGCGGGATGTAAAGAACCGTCGTTACGCAGCTATGCAGCAACTAATTTCGGATGGTGAATATTTCAGTGAGCAAGAAATGATGAAACGCGCTCCGGAACTGTATCAAGAGCTGATTGGACAATATTTAAGTGACGCAGAAAAAAAGCAAAGAGACGAATATGACGTCAAAAACACAACCTTCTCGGGCATATTGATGCATACTATGGAACAACAGCAAATGCAAGACGTGCTCAAATTAGCGGACAAGCAAAATGTCAAAAGCAGACAGTTGGAGCGTGCAATTGAATTGCACGATATTAGTGGAGATGACACAACACAAAGTACAAATAGTAGTACAGACGAGAAAATCGAAGAAAAAGAATGTAACACCATGGATGATGAAGTACCCGTTAGTTTCCGTCAACAATGGGGTAATTTCGATAATGAACAAGTGGCTTGTTCAACCAGTACAAATAGCCATCAAGCACAGAAAAATAAAAGAGAAAAACACAAACAAAAGCAAATAACAAAGGTCAACAGAGAACAAAATGCAGATAAATTTATAACAGCGGGCGAACGGGATCTTCTGCGTCAAGAATTTATTGGTATTATGCATGAACAATTCCTCAGTGGTGGTGATAAGGACTTTGATTACACACAGGTGGATGATAATACGCAATTAGATGATCTCAGCCAAATAAATCAAGACAAAGAAGATGCTTATTTCGAAGAGAGCGACTATTCGGATGAAGAAGGCAGTAATATTAGAATAGAAGCAAAGGAAAATCTGGAGGACGAAGAATCGGACGATGACCTTGATGTGTTTATGAATCATTTAAATAAACACCATAGTTTACAGAAATAGATTTACGACCTGTTATACACATAAATTATTAAAAAAAAACCAGTGAACTCACTTCAAAAAAGGTCGTTTTCTGTAGTAATCCCCACTTTTGATATGCTATTTGCATTAATGACAAAATCTTTGATATTAGGCATATAATTTTGTAGTTTATTTTTTTGTTTAAGAAATAACTTTTTACTTAAGTATATGTCAATGAAATCTTCCAATATTTGTTTGTGTAATTAAAATATGAAAAACCTACTTAAACAAATATAGGCGTACGTATTACGGAATAAATATGCACTATTAGTTTTAGTAAAACTCTACGATTTATCTTGGTCGACCACGGCCACGTGGAAAACCGCGTCCACGTCCCCTTAATGCTTTACTATTAGCCGGCGGGCTTTTGGGACGTAAAGATTCAATGCGACTAGTACAACCGGTAGCAGGTGCTTCGGCAAAATAAGTTTGATACAAATCGGCATTGAAATTGGAGTTCGTCAGTTCTGGACCAACTGTTAGCCAACCTGGTCGTATACTGGAATCGCGACCAAATAGGTGCATACGTCGTCGGCCCAAACAGAAATGTTCAATTATATGAAATATTTCAATCGGTTTCTCAAAGCTCCCAAACTCATCTTCTTCTGAGATAATTAAATCGATGTCAACGTTAGCGTGTATGAAATCACCATCAGTAGACCGGCGTACAGTACCTTTTATACCCATTAAACAGTGCTCTTTCGTTCGTTGAAATACTGCTTTCGGTTCTAATTGTTTCGAATGACCTGGTTTGTTAATATTGGTACGTATCCAACAAATGTCTTCACAGCGTCGGAAGCCCCACTTTTTCAAACAATTGCGACCCATATCCAAGCCTTCTGAAGAACCGCACCAAAGAAATACAAATGAACGATGTGCTGCCACTTCACCTACATCTAAATCTGTTAATATAAACAATATAATAGTGGTAATCAATTAATGTATCGGGTTTGTACTTAGGATTTCCTCCCAATTCCAAAATACCCGGGGCGCACCACCCACGGTTGCCACTGATGGTGCTGCTCTGGCATATTCCTCCAAGGGTGGCTCTATTAATATGACATCAAATTTAGTGCCTAATGTTTTTAGGTCCAACGTTTTTAGGTCAGCTTTTAAATACATTGGTGCTGAAGCAGTATCCTGTATCAGCTTATCTTTCAAACGTATTAGTTCCCGTAGTTTTGGATATTCCTCAAATCGATCAGCCAAACCTACGTCTCTAATAAAATTTTGTGGTCGTTGTCCAGTATCGACAAAGTGTTGGCAGTAGTCATTATGCGGATTAGATGATTGCGTGCCCTAATATAAAAATTCACATTAATTTACAATTTAACTCGGAAAAAACACAATTTCAAACAACCTTTAGAAACGTGGAGGAGTCACGATAAATAATTTCCCCAGGTGTCTTTTTACCACCACTGCCCCCTTCATCCTCACGACTACTTCCACTCCCTACACTTCGTTGTCCACTAAATCCGGAATAACTGCTTCCTGATCCATTATTCCATTCATCTGCTGTTCCAAGCACAATTTTTAGTTCGTCTACGCTAGACAGGCCAAGCTTTAAATATAGAAGGCAATAATAAATCTTTAGCGAGCGGCTCTTGAATGTTTATGATCTACATACTGTTTGAGCCAACAATTGCTTTCGTTTGCGTGAGCGCTCTTGTGATATTTTCAAAATATCACTCATTATGAAACTAGGAAAATTTATTAAATAATCATATTTTAGATTAAATAAAACTTTCAACTAAATTAATTTTATCCCTAAAACACCGGCTACAGAATAGAACTTGGATTACATTCACAATATGTAGCTTTAAAAAATTTGTCATTCACAAAGATATGTGCTTTTTCAAAAAAATAGCGATTGTACCGAGTTTTATAAAAAACAAATTATTCTATTTTATTGTACACATTTTAATAATAATCTAATAATAAAAAAAAAAAAATATTTTAAAATAATTAATTTTTTAATAACACATTGTCATAAATAAAGTAATTTTAATGATAGAAAACAACAAAAATTCCATGTTGAGAAATGATAACTCTTTTTTTGTGAATGAAAATGTATGAAATGAAATTATTAATTCACAATATCAATGACGTGTGTTTGACATTTGTGAATTGGATTTCATGTTCCATATTTTAGCTGTCAAGTGGAAGTGTAATCTATAAATATTCTAAATTTATTAAATATACTGTGATTTATAGAAAATTCTACAACTTAATACATTTAGGTACATAGAATGAATGTTCTACGAAGAACGGTGTTGCTCGGGCTGCTAGTGCTTGCTGGTTTTCTGGTGTTCACTGCGGCACAGGGTAAACAAAAGGTAAATTTTATTCATGGTTGGCTTGTTGTTCCTCGACGGCCACGTCATGTTCTGCAAACAAGTTAGATACCGGCAAAATATAATTATATTTTTATTAATTACATAAATATAGACCGGACTCTCCCTATCAGAGAAGGTGCGTAATTTACACGATATGAATATGAAGAAAGCGTTGCTGCGCTTCAATGGACAAAAGTTCCGAGAGTACGTAAAGAATGCACCCAGAAATTACTCTGTTGTTGTGATGTTGACAGCTTTGGCTCCATCTCGACAATGTCAAATATGTCGCCACGCTCATGACGAATTTACAATTGTAGCAAATTCTTATCGCTACTCACCGACTTACTCGAATAAATTATTCTTTGCAATGGTCGATTTTGACGAGGGTTCCGATGTATTCCAAACATTGCGTATTAATACAGCACCAGTATTTATGCATTTTCCAGCGAAGGGTAAACCAAAAGGTCCAGATACCATGGATATACATCGTGTTGGTTTTGCTGCCGAAGCAATTGCGAAATTTGTTCATGAACGAACTGACGTACAAATTCGCATATTCCGCCCACCAAACTATTCAGGCACCGTAGCAATGATTACGCTTGTTGCTTTAGTAGGCGGTTTTCTCTACATACGTCGCAACAATTTAGAGTTCCTATATAATAAACAGATTTGGGGCGCTGTGGCGTTATTCTTTTGCTTTGCCATGATTTCAGGACAAATGTGGAATCATATACGTGGTCCACCATTAGTGCACAAGAGCAAAAATGGAGGTGTTGCATATATACACGGTTCCTCTCAGGGACAATTAGTGGTGGAAACATACATCATTATGTTCTTGAGTAAGAGATATCAATATGTTTTCTTTGTACATTTGATAATAATATTTTTGTATTGCAGATGCTATGATTGTATTGGGAATGGTTCTGCTAACAGAATCTGGTACTCAAAGCGATCAAAAAAGAGGGCGAATAATGGCAATAGCGGGATTACTACTGGTAGTAGTATTCTTTTCCTTTTTGTTATCGGTATTCCGATCAAAGGCGCAAGGATATCCTTACAGGTAAATATTACATTTTCTAACTATTAACAACTTTACATGATACACATTTATTTTTTCCAGTTTTCTTTTCAAGTAAACGAGAAACTTAACCCCTTTCGAGTTTTTTCCGATAAAGTCAATAACATTCTTAGCTGATTTTCTGAGCGTACAATTTATTTAAGTGAGTGTTAAGCGAGTTGAATAAAATTGTATTAAAACCTCAATTTTTATATATGTTTTATTTAATATAAACAAATTATATAAAGTACTCACTAAAATTTTGGTATACTTAGAAAAATGAATTTATGAAAGTTTATAAAATAAACGGAATAAGCGCTTTTCTATTTTTTGGATAATTTTTAAAATTTTCCTTGTACCATTTGTGTGTAAGGAGAGCATTCGCCAACTGTAAATACGAAAAAGTTTTATTATCGATTTTTTTTTTAGTAAAGATTAACAATAGACACTACCTGGTTAACAAATACCCAAATAACTACGAGTATCCAAGTAGTACTTGTGGGCAATAAACCCAAAATTGCCAAATACATCACAATTTCGAAGAACATATGGGGAGATGATATTATGTTGAAGAACCCACCGGTGGGTAGTAAATGATTTTCCGTTTTAACTTCTCCGCTCTTAGCGTCCTTGCGTAAATTAACAAGTATCATGTTAGACTTGTACTGTTGTGTCCAACTAAAGTGGAAAATGAATATGCAGAGACATTGTATAAGTGTTATGTGCTTTAAAGAGAAAGCTGACGGCAGTGTTCCTGTAAGCATAGATAAGTTTATTATCATTCAATGATTTATTTCAAATCAATTACTATTACCTCTCACAAATCCTTCAGTATTACTTAATAATGCTAATATTGCACCAAAATAATGAAGGTGGCCCACTAAATAATGACTCCAATTGATTTTACTATTTTTGGAGAATATTTGCACGAAATTTGTTTCATAAAAACGTCTTGCACATTGAATTGTCAATAGGACGCTAGCAACTAAAGCGGAAGTGGAATTTACTTGAACATTTCTATTTGCTTGGCCACCAGCAACAAAATCTAAAAATTCGAGCACTAACTCTGGGGCTGTAGCGTTCATGATAAATCCCTTTAATAACAGTGAAAGCGCCAAAAGAGACCATGTAAAAGAAAATATGTAGAAATGTTTAAACCAACTTTTTGGTATTTCTGTCATACTAATTAACGCATTAGCAGGTCCTTTGTGACAATGCTTGCCATAGCGGAATGATTGTCGCAAACAATCTGGAAGAAGTGTCTCGACAATATTAATGAGGCTACCGAAAATTACAATCACCACGGTAAAGCCAATAAATATAAAGTTTAATATATTGAAATTATACATTTCAATGAATTTATATGTTGTGTTGTAAATATTTGTCAACATTATGATGCTAATATAAAATAATTTTAATTGATGATTTTTATTTTATTCGTATTTGTTACACTTTCACTTTGATCTATTATTGAGGAAGTGATGGGTCTAATGTCACTTTCTTATCACAAGAATCCGGTGTTAAACATTCACAATAAATATTTTTTTGCCCTTTGCTTTGAAGCACCTTGTGAATTTGTAGTAGTCGTATTCTCTATTTAGCGATTGTTACTTGTAATTTTGTTGGTAGAAAGGAGTGGAAGCCAAACAACAAACATTATTTTTAAATTATTCTACAGTTTAAAATATTAATATTTAATATTAAATACAGTATAAAATATTCAGACGAATATACTTAAATATTGGGTATATTATTTAATTAATGTTTGAAATGCTGCTCCTCTGCGCATTATTACTAGCTCAACAAAATGACGAAGAAAGCAGCAGTAGTGATGACACAGACGCGGAGGAGACTCAAATAACAAGTCGAAGACGACAGGAATCTTCAACAAATCGAATTGATCAAACCCCAGTTGCAAGGAAATCTGAAAAAGTAACTTTAAAAAAACCCTCAGTAGTTAAAAACAAAGTAAATGTCGTGCGGAACACTATCAAGCGACACAATAACTCAGACAGCTCGTCAGAAGAACATATAGTGAAGAAACCTAAAACTGAACCAACATTTTTAAACACGGAAAACAATGTACACAATGAAAATTCAACCAATGATGTGAACACACGAGAATCAACAGACGATTGTTGCTCTGTTATCATAGCCCACAAAGGCTACCCAAAGATAAAACTTAGTACCAGGGAAATACGAAAAATAAAAGAAAATTTATTGGCCGAAATAGATAAAACAGAAAACATTGGAGCAAATTTGGGATTTTTATCTTGCGTCCTTGAAGACGGATGGCTGTTGCTTAACTGCCAAAACACAGGTACAAGAGATTGGGTTATGAATATTATAAATAAGCTAAATACTACATTGAAAATGGATTTGAAGGCAACTAATAGCATAACGTTGCAGCCAAAAACATTTATCTGCTCGTTGAATATACCTTCAGAGGACGTTATGTCACCAGATGCTTTAAAGTATCGTTTGGCCAAGCAAAATGTAGATCTTTTAACGGAGGAATGGTGCTTCCTGAACGTAGTGAAGAGTGAAGTAGGTGGTGAATGTGTCAGCTATCGCATTGATGAGAAATCAAAGTATGTTATAGAAGCGCGTGGATATAAACTTTTTTTAAATTTCTCACAGATATCAGTACAAACATTACCAGATTAAAAGTAATTTACTCATATTAATTTTTGGACTGCAGTTAATGAATATATTATTTATTTTCAGAATTGTTTCATTAATATTTATTTACATACTTATATATAATTGATAATAATTGTTTTAAGAATTCACAATAAACATTTGACAGATTTCCATCTGTTGTAAACAAATAAATTCATTTGGTTTTATGGGGGTTTTTGTATTGTAATAAAACTGTGTGGCCTTTGTATACAATTGTTTGAATTTTCATGTTATCGGACATTGCATTAGTCATTTTCCCTTGGCGATTGATTGTGGAGATCGGTAACAATTAATGCAAAATAAAATTCGATTGTAAAAACTAATAGGCTTCGTGGCAAGATTTGTGGCTTGAAACGCGTTAAAGAAAATACCGGCTTGAAAAGGAAGTGTACAACTCAGTTTACAAAGGGCAGATGTTGCAAAAGGTTGGTTTTCAAAAATTTGGAGATGCAATGTTGTAAATTACAACAGAAAATTATGAAATTAACATCAAAGCGTTCGTTCTTTTCTGTAGTGGTATCTACCTAATTCCAAAGTTGGATAGTACGGATTTTCGTTTTATCAGTTTTATTCCTTGGAATACTACAAAACAATGGGTGACACAGACGTAGTCGTATCATGGAATTGGACTGAGTTTTGCTCTACTGGAATAAAACCATTCGCTCACAACTCCAACGACTTATTACCCTGCTTTCAGGAGATTGTACTACAAATTCCAATTTATACAATATTTGCGACAATATCTGCCTACAATTTTGGATATTATACGCGTAGTGTGTTACGCGATGAACTGCAATTACGCCTTCTTTATTTGCGTATAGGCGTAGCAATTGTGTTGGCACAACTTCCTGTTTGGAAGATATTCGTTTTTCATCATACAGGTGTTAAATTATATGCGGTCGACGTGTTGGTGGTGGCGACCGAATGTGTGATGTGGGCTGTACATGTGGGTGGGTAGAAAAATATAATTGGTGCATATAAGATCCAAAGCAGATTTGTTGATAAATTAATGCAAAGTTCGTAAAATTGTATTACAGGTTATTTATTATCCACACGCCGGTTTGGCAACCTCAGCCACCGTGGTTCGCTGTGTATGAATGTTACCTGGTTAGCTGTTTTAGTTTTGGATGTTGTTTGGTTACATACCAGCGTTAGTTATGATTGGTGGCCATGGAGCTTGGTAACGGTGATTTTCGACATTTTCTACGCTCTAACATTAATACCTACGGGCAATGCTGTTTTCAGCACTTCTTTCCGACATACTTCGAACAGAGTAAATTTAACTCTCCGTCATAAAATACTGTAAAAATATTATTAAATTCTTAAAATGTTTTCTAGGAAGATGAATCGCTACTTGGCAACCGTTATACTTATTTCCATTTTGATTTAAATGAAACTCATCTAGGACATGCACAAGATGACGCTAGTTATACATCACGCTTCATTTTCAATTGGGTGAATCCGTTAATAACAAAAGGTGTCGCCGGCGGTCTTAAAAAAATTGAAGATCTCTTTGATCTACCTGATTCTTTGAATATTTCAAGAATAAGCGAACGTCTACAAGTTTGTATTTCCCAATCAAAAACATTGTTTTGGTCATTGCATAAGGGATTCGGACGGGAATTTTATTTAATTGGTATTTTGAGATTTATTGCCGACATTGCTGGATTCGCTGGACCGTTATTGCTGGGTGGTTTATTGCAAAATAGAAACGAAAATGATAATACAAAGGCAGATTGGAGTCCTTACCTATACGCCTTCGGACTATGTGCCACAACATGGATATGTAAGAACAAAATAATTAATATATATTTATTCAATCTAAATGAGAATATCCTCTTATGTATTTTAAGCGGCTATATGTGGAACTCATTTTAACTGGCGTATGTCAATGATCGGCATGAAAATGAGAATCGGACTTGTTACTGCTATATATCGCAAATCGTTAGAGGCACGCGGTCTTAAGAGTTCTCGTCCGGACATATTGAATCTAATGTCTACCGATACAGAGAGGATAGTAAATTCGTGCATAAGCTTCCACTCTTTTTGGAGCATACCATTTCAAGTGAGTAAAACAAATGACTCGAGAACTCAATTATATGACTTTGTATTTATAAATATTTACAGCTTTTTACTACACTCTATTTGCTCTATACGCAATTGGGCGCCGCCTTTTTAGCTGGCTTAATATTTGGTATTGTACTGATACCAATAAATCGTTTACTGGCTCAACGTATTGGCCAATACTCGCGCGGTCTTATGAGCGCTAAAGATCAACGTTTGGCTGCAACCAGTGAAACAATGAGCGGTGCAAAGCAGATAAAAATGCATGCTTGGGAAGATATATTTATTGAAAAAATTCGCACCTGTCGCAAATTGGAAGTAAATTTCCTGAAAAAACGTAAATACTTAGATGCACTTTGTGTTTACTTTTGGGCCACAACGCCTGTGTTGATGTCGTTTTTAACATTCGGTGTGTCTGTGCTGATGGGCAATCCACTGATAGCCGCTTCCACTTACACAAGTGTAGCGCTATTAAATATGTTAATTGGCCCGTTGAATGCATTTCCTTGGGTGCTCAATGGACTTATTGAAGCCTGGGTGTCAGTGAAGCGGGTGCAGGAACTTATTGATGTGAGACTAAGGAATATTGTTCTACAAATTTTCGAAATACTCAATAACCAAATTTTCTGCGTTTTTTTAGTTACCCAATTTAGATTTCTCTTCTTATTATAATCCAATTATAAAATCTACAGGCTATGAAGACTCGACGAAGTTGGACGATAGGCCCGTAGTTCTAGAAATGAAATCAGCAACGTTTGAACATGAAAATGGCACAAAGCAAAACAATAACGGACATCAGCAAGAAAAATTCCACTTGGATAATGTCAATATAACAGTGAGAAAGGTGATATCCCGAGCTTTGTTATTATGAACAAATATAATACCGAATATTTTAAATGATACAGGGGGATTTAATATGTCTCGAAGGACCAGTCGGTGGTGGCAAAACTGCTTTGATCGATGCTATAGTTGCTGGTATTAACTGTACATCGGGAAGTGTATGTGTGCACGAACTGACTTCAGGTATTTTGTTATATAATATACTTGTATACATACACACATATATTGCCTTATATAATATTTTTATTATATATACATATATTGATTACATCACACATAGGTTTCGGTTATGTGCCCCAATCGCCTTGGCTGCAGCGTGGCACTATACGTGATAATATCATTTGGGGCAGTGTATTTGATGAGCAATGGTACAAAGCTGTTGTTTATGCCTGTGCGTTAAATGACGACTTAGAATTATTAGGCGGTGATTTAACTGGGATTGGCGAAAATGGGCGTACGTTGTCAGGCGGGCAAAGAGCGCGTGTTGCTTTAGCGCGAGCAGTTTATCAAGATAAGAAAAGTAAGTGTCATGTAAATTGCTAAAAATAATTAGACAAAAAAAATATATTTTATATGGAGAAATGAGCCCATTATTTTCTCTGTGTACAGTCTATTTGTTGGATGACATACTCGCCTCATTGGATGCGCACGTTTCACGACATATTATCAAACATTGTATATTGGGACTGCTAAAGGAGAAGACTGTTATTGTGGTTACGCGTAACGTATCGCTATTCTATCATGCTCATCAGGTAGGATTTTTAAACTATAAGCTCACATACATTCATATGCACATACATTTATACATACAGTAAAGGAGAAAAAGGGGACATCGGGAGCAATTCCTCCCGGGCCTAGAGTTCTCAGTTAATTTTTTTCATGCATACATGCATACATACATATGTATATTCATTGACCAGTAATGCTTTATATACATACATATATTCCTCCACTTATATAGATAATCCATGTAGAGGATGGCAAAGTAACACCTAGTCAATACATGTTTTCAAGTATTGATATAAATTTAGAATTGGAAGCGGGTGACACTGACGATATATACGATTGCACTCGCAGATCTTCACTTGCCGTCGAAGATCAAAATACGTCTGATAAAAAGAGCGTTGATAGCATTATGTTAGAGGTAATGATTTCTTTAGTCACATTATTATAATAATTGAAAATAATAAATATCTTTTGCTGCAGGAATCACGCAAATATGGCAAAATCTCCTTGAGTGTCCTTTCTTGTTATTGGCGCGCCATTGGCACACCGCTGGCAGTGACCACATTAACTTTCGTAATACTTATGCAATTAACGCGAAATTTATCTGATGCATGGTTGGCACATTGGGTAACCGATACTACATTGGATCCACAAAATAATGACACAACTCTGGAGCATATTGTCCACGTTCCACAGCAGTTTAGTAATCACACTGTGCCACCACACAACACGGGTTATTATCTTGGAATTTTCGCCTCACTAGCTGTGCTGAATTCGCTGGCAACAATTGCACGTGCATTCCTCTTCGCTTTTGCCGGCATCAAAGCCGCCATTTATGTACATGAGCGATTGCTGCATAAAGTTTTATATGTAAGTAAACATTGATGTGATAGTAGCGGGAATTTATAATAATTACTATACAACTTTAATATTTACATTTATTTTCAGACAAAATTCAATTTCTTTGACATCACATCCGTTGGCCGCATTTTGAATCGTTTTTCTTCGGATACTTACACAGTCGACGATTCCTTACCATTCATACTAAATATACTCTTAGCACAGCTATTGGGTCTGGCAGGTAATATGCACTTTTTTTAATATTATGTATCTGCTAATATGTAATACAATAAATTTTAGGCGCACTTTGCATCAGTCTATATGCCATGCCTTGGTTGGGTCTGATTATCATACCCATGGTACCGATTTATCTCAATTTACAATATCGCTATCGCCATGCTTCACGTGACATAAAACGACTTTCAAGCAATGCACTCTCACCACTCTATACACATTTCACTGAAACATTGCAAGGCCTTGTCACCATACGTACAATGCGGGCGAGCGCGCGCTTCCAACGTGACTTCCACGCCAAGCTGGAGGAGAGCATAAAAGCGCAGTTAACTTCGGCAGCAGCGCAACAATGGTTAAGTCTACGCCTACAACTGTTGGGTGTATTGCTTGTAGCTGGCGCTGGCTTTCTAACTGCTATTACATCGGCACATGTCACCAATCCAGGATTAGTTGGTTTGGCAATTTCGTATGCACTTTCAATTACTGGTCTATTAAGTGGATTACTTAATGCTGTGGCGGAAACAGAACAGGAATTTGTCGCAGTCGAACGTGTAAATGAGTATATGCAGTTGGAGGGTGAAGATAATGCTGAAGGCACTTGTGATCCACCGTTCGGTTGGCCGAGTCAGGGTGCGTTGAAATTCACAAACGTGGAACTGCGTTATCGCGACAATTTAGCACCCGCCCTACACGACATCAATTTGCGTACAGAGGCATTTGAGCGGGTTGGCGTTGTGGGTCGCACTGGCGCAGGTAAGTCGACGCTGGTGGCGGCTTTGATGCGCGTGGCGCCGCTAAGCCGCGGCGAAATCTCGTTGGATTGTGTAAATTTGAAAACATTAGCCGTGAAAGTACTGCGCGACCGTTTGGGTATTATACCGCAAGATCCTTTCCTGTTCGAAGGTAACACATTTTGTTTATTAAAATTAACTATAAAACTATGTATATTTAAAATGAATCACAATTCAGGCACAGTACGCGAAAACCTCGATCCACGCCACACTTTTTACGATTCGGAAATATGGCATGCACTAGCTACCTGTCATGCGGCCACACAATTAGTACAATCACTTGGTGGCTTGGATGGACGCATCGAGAAGGGCGGCATCAATCTATCAGCCGGTCAGCGACAACTTATGTGCCTTTCACGAGGTTTGCTCAAAAATGCAAAAGTGGTGTGCATTGATGAGGGTACCTCCAATTTAGACGACGAATCGGCTATCGCTATGCAACAAGCGCTGCGGAATTCCTTTAAAAGTTCAACAGTACTCTTCATAGCGCATAGATTACGCGGTCTACAGCTGATGGATCGTATTTTAGTTATCGAGCATGGAGAGATCGTAGAACAGGGTACACCACGTGATTTGGCTCAAAACACAACATCACTCTTCCATAGCATGCTGCAAGCGCAACGCATCAATGTTGAGGAGTTTTGTGCGAATTAGCACCTCAATACTAATAGTCATTCGTAGTAAGGTAAGGTCCACAATATATGATAATTTTTAATTCAGAAATATATTATTATTATTCATAAATACTTTAACCGCTATAAAAAAAATATTTTTTTATGAATTTAACTAAATTAATATGGCAGTTATGTTTTTATGGAAACATTCATATTTATGTAGAGAAATTTAGATGTACATATACATATAACGATTCCGAAGAAGTAATATATAAAATATATATTATACCTAATACTGTAATAGTTTTGATAGTCAAAAAGGAATTTATTATAATATTTCTGTTTTACTATTATTTATTATATTTTAAATAATAAATTGAATGGAATTCGTTTCGTCAAATAGTATTAAAAAATGTTACATTCCTCTGCAATTGTTATCGTAAAATCAAAATGTATGATCAAACGTTGTTAGTTTGGGTCGATTTTGCCTTGCCCGTCTGTCTGTATATACGAGAGTCATCCCCTCAGGTAATGAAGGTATTCTTGCTACGGCGCAACCAAAGTCACGTTTCTTGTTTTATTTTTCTTTCACTCTTGAATAGAATTCTGGTTCGTATTGTTCACAAATATTGTATACACCATAAAGTTATAGTAAATTGTATTTTATTATGTATTTAAAATACTTCACAAATCAGTTTTATCACAAATGTTACAACAAATCTCATTAAGAAATGTGGTAATACAAATAGTTTTACTGGCAATATATAGAATGTAGGATTGATTTTATGGCATTTAACACGTTGTCAGAAACATAAGAATCATTTAATTATACATTTAAATGCTAAGTTATCTAAACTATATAATATTATTAGTTCAAAATTCTGCACAATTCATTTTCACTCGTTTTTATAATTTAAAATTTTGTTTTTTAAATCTATAAAATACTTCAAGTAATTTCTCATACTCTCTATTCGCAATAAATCCGGGTTTGTGCCTTCATAAAATAGTCAAGACATAAATATTTCAAGGTAACAGTGAAAGTATCGTGCATATTTCAACATAACAATTAAGATTTTGAACAATGAATTGATATATCAAATTTAGTATACTTTCTTTTTTAAATTTTAAAATCAACTTAAGATTAATTATAAACAGCATTCTTGGAAACATCTGTTACGGAAACTTTTGCTTTGCTTTTGCAAACTTTTCAATTCAATTTTTGTAGTTTAAATACTTAAAATATACGTACATGTATGTTGGCATACATACAATAAAATTGGCATACATACAATAAAATTGGCATTACTATACTTTATAATTTGACACACAAAAGTAATCTTAATTTAAAGTTTAAATTATGTGAAAAGGGCAATATGAATACACATGCGCATGCACATACATACATGGTAAACACATGCAAAATCGTACAAATTCAAATGCGACAAAACAAAAAAAGGCGAAAAATGGCAAATAAATTGTAGCTTCATACGTGTGTTTTGTTAACCAGCCACTGAAGCAACAACCAAAAACTACTCAAGAATTTTGTAAATCTAATCATGTTGGAAAATATATCAGAATATACTTGTGTTTAGTAGATTCCTATAGGCATATGTGTGTTATATGCAAATCCTATCCATATTTGTAACAACTACATATACATAACATACAAATGCACTAATACTATATTTGAAATACTTAGATCTGAAATCCTTCCATTTTGTATACCATAACCCAATTGAATGCAACCAAAATGTGATATACGTGCATGGAAATAATATTTCTCTACTTATTGCGACAGTTGTAGAGCATCTCTTTAGGCTCACCGGTAATATGTTCGAATTGATAATTCTCAAAAGGTGGTTCACTAAGTAATTTATTGAATTCGCTTTCAAACGCGCTAATTGATTTCTGCAATTTGTTGTCTACATTAAACTGTAATGAAAAAGGTTAAAAAAAAACATATTTGTTAAGGACATCAAGAAAATTTTAAAAATTTTAATGAATATTTGAAAACACCTTTAAATATTGTTTGCCAGTGTGCACTATTTTTTTAACATCGTGTACTACTTCGAAAATGTGCTGGTAACCACCCACTTGACACTTGAGTATAATGGAGCGCACATCCATAAAATCATGCTTATGCTTTGCCATGAATTCAGGAAACTGTTTATAATTTGCATACGAAACAAAAATTAAAATTTGTTTTTTTAAAAATTACTTTTGTAGAACTTACATAATTTTTGGTAAATTGTAATTTGAAAAACAATTCTGCATTTTTCATTGCCATCAGACGCTCAATCATCACATTAAGTTTATCGATGAGATCCTTACCCAACGGACGCGGCGGTGCATTTGGATCGTAATCGTTAGAAAACTCCGTTAAATTTTGCTCCAACACACGTATGTCATAACTTAACCAATTTGGAGGTATCTTTTCCTTAATTTTCAAATACTCGGCAGCTGCTGCAGTATCCATATCGGCGGCTGGAGGCCAAAATTCGGAAATTTGTTCATCGAAATACTGTTCGAGCGGATTATTGTTCGCCAGTAAGTGTTGCGCCGCCGTGTTTGTAGCGGATGTGCTAGTCACACTTGTAGTCACATTGTTTATTTGGTCGACGAGCAAGGCATCCTTTTTGATCGGATTGTATGTGCCTGTTTTAAAATATGTGCCATTTACAGTGGCCTGCCGTTGACTACCCTCAGAGTCTTCAACCATTGTGTAAAGATAATTTTTATTTAGCGCATTCTGTGTTGATTTTTCGGTAGATGTATTTAGAAAATCGAATGAGTCATCAATCAGTGAATTAACTGGTTGTAATAATTTAATCGGCGTAGTGCTGGATGCTGCACGTGTGCCATTGTTATCAGAATTCTGATATACATTCTTCTGTGATTGCACCAAATTGTCTAGATTTACAAATGATTTTATAAGATTCTCTACAAAATCCATTGTGGTATCCTGCCAGGCTGCAAAACTAGCTGCAAAATCGGGGCTTAAGGCAGATTTCACTTTGTTGAGTCCTTCCGGTGTATTATAGACATAACCCTTGATAATAATCCAAGCATTGATGACACGTGTGAAAACAAAAATAAAGTCCTTTACGGCCCAAGCTATTCCCTGTGAATTTATATTGGGTAAAACGCCATCTGGACGTATAAGATCCTGTTTCATGCGTGCACAGAGACTATCGATCTTTTTGAAACATGGCCGATTACGATGCGTATATGCAAGTTTTTCGGCAATTTCACTACCACGCAGTGCTAGACGTGTTAGCTCATTAAATTTTGCTTGCGAAAGTGTTACTGTGCAGCTGCCACCACTACCAGGCGAATTAGAAGCATTAGTGGCATCGCCCCCAGCACCGCTGCCAAGTGTGTTACTATTGCATATACCGGTGCTGTTGTTGAGGTCGCTTTTTAAAAGAAAAAATTACAATTTAAACTTTAAATATAAATTGATTGAAACTTACTCTGAACTTAATAATATCGGTGAACTACGCATAGAAGAGCTCTCTGCAAAAAATATATAAGAATGTGTAAGAACTATAAAATCTTTAAAATTTACATATTTATTATACTAACCTTTGTTCTCCTTCTCTGGTACACTACCACAAAAATTTAGCAAATTCACCTTAGCTAAAGATGCATTGATCTCATTCATGGAATTGAAATTTAGTGGCGAATTCTGACTAACACATTGCAAACCAATTTGTATATTAATTTTGTTTGAGTCATTCGTTTGAGAGCGGAGTGTAGGAACACCGCTGGAAGACGTAGCACTACTAGTGGAAGCAGAGGACGCCCCGGAACCGGGAAGTGTATTGGCTGTCGATATTGGTGATATATTGTTACATTGCTGTGGTGCATTCTGCATATTTTGTTGCATTCCGGCCGCAGCCGCAGCTGCTGCAGCTGGATATATAGGCACAGCTGCGTATGGTAAAGTGCCAGCTAGTGCATATGGTAATGCCATATTTGGAGCAGGTAACATAGGTGACAGGAATGTAGCTGTTCCATATGGCCATAATGCGTGCATCTCTTTAAAAGTGAAAAATAGTTTTAAATCAACATTTTAACCTCAATTTCGTTCTTACCTTGATTCATCATATTAGCTAAACGTAATCTCTCCATTTGCTGCTGATGCTGTAGCGTTAATGTTACTGGTGTTGATACAGATGCTGTAATTACAGACGCTCCTGCGCACACTGTTGTTCCGCCGATACGCGTGTGCTGTGGCGGCTGCGACGGCGAATCGACGATATGTTCTGTAGGTTGTAGTGTTACTGGTAAAATACCTGTGCAATTTGCTCCTGCCAATACGATATTTGTTCCAGACAAATCATCTGGAAGTCCATTCGATTCGAGCGAATTGATGCCCAAAATCTTACGTGCTACGTAACGTTAATACCCACAATTATTTAAATTCTAATAATTTGCACCTTTTTGAAAGTGTATGCTAAAATTTTTAAATTTATATGTTTTTTTCTAATAGGTGCTTTAATATTTTTTCTGATATTTATTTCAAATTTCTCCTATACTTCTGTGAAAATTAACTAACGTGAAAAATCTTGCCAACTACGTTTTAAGAATTTTGTTCAATAATTCACAAATGCAAAGTGCTAACGGCTTTGACGATCAAAGCCAAGTGTTTAATAAATTGATCTATGTACATATGTATGTTCTTTTGATGCGAAATATTTCCGGCGGATACAAATTTAATAATGAGCTAAAACAAACTCCTTTAAATGCAACTAATAATTATTTGTACTAAAACCTCTATTTTGTATTTCAAATCTAATCATTTAACCTTCAAAACTATCGTGCCTCCTTATTTCAATTATTTACTCACGCTGTCTTTTCACTACTCGTATTTGCTGCTGTTCGTTCATATTTTCAAAATGGTTGCAGCACGATGGTAACCGCTTAACGAATATTGCTTCCTTTTTCGTTGATGTTGGCGAGAGGAAAAGGAAGCCTTTCAGCTGATTTGTGAGTTCGTTACTTTCGCAAAATTTTATTGTAATAAATTTGTAATTTACTTATTTAATTTCATTCATAAGCGCTACTTATAGAACCAATTTTCATTTAAAGAACACATTGATAATATTTATAAAATATATTTTTTAAACTATTTCAACAAAATTCAAAAACCTAAATCGAAGTGACAAATACAACGAATCGAAAGAGAATTTTAGCGTCAACTGATATTTGAACCAATGTTGCTATGTTACAAAATTTTCCCATTCTTTTCAAAAGTGTTGGAAATTCGACCGCGTTAACGATCTGTACAGACTTTGTACAATACTTTCTTGAGAAAATTTCTGCATGTTATACAAAAATAATAAACATCTTTTTGCTTTTGTAAATATACATACGTTTATTCACATAAAATATTACAAAAAAAAACTATTCACAATAGATATAAAAGTTTTAGAAGAGCAGTATTTGTTGACAAAGTTTTAGCAGACCATAATTAAAAAGTAATTTATTAGTTTAAATAAAATTTAATAATAAATTTATCAGTTATTAAAAATATAATAAAGAAAAATATATATTTTTTCTTCTTTAACTGTCATATTCTGAACTGGCTATGATTGCAAGCCCGCTCACAATAGACATGTGATTTGTGACTTAAACGAACGGAAATGCGTAACCTTCCTCCCAGTTGTTCAAATGTCAAATGAAGTGCAGTGCAATATTTCAGTTAAATTGTGGTTTAATTATAAATTTATGATTATTCTAAAATAACATTTATTGTGCTAATTTTTGTGTTTAATATTCGTTGTACAACTACTTCTACAGTGAAATATCTGTTTAGTACTTTCCTCAAACTACTGGTAAGAGTATCATATGTTTCATTGGTCTTCGTATTGGAAGAGATATTAAGCAGATTATTGTAAGTACATAAATTGATATGGTTCTAATGTTTACGAATAATTTAATTTGCCTCCATTACGTGGAAGTTCTCAAACATTTCTTCTTCACCGCTTAGCAATATAATATCCTTGGGGTTGATTGTCATATATCGACGCCATTACGATTTAAAGTGCCACCCTTGTATGGTGGAGGCTTTGGGCGTAGGTATGTGTTGGATGCACTGTCTGTTTGATAGTAGCTATTATTGGGGCTAGACAAAGTAAAAACGAATAATTAGTAAATGTTGTAGGAAGGTTTCATATTTACGTGTCTATGTGTATATTTTTACAACTAACCTATGTGAGCGCATGCTAATATTATCCAACAAGCAATTGGGATCCTTCAAGCTCTTAAGAGTCGTGACTGGCTGATCTGTGTTGCTATCTGAACATTGCACCATTTGCACAGTTGAGGTTGCAGGCTGATATGCTGATGACATTTTACTAAATGGTACATAATTTGTCATCAATAAATTTTATTTATTAGGGTTATGGAAATAATTTCGCTATATGCAATTGAATTATAGTTTCATTCTGACTCAATTTTTATTCAGTCATTCAATGGTGGATCTATATACTGGATGTGTGAAGCGAATGTATGTATATATATTTTACATACATACGTTATCTGTCTACATAAGGATGTTTATTTACATTTGTATCTATGAAAGTACATCAACTTTCAAGTGAAAAAATAAAATTTAAATAATTATTTACAAAATAAAATTCACCTTCCCTCTTCGTCGGAGTCATAAACGTTTTCCTTTTCGCATGACTCTTCACAAATATGAAAAATATTCTCAAAGAAAAACTCAGAGTTTCGATCATTTCTATAAAAAATGTAAGCAAAATAAAAAATAATAAATATATACATAGTTACATATTTACATACATATGTATGTACAAACACTAAAACACAAAAATTTACTAGTACAACAAATAACCACTTAAATTTGTTTGATAATTTAACAAATTATATTACTTGTACATATGTATATAATACTCACAATTTTTCATGTTGAAAACAAAGTGCCGCTGACAAGATACCCAAAAGTACGGCGAAAATCATACCAGGAATGGCGAAAGCAAAAGCAAACTCATCTATATAATTGCGATCTGGCACATCTTCACGTGCAACGCCCAACCAACGGTCATTGCGTTTGAAATTCTCATGATGACTTTTGTGTCCGTAATTGTGAAAGAGTATTTCTGGCGATATATCAGCGCCTACTGTCTTAAAGGCACACCAATCCAATTTAAATCCGGCATTTTCGAATACCTTTTGCACAGATGTGCGTTTATAGGTGCAAGTGGTCAGCTTATAAAGTGGCCGTACCTCCTCTTGCAATTCTTTGATGCGTGGAGAAAATTGGGCAGAGCTGCCAAGATGCACAACAACACTGGAAAACAAAATTTTATTTAATTTGAAATTATAATAATATTATAATCTCAATATATTAATCACCCCTCTCGCTGCTGTGGTCGCAGTGGTAAACGCCCGCCCATATTTACCGCCGATTCCATGAAAACTATACACAAATCATTTTCACTTTCTGGCCACAAATCTTTTCGGAATATATTTCGCAAATTCTCTACACGTCCCGGATCCATCAAATGCACCCAATTCAAATTGTCAATTTTCATTTGAATTATATTTAGCGACGGCAATTTTTGTGCCACAAATATAGACAACTTAACCTCGCGCGTCTCATAATTTTGCTTATTCAATGCTACAATATCCAAATGCACGGTTTTATCTGCCAAGCGCTCAGTTGGTGTGCCATAAAGAAAACCAGCATGATATTCATGACTATATTTGTAGCGCAGCCATGATGGTAAATCTGCGTAGCCCTCCAATGAGACTCGATAACGAAATTGTTCGCTGATAACCTGATGCGTCCAATTGAAGAGCAAAGGTTCAATTTTATAGGAGAATAATTCACCCACAGCTGCCTGTTCCATGCCAGCGGATGTGTGGCAACAAGCCAACAGCAGCATTAGCCCCACTATGGGCGTAGATAAAAATAAATGTTCTCTAAGCATGTTGAACATCGATGGCTGCAATAGTAAAAAATTGATTTTTCAAAGTTCTTGTTTAAAACATTTCAAACTATTGCTGTCGCAATATTCTATTTTTACTGGATTTCGTTAAAACTCAGTTAAAATGTACATATATAAGAAACAACTTCACTTAGCAATAGTTGCTTATCAATATTTTTTGCAACAAATTTTCCACTCAGCAGCCAAATATTGAAGATGAGGTCGAAAAGTTCACAATGAAAATATTGAAAATTCCATTAGTTGTGTATATGACAAGAACGCTGAATGTTTGTGTATACACTGGATCGGCAAATCAGTGGGTGTCTGGGGTGGTACATACACAACTTATTGTGAGCATATGCATACAAGTATAAACACTGCTGAGAGAGCATGTTTACTCTCTGTTTACCATTGATTGTTTGGGAAATTTTAACGCGTTGCTTTTCCCACCTGTTGCATGCCGTTCTCCGCGGTTCAACAGCTGTTTATTAAAAGTGAGGTTGATGTAAAAAATGTAAATCGATAAGAATTAAATTTGGCTGGCGCAATTTAATTTTAAAAAGTGTGATGAATATTTTCATACTGAGTAAGTTTTTTGTAAATTCGTATACTAAAAGATTTTAAGCGTTTTTTCACTGCACAATTTACTGAGGTCCAATATTAATAATGTTTAACATGTTTTCGACACAACCAACTTATTCAAATTTTTAATTGTACTAAAATAACATATTAATATCTATGTACGTAATCAGCTATTTTTCCAATGAAGTAATATCGTCATATTTTAATTATATGTATGCATTTAGAACAATAAATATTTAACAAATTACTCAGTTCTAACTGAACTGTAAACATATTTAAACAAGTGTACAAGAACATTATTTGCGCTTATTCAATTTGGGAGTGTTCAAAAATAAACAATTTCAATTGAAACCGAGGTAAAAACTCAGCGTTGACTTAAATTAAAGAAACAGGCTAGTGAGCATCGCCATTTTCGCGCTATCGTATTTCAAAAGTCGCACAAATGAACACATTCGTTCAGCTTGAGCAGACGTTAAATTTCAATCGAGTGCGACATAAATTATCTTATTTGTTATTTAGTGTTAGGACGTACGGGTAGAGCAAACTCACTTATTTGTCTAGTGATTACAGAGAAGTGCTCAGAAACTGTTTTTTTTTTTTTTTTAATTCAAAGTTTTAAACTAAAAAAATTTGATTATGCGTGAAAAGCTCAACAGAATACTAACTATTTTTTTTTTACAAATTTTAGCGAAGTTAAAATTTTCAGAAATCCATAATAGCTACTAAGTTTCAATTCAAATTTAAACCGACATTTTTGATAATAATATTACTAAGTGCCAATTAAAATTTAAACCAAAGTTTTTATTTCGTTGAGTTTAACTTTTTTTTGCTTGCATCGAAAGTTATAAAATGATAAGTGAGCTGTAACACATAAATTCAGTGAATACAATCAGTGGCACTGCATTCCTTCCCGGTAGACTAATTGTTGGCAATGTTTAGTGTCAATTAATGTCCACCTCGCGCGCATAGTAAATATTTAAATCATTGAAATTGCGTCATTTTTTATTTTGAAACTCAAACAATAACAGCGCACAAGTACATACTGGCAGTTAAATTAAGTATGTAGAACAATTTGTTAAATTGACTTGTTAACAACCAAAATTTATTCGTTTGTTTTGTTAAATATCAATACTCGTATTTGTGTATCTGATTATACCGCAAGTGGTCATTAAAAGTGAAAACTGGTTTGTCCGCATATTTTTGTACATGTGCCTAGCTGCCGTCAAATAACTTACGCCAAAACAACAGCTGATGTGCAATAATATTTGATTTGTTTATTTAACAGTTTGTTGTGATAAAGAAATAAAAAATATTTTTTTCTAAAAATGCAAATTTTTTAAGAAGTGCTTTCATAAAAGTGTAAAAAATTAGTGCTTGACAATAAAAAAATATTAATATGGGCAATAAATTATCGAGTTGTGCCTTTTGTGAACATTTTCAACATGGCAGCTGGAGTCCCGCGCAACGCATCAAAGAACCGGCGGCGTCAGTGCGTATGATGAACGTGAATGTCAATGCAGGTGTCATCTCAAAATTGACATACGAAAAAACCGGTAAGTGGAATTTCACTTTATAGTAATATTGCTTATATTTAAAATATTGTTTATTTAGTTTATTTATAAAATTAGTCTGATTCGGCGAAGGTCGATATTTATTGAAACAAAACAATATAATAGTAAGTGGAAAAGGAAGTGAATTTAAAAAAGAGGGGATGTAATTTACGGGCGACCTTGGCTTGTGAAGTGAAAGGGAGGGGAGCTGGTTGAGTTTTGTTTGGGTAAAAGTAGTTTATCTCAATTTTGGGAAAAATTATAACTTTTGTGTTAGCATTTTTTTCACATACATAACCTCAAAATGTGAAAAATTCAAATAATCATGTTTTGGTTCTTTTATTTTTACCTTTTACAAAAAAAATATTTTTTACGAAATTTCGGGGTAAACTAACCTTTAATACCAAACACACTAACTTTTTTGATTTAAAATATTTATCTTCTTATCTAATTTTAACTTAATATCGGAAAAGGATCCTAATTTTCAATCGAAAATTCTCAGGTCAAAATATAAGTTTTTTTGTTTTTAACGTCGCTTAGCGTTTTTTTCTAGATATCACTCTTTTTGGATGATTTAAAAAACATATACTTTACTTTCAGATTAATATACAAAAAGGTTATATGATTGGTTTTGAAAATCCTTTTCTACATAAATACATGTAATTCTATTTTAAACATATTTTGCCGCTACTACTTGATTATTTTTATGGTAGACGCCTCCGTTTGGGCTAGCTACGTAAAATTTGAAACCAGAAAGATATTTTTTTTGTTTCCTTTGCTTTCAATTAATAAAAATATGGTTTGCCTTGCCCAGATTTCATTTTTTGTTGTTAGTATGATCAGACGCTTTTATGTCTCTTTCCTTAGAGATCAGTTGTTGCTAACTTACAATTATAAAATTACATACATGTGTAAATATGTCAAAAAGCAAACTGAACGTTACAAGCACCCCATAAACTATTGCCATATAAATCAGATCAACTTATACTCCCCCACAAAAACACATGATTTCATATGAAAATTACAATTCTGCATAATATAATTATGAATTACTGACGCCGACGGTCGTAAATGAGTTTAAGCAAATTTCTGCCTTCAGATCGAAATTTATGGTTCCAGGTTTTGTTTTTTGCACCCCCGGGGCACTGCATTTGAAATGCAACATGAAAGGTGACAATTGCTTGACACGTTTGATTGAAACCTTTCACGGTTATTTGCACTCCATTATTATTATTATTATAAATGCCTATAAAAATTTCATTGCTTCAGGCTATAAATTTAAATTCAACACACGCCGCTCACCGCTAATATGTATCAATGGCTGCTTGTATGTATACATGTACTTTTTTGTTTTTATTTCTATAGTTTAACTATTGACTCAGCTTAAAAGTTTTGGCACGTCAAATTTGTCATTGCTGTCAGTAAAGCAAAATTTATGCGGATACAAGAGATTTACTCATATGAGTAGTTACATATGTGCATTTGATACTTGTGCGCTGTGGAATATCCCGCGGCGAATCGTGTGCACCTATGAAATGTATTTCATATGTTACTAATTGTTTACTCATCAGCAATTCGTTGAAGAAGGCAAATCAAAGAAAACATATTTAATTATAAAATAATTCCAACAGCTGTGGCTGGAATGGCGGCGGCCTTAATAAGGGAGGTGTCAGAAAATTGAAATCTACATTTTTAGAATAGCCAAGTGTAGCACAGGCAACTTTTAATTTAAAATCATACACACGAAGTACTTAACCATATAATATAAAATCCTATACATGAAGATCTTAACCACTATGCGTGTAAAAAGTTATGAAATAATTTGTAAACATTAGCGGGTCACCCAAAAATTGCAAAAAACAAAAAACAAGCGAAAAAATGATTTATACATACATTTTCAAATATGCCACTTGCCATATTATTATTAAAATTAAATTACAATATATTAAAAATGTATGAGCACGAAAATGCATATTGTATAATTTTAATATTTTGTTTACTTTCAAGAATTTTTCACGCGCGCCGTTTGGTTACTACAAGGTAAATTCTTTTTGTTGCATTTGAAATAAGCAATTCCCGCGTTTACTAAAAGTCATACAACTATTTCTGTATAATGTATGCATACACATATGCATGTATGTATGTATATTTACATGGTGCATTGCAAAATGCAACGATTTGTTTCGGTGCGGAAATATGCATATCTTATGGTCATACATATAAAAATAAATAAATTTTCATAATTCTCAAAATTTTGTTTAATCACAAAATCCAAAGAGTTTATAACACATTTTTAACAAAAGGATTAAAGTTTTTAAATTGACGTAATAAAAAAAAAAATTGTAGCAACAATTATGATATAACTGATTGAAGGGATTATATCCACTTGCTAGTTAGAAAAAAAAACAATTTTTATTTGAATTTTTTTTACATAGTACATATTGCAAAATCTTGTATTCTCTCCGATCTCTAGGAGAACTTCCGGCAAAATGTGCTTTTCTGCTTAAAATTATCTCAAATCACAAACCAAAAGTCTGCTAATATTATAGAAGAATACCAGTAATGATGGAAGGACTAGTAAAAATATTGAATGCCGACTTCCTAAAACAAAAATATAGATTTTTGTGAAAAAACTTACAATTCAGAGTTGCTTAAAAATCGAAATTATTATCAAAACCCTTATTCCTTCGAACATTACCTGACAAATAAAGGGTTTGTACGCACTGACTGGATTCGGTACAGGGCGTTCCTAGCTAACGAACGATCGGCTGGTCAATTGTCTCCTAGCACCTGGAGAGTCAGGACAAACATTTTCGCGCGACGTATTTCTGCGAGTGGTGAAAGCCGAAAATATAGCGAGAGCAGAGGTACGGGATTAAATTCTGTGTGAAACTCAGTAAATCTGCGAAAGAGACGTTTGATATGATCAAGCCGGCTTACCCAGATGGCTTTAGCAAGAAATGGTGTGTTTCGGTGACACCAGGTTTTCTTGAAGTGCCGAGAAGAGGTCGCTGATGAAGACTATGCTGAGAGATCTACGACTTCGACTCATTGTCTTTTTTTACATCAAAGGCATCGTCCACCATGAATTTGTTTCTCCTGGACAAACCGTCAACGCCAAGTTTTACGGAGAAGTCCTCAAGAGACTCAAATGAAGGGTCAATCGTGACCGACAAGACATCACAGCCAATTGGAAGTTGCACCACGACAACGCCCTGGCTCATGCCGCCTTTCTTTTGAACAGCTACCTAACCAACACTTTCGCAGCCGCCCTACAACCTAGATGTGGCCCTCCCGGACTTTCTTTTTTGCTTCACTGTCTGAAAAGGCCGATGAAAGGCAAGCATTTTGAGACGACAGAGGGGATCGAAGCAGCATGCACCTCGGCTAGCAAGACTATTCCGGAGAATGCCTTCCGTGAGGCATTCAATGCCTGGAAATCGCGCTGGCAGCGCTGCATCAACGCAGAAGGAGTATATTTTGAAAGTTTTTAAAGAATTGTAAAGATTGGTTCAAAATTTTTTTTTAATCGACTCAATCCTAATACTTTCCGGACAAACCTTGTATTATACTTTGTAGCAACGTATTGCAAGTGAATTCGTTTATTAGCTAACTATTTGATTTTTTTGAGGAGTACATGATGATAATGACCTATGCTGATAATGTATACTTTTACTATTCAAATGGCTTCGTTTTAAGAATAAATATAAGGCCAACAAAGATAATATTATCAGTTGCCAAAATTTTAGTTGTATAGTGAAAATCATATGAAAATGAGCACATTTTTATATGCTGTTTCTAATAAGAAAATAATACCAAATACTTAAATTTGGTTTTTCCATTAACTAAAAAAAATGTTATTTTTTATTTCAAGTGACAGACATCCCATTAATATTATATTACGTAAGGCTCTATGGCTAAATCAAAAAAAAGAAGAAACAAATGAAATTAATCATTCTTCGCTCTTAGTTTTTTTACACCAACGCCACCCACTTCTATTCCTACAATAACACGAAAATGTTGTACAAAGTACACAGACAAAACCGCAAAATAATTACGCATACGAGTACGAACGAATGAATGAATTCTGTTTCGGAAATCACTTTTACTCTCATTCAATGCACTTAACCCAAATCCAAAAAGCAAAGATCATAAAGCCGTTGAGACACTTTTCAAGCATAATTCCCATTACTAAGAGCAGTTGATGATGTCATAACGGGCATTACGGGTTCTTAAGAGTAATCTTTAAGCATATCATTTCATATACATACATACAGACAACTGTATTGATAACTCTTTACTATCTTCTAAATATATATATATGTGTGTGTGTGAGTTGCCGTGAAACACGTTTGTTCTGCGTCCAAGCAAATATTTAGTACCAACAAGGTTCTGCCTGTTAAAAACCGTATGAACATATAAATTTTTAAAGACATTTCATAACACTATATGTATGTATGTATGTGTGGGTACAGCATAATTCTTGATTCATGTGGGAGCGTCTGCTTCAATCTGTGCTGCACGCTGAACGCAAAAACGTTGATGACGCTGTTGCTGCTTTGATGATCAATGAGTACTTAGTAGCGTTAGCGCCATGACGCTGAACGAGTACGTTTCGCACAAAATTGTTGTTTAGTTTATCAATGCTTGCCAACGGGCTAACAAGTCGACTTTGAAGCTCGAGACGATCGTCAAATATTTGTATTTAAGTGATATATACAAGCGGAATTTCGCGTTCCGATAGCATTTAATTGCAAGCAATAAATAACACGAATGCTTAAAATTCTTAAACTGTGATTGTGAAAAAGTGTCGAATTTAAAATTGAAAAATATAAACAAATAGTGATACATTTATTCTCTAAATAGTCAAAAATGAGCAATTGGTATGCGAATATTGTGCCGGGCTGGGTAAATCGCTGGATAAGTCCACCGCGTCCAGTAAATCCCTATCGCGCCATACGTCCGGCAAATGAAAGTAATTAAAACATTTTTTTCATTTTTAAGAAAATTCGTATAAATACATATAACTCTGTGTACTTGATTTTATTTCGTGCACTTTCTTTGATCGTCCACCAATAATTTTTCAATGCTACATAGTACTAAATAGCTGATGACTTCATACCATCACTTGGTTGCTTTCATTGATTTACCAGATTTACTTGTTTTTTTTTTTTTAAGTTTTTGTTGTCATTTTTTTGTCATACCTCGTGTGTCTTTTCTATGTTTTTTTTTAATTTTTGGGTATATGTTCTCTATTTTTTAGTAAACAGCTAATGCTTCCGCACTATCTACTCAATGCTCTCAAGTGGTGTGCGTGTGTTTTTTTAAATAAACTCTCTTTACCTCTTTTAAGCTAATTAAATGTGTGGTAGTGTTTGTTTTGAAACGCCATAAGTAAGGCTTTCATGTGGTAATCATTTATATGTATGTGGATTTGTTTAACAACAATATTTTCAATTCCTGCTGATCAAAAAATTTAATTTCTGAAATTTATTTTGTTAAGTTGAAACTAACCTCAAGCTCAAAATTCGCTATTCAAATCCTTTCTTCAAGCGTTTGCAATCAATTTATTTCCCGCACATTTTATTTATTCATATTGAGCAGCAGTGCCATTAAGCTATACGTATTATTCATTGTCTACAAAATAGAAAAACTTTTTTTTGAATTTCATTAATTTAATCTTGTATTACCTTCACAAAAACCGGCAGTCCAATTTCGAAAAAGTTCCCTGCTCGCACTTTGACCGGCACCTGCAACATTTCCATATAAATTATCAAATATTTGCGCATTTTTGGTGAACACTGTATCCAATCGGCATTATAAATGGCATTGTTCAGCGCACCAGAACGCAATATGATTTCGTTACCACAATAGCAGGGTACGAAAATTTGTAAGATCATAACAATCACAGCCAAAATCAATGTACAAAATTGTGAGGGGTTCTCGGAAATGCTGACCTGTTGTAGGGAATCAAATCATAAAATGTTTATCAATTTATAATCTAAGAACAGATCTTAAGATATTTGCGAAAATGAGATCTGAACAAATTTGACCCGGATTGACAAAAAAAACATTTTCACGTAGTATTTTAATACAATAATGTACATAGTATTACCACCTTTAGAACAGGCTATTTTTGAGCCAAAAGAAGCAAGCCAAAGTTTAAACCCATTTACCATACACTTGATTTTTTTTCGGTTTGGTAACTGGTCACAAGAAAGGCCGTGTGAGCGGAGGCGTTGTCGTGGTGCAACTTCTAATCTGCTGCGATGTCTTGTCGGACCCGATTGACCCTTCGTTTGAGTCTCTTGAGGACTTCCACGTAAAACTTGGCGTCAACGGTTTGTACAGGAGGAACAAATTCATGGTGGACGATGCCCTTGATGTCAAAAAAGACAATGAGCATCGTTTTCACTTTGGTCCTTCTTCCCTTTTTTGGGCGAGGAGACGCCGGCGTGTGCCACTCGGAAAATTGCCTCTTTGTCTCGGGATCATACTCATAGATCCATAACTTATCCCCTGTGATTACGTTATTCAAAAATTGAGGGTCATTTTCATACATGTTCAAATTTTCTTGGCACACTTCCACTCGTCGCATATTCTGGACAGAATTTAATCACGTACCTCTGCTCCATCGAACGCTGCATTTTCGACTTGCACCACTCCCAGAAACACGTCGCGCGAAAATGTTTGTCCTGATTCTCCAGGTGCTCGGAGAAAACAGACCAGCCGCGTGTTCGTTAGCTAGGAACGCCCTCTACCGAATACAGTTGATGCGCGCACGCTCCGAAGCAAAGTCACGGCGGAAGAAAATCGGTCCTATTACTTTCCGGACAAACCTGTACAAATTCCTCGGTATTTAAATTGTTATCGATCTGAAACTTTGCACACGTTGTTTATCCCGGAGAACATGCCCTTGATCGGTTACATTTTCAGATATTGCTTCAGTGCAACCGAAGTTTGTGTTTTTTTTCTTGTTTTAAATTAAATTTTATATGATAATTTACCTGCTGCAATCGGTATGCACTGAAACAGAGCACAAATGAGGAGCACATTATTTGTATAAGGAATGGAAATGAAACAAATGTCTCGCAGTCCTCTGAGAGTCTTGAAAACGAAAGAAATTACTTAGAAATTGTAATTAACTGTCGATTTCATAGTAATTTATATATCATCATTCTTACTTCTTCGTAGTTCTATGTAATTTGTCCAAGCTGATAAATTCCTCCAATAATCGCACCTCACTGAATCCGCTTAAGCGACCTGACTGTCCCTTCCACTTTCCCATTTCCTGCAAGCGTCCTTCAATCATTTGATAACACAACGACAAATGCAAAAGCATATAGCATTGGATCATATCGAGTCCACAATTGGAGAAGCATGTGACCGGCATGGCCACCAACTCATAAAAGTATGCATACCAATAGCCGCGCTCATTACGCCACTCGAATGGCGGCGCATAAGGAAATGGTAATTCATATTCCGCCGAGAAAAGCACGCCAACAAATGCGATCGTCACCAGCGTAACGCTCATTGCGAAATACATAAAAGCAATGAAACGATAATATTTATGTACCGAGGACCAAAGTGTACATTCCTCCTCTGAACGCAGTCTGTACATCTCATCATTGGCCAGTACGTGGAAGAAGTGCACAAATATTTTCGAATTTATCCAAACATTAGTGACTTTGGCCAACAATGCAAGCTCCGTTAGCGACATGTACATAATGTAGGAGAACTTTTCCAAGTCGGAGGCCTGCACTACGTCCACCCACATCATCACAGTGTACGGAAAGGTCAATGAGAAGTGTAAAATGTAGGAATATGCGGCGTAGTACGTTTGCCATGGAGCATCGGAACGCCAGAGGCCCATGTATTGTAAAACTTTAATGACGCGTCGTGCGCCGTTTATGTTGTCAAACTCCATTTTGTTTTCCTCTATCGGGGTTGGCTGCCTTTGTCTTTTTACTTTTTACTTTTGATTTTGTTTTTGTTTTTGCCTCGGTTATAAGTACTTGTTATTTTATTTTGGGGCAGTTCTTCCGGTATTGCGAGAGTAACTCTCTAACAACCGACTCTGCTGATTGGTTCTTACTTTGTGTGTGTGAAACATCCTTCGCGTGTCCTTTATATTTGATTTGTGGCGAGCCTATCGCACTAAGCACACTTTTAAGATAGTGAGAAGTGGATTTTCTTTGGCCGAAATTAATATTTTATCTAAATTAATGAAACTTACGTGCATTGTAAAATAGTGCAAAGCATTTTTTGGTATGGGTACATATACATAATTATTTAAACAGTCTACTTAAAAAACTTGGCTAAAAAGTTTTTCCTTTAATTGACTCCAAAAGACTAATGAAACGCCCTTTTAATCAAATATGTAATTTATAATTGTTAGGTGCCTTGCACAATGCGCAATCAAGTAATCGATTGCAGGTTGCCTCATCTCACAAAGCGAAGAATTTTTATACTCAATCAACATGTTGCTACTGAGTATACTAGTTTTGTACACCTAACAGTTGTTTGTGTCACTTAAAACTAATCGTTGAATAGAATCGATAATTTATTTAGAGTTCCATATTTCTAATTGAATGATTTTCAAACCTCCAGTTGACTTTATACCGCATATATCGGCAAATGTGAAAGTTGTTTTCAAACAAATTACCCGAACTTCGCCCATCCTCACTTGTTAATATTAAAATATTATTTAGAAATCGTTGAGAAAGCTCTTTAACAGTGTTTAGTGGATAGAATCCTTTCATGTAATTATGTTTGAAAGATTTTGAATAGCAAATTGAAAAAATTTGTAAGGCAGGCTTAATGAAAATAAAAGTTAGCCTCGAGCTCTCGGGTAACTCTTAACTTTGACAATTTATGAAGAAAAATCCAGCTTTACCCTTTCAGACCTTTAATAAGGCATGTATTTGGGGTAAAAAAAAAATTATATTGACATTTTCAATGCAAAATGGCCGCTACTAAGCTATTCTACAAAATCATCTCTTTGAAGAGGGTCACTCCGTGTGACGGTGGTTCTAGGAACTCTCGCTAGCTGAAACCGAATTAAAAACGATAATGTATTCTGTGAGTGTTGAGAGTTTTTAACTTGATATACATTTTTCATAAAATGTTCAACTTTTGTCGAAACATTTTTCTGCACATTTCTTTTGCATAAAGTTGCAATAAAAAAATTGTAATGTTACTATGAAGCAGCATTTCAAATATTCTATCAATTAAATAGGGTTTATAGAATCCTTCAAAATATCAAATTATCATAATGGATATTAAAACAAAATCTTTGTTTGGCGTAACCCTTTGAATATTAACATTAACATTAAATTATTTTTAAAACCCTTACAAGATCGTTGTAGAGATCATATGTTCCATTTCCGTAACTCAAATATGTGCGATTGATTTGATTTTTCTGGATGCAAAAGCCAAATATTTGGTTCTTGGAAAATTCAATATCTTTTGGCATCAAAAAAGACTTTGAAGGTCTTAAACAGAAATATTTAAACTCGTATGCTTGTCCCACAGTGCGTATGAGCGATTTTCGCTTGTCTACAATTAACAAGAAAACAATAAAGTAATTTATATTTTCAGCAACTAAAAGTTGGTTTTCTTAATAGATTCAAATAACTATCGTGTTCATTGCTGGACATGTCAAGGCACTTTATGGTATAGACACCAAATTTATTAATTGAACCGATGCAGCAATGAACTTTAATTGAAACTGACAACATTTTCACCTTCTTTCATTGATATACATAGTTGTTTGGCCTCCAAAAAATTTACATACGTACAGGGTTTTCCAATAAGAATGATATGATTTTTTTTTTCCAAAAAAAAACGCACACTAATTGTTAAAGAAACTCAAATGTTTTTATTTAGTGTGAAGTACAATTGATATAAATAATTAAGTTATGAATATAATATCATTCAAATGGCCGAAAAACCACACCAAACTCTAAATTCGGCAATTCGAATGCAATGGTTATTCATGAATAATTTGTGGATATTCTTCGCAGCAGAATCGGCAGTTTTGTTTATTTACCGCTTCATTCTGTTGAAAGTGAGCCTCATCGGAGATGCAAGCCCAAATTCTTTCTCAAAATCCGCCAGGATGGGAATTGAGACAATCTGAATTCTTGAGAACGGCTCGGAATCCACAAATTTTGGTCTTCAGCAACACTTTCTCTATTGGAAAACCGGGTACATATGTTTATGAAATTATAAACATATGACAAATAAACCTAATTTTTGGTTAACAAGCAATATAGATGCAGTTATCAAGAGACAGAGTAGTCGGTGGTGCCGAATAAATTTTATTCTACTTATTTAAAAAAAATATGAACCACAAATTTACCAAACTTTTGTAATTAAAAATGTTTCATAATTGCTTTTTTGAAAAACTATTCTAGAATACAGTTGTATTTGAATCTTTTTGCCGTGTTTTAGAAACTAGTTTTCAAAGCTTTATTACTTAATCACAATTGTGCACATGCATTTAAGCCGATGCCCATTATATAATACATATGTATACATATATGTATGTATGTATGTGAGTTTGTGTACAACAAATTTGCATGCGTTTCTGGGCAGGGGCGCCTACGTTTGCCACACTTTAAGTAATTGATTTATGAGATCATCATTTTGGCACAAAATAAACTAAATGAGTGTTTACTTACATGCATTACACATAGACACATAAATATACTATATACATACATATGCATATATATGTATGCATAAAAATTTAGAATATTCACAGCTGTTTTGTATACTTTTCAATTCCCATAAATATGTATAATTACGAATATACAATAATATTTATTTTATTGTTGTTTTAGTAAATACAGATTATTATTGTACATATGTATGTACATATACAGCAAATATTTAACACTTATTTTGGATATAAAATACAGTAGAACATGCAAAAAAAGAGAGAATACTTTTTATCCAAAAATATACATATCCCAACATCAGGTCTTGAATATAATTAACAATTATTGTTTGAAATAATGAGACTCAAAACAAAACAAATATTTGCAAATCATGGAATTAATAAAAACTTGAATTACAAGCAATACGTTCTTTGCTTAATAATCTGATGAGTAGCGGATTAATTTACATATTATTCAAGTTAACTGTTAGAAAGGCCGAATTGAATATTTTTTTCGACCAAAGTCATGAAAATTGATTCTAAGCTGTTTTCGACTCACGTGGCAAGTTAATATACCAGGACACGACTCTACTAGGGTGAGCGTCCAGCGTAATTTTAATAAAATTTTGTTAAAGTAGACATGGCTTCGGCGTCTGATAAGTTTTATATACGTAACTCATTAACTAATAAAGCTTACACAGCAAAAATAAAAAAATAGCAATGAATTTTATGATCTTTTCCTTCATATTAGCAATTATTTTATAACTCAGCAGAGTTGGAAAATGGGCAAAAGAAACCCCGCCGAGTTTCCATACCATTACGCTCTTTTAATTCGATCAGTTTTCTTTAATTTTCAATTGATACAAAAAATTATCAAAAAGCTTTACCAAAAACTTTCGAAATCGCTCCACACTTTCTTCTAGCTTAACAGGTCAGTTGAAAAGTCTCCGGCCTGACGTAGAAAAACTAATTTTTTTGGCAAAATGCCTTTTTTTTATTCAACATTGTCCTCTGCAACGGTGATACACTGATTATAGCGACCTTCCAACTTTTCGATACATTTTTGTAGTGCGATTTGTCCTTTGCTTCAAAAAAAGGACTCAGTTTCGGCGGTCACCTTTTGATTCGACGGAAAACTCTTCCCAGCTTCCCTGGGGGCCAGATCTAGAGAATACGGTGGATGCGGAACCAATTCGAAGCCCAATTCATGCATTTTTTTTATCGTTTTCATAGACTTGTCACATCGTGCATTGGCTTAGTGAAACAGCAAAATATATACGCCATAACCTTATCAGCCGATTGTTACGTTTTCCACGCTTTGTAACGGGTTCATCGTGCCCGGTCCACTCGGATGACTGTCGATTGGACATTGGAGTGAAATTATGGAGCCATGTTTCTTCCATTGACAAATACCGATAGGGTTTATTACGCTTGAACATCTCCAAAACTACTCAGAATCAATGAACTCGTCGTTGTTTTGGTCGCGTGGCACCCTCTTTGCACAGAGCTTTCTCACGCTCACGTATTCGTGAATGATATGATATACACATTCAGTTCATATCTTTAGAATGCCTTCTATCTAAAACAACTTCACTTTACGGTCATCCCAAATACAAAATACTTTTTTGGTGTTTTCGTCGATAACTTCTTTTGGGCTTCCTCCAAAACTCTAAACATAGCATACCAATTCTTGTTGGTTGATTTTCCTGAGGCAGTGTTCGGAAACCACCAAATTTGTATTCGTATTTTCTCTTCAAAAAGCAATATTTTATAAATCCTTTTTATCACTTTTTTCACAAAAGCAAAAATCGCATCACTCAAAATGATATACTTCACAAAATAATAACCCGGCAGCTGTCAAATTTCTATACTCGCCTTTTGAAAGTTAGGGTTTACTAAAAATTATATGGATTTAATTCTAGTAGCCATCCATGTGTCAAGTCGCGGACTTTCCATTCTGTATTGAGATTTCCATAGCTGATTTTTGACCCCAGCCACTTGTTTGTTTTTGTAGATTTAAATAGTTTTATTTGTGAGTACTTAAATAACTTTAACTCAATATTTTATTGTCTTTATTTGCTGGATCAGACTAAAAATGTAATATATAGCTTACGTAAATCTATTTTCAACTTAATTCCATAATCGTATCTCATGCAAACTATATTTTTGCAGACGCCGCTGAAGCTGATGCCATACTCACCGTTCAGAGTGTCGATCTCTGTCTGGCGGAAAACAATGACGAACACAAAACAGATCACTTTTTCGCCGCCAAAGAGGCGTTAATTGTGCGACGCGGTGATCCATTTCGATTGCGCATACATTTTAATCGCTCATACAATCCCACGCGTGATGCAATCAGTTTTATATTTACCGTAGCTGATGAAAATAAACCAAGTCCCGGACATGGTACATTGGTGGGTCTAGTGCCACGTGATGGCATAGACTACCTAGGCGATCCACTGGAATGGGCGGCTGGCATTGAGTCACATGAGGACAAAGCACTAACGGTGCTTATCAAACCGGCCGTCACATGCCCGGTCACCGAATGGAAATTAGATATTGATACGAAATTACTTAGTGATGGCTCAAAGACCTTTTCCATACCCGTGCCAATTTACATACTCTTCAATCCATGGTGTCCCGATGATCAAGTCTATTTGCCGGATCATGATCAACGCAAGGAATATATTATGCACGATACGACGCTCATTTGGCGTGGCTCCTACAATCGCATGCGACCTTCTGTGTGGAAGTTGGGACAATTCGAGCGACATGTATTGGAATGCTCAATAAAATTGATTGGTACAGTCGGACGCATACCAGCCGCTTATCGTGGTGATCCAGTGCGTGTGGCACGCGCGTTATCGGCCGCTGTCAATTCGGTGGATGACGATGGTGTCATACTTGGAAATTGGAGCGAGGATTTCTCCGGTGGTACTGCGCCGACTAAATGGGTTGGTTCCACCGAAATTTTGCAACAATTTTATAAAACACAAAAACCAGTGAAATTTGGACAGTGTTGGAATTTCTCCGGTGTACTAACAACCATTGCGCGTACGCTGGGTATACCATCACGCATAGTCACATGCTATTCGGCGGCACACGATACGCAGGGTTCGCTAACGGTGGACATATTCATCGATCAAAACAATAAGAAATTGGATGCGGAAACCACTGACTCCATATGGAATTATCACGTTTGGAATGAGGTATGGATGCAACGCCCAGACTTAGGTATTGGCCCCTATGGCGCGTATGGCGGTTGGCAGGCAGTAGATGCCACACCGCAAGAGCCCTCCGACAGTATGTATCGTGTTGGACCGGCATCGGTGGTGGCAGTTAAAAATGGCGAAATCTTGCGACCGTTCGACTGTGGCTTCGTTTATTCGGAAGTGAATGCCGACAAGGTGTATTGGCGTTATAACGGACCTTACCAGCCAATTAAGTTATTGCGCAAGGACACACTGGCGATTGGTCACTTGATCAGCACGAAAGCGGTACTCAAATGGGAACGCGAAGATATCACAGCCACATACAAATATGAAGAGAAGACTGACGAGGAACGCAATATAATGCTGAAGGCATTGAAGCAATCGGGTCACGCATTCAGCCGCTATTACTTAAATGATAGTTTCAACGACGTCGAATTCGATATGTCGCTAAAGGATGACATAAAAATCGGCGAGAGTTTTACAGTTATTGTTAAAATTACTAATAAGTCCAAAGATAACACGCACGTGGCGAGCGGTCAGCTAAACTGCGACGCAGTACTGTACACGGGCACCAATGCGGAAGAAGTGAAATCCATGCCATTCGAGCTCGAATTGAAGCCAGAAATGTCAGAATTTGTGCGCATGGAAGTGCAATTCGATGAATACTTTAAAAAATTGACATCACAAGTGAGTATAACGGGTCTTAAGTGTACAGTATTAATTAAAAATATTCTAAACAAATTTCAATACTGGTATGTACATATGTATGTGATTAATACTAGTTTTTGAACTCGAATCCCAGTTATATTTGTAAATACGCATATTTTTTACTTGCAGGCTGCTTTTAATATATCCTGTGCTGCTAAGGTAAAGGGCACAGATTACGAATACTACGCACAGGATGATTTCCGCGTACGTAAGCCGGATATTAAGTTCACATTCCAGGGCAAAATCGTTTCACAGCTGCCCGTCGATGTGATCGTACGCTTAACAAATCCTCTGCCTATACCTCTTAAGAAGGGTATGTTCTATATTGAAGGACCCGGTATTGAGAAAGCGCTGCGGTTCAAGGTACGAAAAAAGTATATAATTGCTATGGTCGAGAAGATAAAACTCCTCATTGTTGTGTATTCTTCGCTATCAACTACGAACGCGGTCCGATAAGTACTTAGTGTCACCGCTCAGTTGGGCCACTATCCCAAAAGAACTTTACTATCGCTACTGTCACATTTTTGACATAGTCGGCCGCGTAGTTTTGATTTGACCGTGTGGGGAAGGTGGCTTTATCGTCGGAATTCGGGTTTTTGGAATTAATCAATTATTGGTTTTGGAAGTAAAGTTGGGAAGTGAAATCAAAAAGAGATAACCCAAGGATATCGATCCGTCGAGAAAAAATGATGACAACCGTTTTCTGAGATTCTCAAGGTTTGATCTCTATCAGCTACCAGGAAAAGGGTAAAACGAATACGGAATTATTGGGCTAAAGCAATTCCTCCACCGTCGGCACTTCCAAATTGTTGGAATTAGAATATGAACCGATTTCGTCCCGTGCAGCCCCTTTTTGTTAAAAAAAAACCTATCGCTAAAATGAATATGTCCAGAAAACGTAAATTACAGGCGGATTAAAGAAGTTTGAAACATCGCTGGGTAGAGTTTATTTTTCCAAAATGTTTGTTTCTACTGTAGACTAAGTGCTTATCGGTCCGCCCCGAAAAAAATCTATATGTACATATATAAATTTGAAATCATATTCCTTTTTTCAATTTTAGATTGCAGAGATTCCCGTGGGTGGTACAGCTGCTTCCACTTTCAAATATGTTCCGCCATATGCAGGACGTGGCACATTGCTGGCTAAATTCAATTGTAAGGAACTAGACGATGTTGACGGTTACACGCACTACGAAATTGAGCCGAGGCCCGAGGATATTATCAACAACGGTACAAACCGATCGCATAATATTATACGACGCAGAACCGATGTCACAGCGTGAAAAGGAATAACATTTTAGTAGAAAAAAAATCTCAATAAGAAATTAATATATATATGTATGTACATATATACGTAATGCTTATGTACATAATTATATACGTAAGTATATAGAAGGCGATAAGAAGAAAGCGGCAATTTTTTACATTAGGGTTATCAATAAATTATTTGTAACTACATTTTAATGTGCTTTTAATCATCGGGGGAGTGAAGTGGTGCATAATATTCAAGTTTAACTTTTTTAATACAAAAATTACTGTGTTTGAAGCTAATTAGCTTCCATTATTTATTTATTGCATATATATTTTTTTGTATTAATTTATTGAGTTTTATATACTGCATGCATGACCTTAAAAAACTATATAAAAAATATATATTTTTTTTAATTTCTATTTTTTTTACCCCTTAACCTTCCATGCCAAGCGCAAAAGTTGGCTTATCAGCCGTTTTTACTGAATATATACCACGCGCATCTCCTAATACAGGGTCACCCATTAGCATTCGTTGACCAGTACAGTTCATAGCATTAGCATCCACTATGGAATTGCAGGCGGTAGCTAGGAAACCCTTTTTACTATTGATGGACTCTGCAAAATATTCACAGGAGCGACCGTGACTGCAGCCAGCTGAAACAACAAAAATATATATTTTTTAATATATATTTGCTTAACAAATAACCAATGCTATATAAATTAGAAGTAAAAATGGTGAGGGAACTTTTTGTACTGTTTTAAAAATTAACAATCCTTTTTTTACAAATTTCTTGAAAAAAAACTTACTTAAAATCTGCATCGGCTCCTTGCAGCCCGGTTGAAAAGCGCCACCGCCATTCGGATAAAAATCAACCGCACCGATTGGCTGCTTGAAACCCAAAATGCCCGCACAGGTGTGTATGACATCCACAAAGTCAGCATCGGTGGCATCCAGATGATTCTCTGGTCCAGTATTACCCTCAAAAGCGGGACGCGCAGGATCCAAACCTACTAAATATATATATATATACAAATATAGTTTGAAATTCGGCATAACTTGCCTGTAATGCGACCGACTCTGTGCCTAGTGTAAGACCCCGCATAGCCCATAATATGCGCACCCAAGCTATGTCCTATCAAATGGATATCCTTGGGTTCGGCACCTTTATCCTCCACTAGCAAATCAATTAATTTCGCAACAGCTTTGCCCACTTGCACGGTATAACGTGCAGGCTCAAGGTAATAAATATTATCCGCCTGATCGCTCCAATTTATGGCGAATACATTCACATTGCCGCGATCGGCGTACGCATTGCGTATAGCTTGTATGGAGTTACTGCGTGAACTAGATTTCCAGCCATGTACCAGAATCTTGGTATTCATGTCGGCTTTGAATCTGTCGGCTAGCTCCTCCCATGTCTCTCGTTTGTGTCGTTTTTGATTTTGCCGTGTACTAATTGGACTTTCACTCAGCGAAAATACAGTCGTCACGGGTTTATCGGGGTTTGTACTGATGTAACGTAATGCTTAATGCTTTTAAAAATATGTTTGTTAGTACTAATACCTGCCGTAATACTCAAGCTGTATAAAATCAGAAACTTCGCTGCGATCTTTTTCGGCTGGTGGTTCAACTAGGTATGCCACTTCCATTTCTCCGTCGCCATTGGGCATATACATCCAGGTTTTATTGTAGTCCTCATCCCTAAGCTCCACTTCAGCGAAGGCTTTAACTAAATAATGAATTTAAAATTTTTTAATACTAAAAACTTTTATACTCAGTATGGTGCCTACCAAAAATTATTAAGTAGATGAAGCTTATTAGAAATCGTGCCATATTTTTTAAACTAAAGAAAAGTAATTAGAACCACCTAAAGTGGCCTTTAACTGACTCGCATTAGGCGCATACGCCCCTTTATATATTTTTTGTAAAAAGGTAATTTCTGTTGCATTGTTTAAATTTACTTTTTTGAATTATTTTTGATACCAACCATCAATCAAATGTCAACCTAAGTTAGAAGTAATGCTAAGTACAAAGTTGGTTAAAACAAAAGGTGCATTAGGGAAATGCATTTATCGAACGACTCTGTGGGTGGCCAAATGACTGCTGAAGATAATGCACTCTATATATAGTATATAGAGTACACATGCCTCTTACGTATAAAAAAAAGTTTTAATTTTTTGAAATTCTATTTAAGTTTTTCACATAGATGAATCGGATTTTATGTCGCAATTCTCACATGCGATAACCTGAGAGTAGATCAAGCGGCAGGATAGACTCCTACTTATCCAACCCAGATTTCGTAGCAATAATTTTTTGTCAATTTAGGGATCCATGCATGAAACAATTTACGCATCACCGTTTTTCCTGTGGTTACTGAACAGAATCAAAGACCTTTTACTTCGAATTAATTATCCATTTATCCATCCATGCGTTTTGCTTTCTTTGAAGCATTCAAGGTTAGTAAAAAATGTTTCGCACTAGATGTTAGCATTCGAGGTAATGGGAACTCCGATTGATGGTTGAAGATATATATATATATTTGTAAATAGATAATTAAATAGAATTAGATGAAAGTCAACACTCAGCCGAACCCGCTCTTTAAGAGAGAGTAGCGTTTTTTTTTTAACCCTTTCGATATTTTTTTTGTCTCTTTTTATACCTGTCTTATGAACGTTTTACATCAGTGTTCAACATTTAAAACGTTTTCCCCACAACGCATGTTTTCAATGTCGGTACCCCTCATAACTTTAAAATTTCCCTTTAATTTTATAATAACAAATTAACCGAAAGTGAGAAAAATCTATATTTCGAAAAACATCCTAGCTTTATGTGACCAAAGCGTTTATCTAACGATATAATTTTGATTTCGGATGATCCAACATTGTTAAAATTTTTTCCGAGACGCTCCAGAGTATTTGCTACTACTTGTATTGCTGTATTTTTTAAACATAAAATGTAACCGAATATTCTTCAAATGTCATGCTATAATGTACCATTATTTTTTTTTTTAATACAAGTAGATGTTAACTGTTTCATAAAAAATTCTTTAAGTTTGGTAGTTCGAGCTGTAATCCATTTTTTCAGACCTATAGGAAGTGACAATTACTTTACAGCTGCAAGTTGAATTAAATTCTACAACACCGGTTCTTTATTGCCGAAACTAACTCCAATTGCATCCGCCCACGGGAAGTTCTTTCTGTGAAACGGTGTAAAAAAGAGGCGTTTCCTATAGTAAAATGGGGGATACGTTCCATGTCATATGAAAACCGTGTAAGATGAAATAAATTATTATAAATAATAATCTATATTTACTTCGAAAAACAGTGTAAAAAATGTTGAAAACTATAAATTTTCAGATATGCATACAAATTGTTTGTTCATATGGCATTTTATTGAGCATTAAACATAAAATCGATATAGGGGATTTCCCAGTTACTGCTATGTATATGTTCATTTCAGCAATAGTGGCAAATGTGGTAAAAACAAACATAATTCCAAGACAGTGATTTTGAAACCGTACTAGATTAAACATTTTTTACAAAAAAATTTTTTTTTCACGGTGTAGCTTCAAATTCGTGTAAAAAGAAACCGTGTAAAACAAAGAGTTGGTTGTTTAGAGGCAAATTTAGCAAGGAATTAGTCCCACTTTTTATTCGCTCACTAAAAAACTTTTTTCATTATGAAATTAAAAATTAAGCATATAGAGAAAACTGGAGGTAACAAAGAAAAAAAATATTTTCAAAAATATATTAATATATATATTTTCGAAGTATGTATTTTGGAATACACTGAAATTGGCAACCCATAATGAGCTTTCCGAACCATTCCAATGTTGTTTAACATATTACCAACCCTGCACATTTTTACTTCATAACAGCAACACTGGTTTAAAATATTTTTGTTGTGGCGTCATTCCCAATTCGTTTGGTAAATGTGGTTGCATTTTATTGTTTTTCTCAATTTTGTGCGTAACTCACAATTTCGTCACTGATAAAAATAAATTACCAAAACGATAATAATATAACATAAATATATAGAAATGGCAGGGACATCACAAAAATATAGAAATTTTGTTGCTGAACCCATGGGTGAAAAGTCAGTAACAGAATTGGCTGGAATTGGAGAAACGCTGGGAGGACGTCTTATTGAGGCGGGATTTGATAAGGTTCGTGCCTAGTGTTTGCTAAAAATCTTTAAGAATTAAAATAATATGCTCTTTAACATACGAAACTTTCAGGCTTATACCGTATTAGGTCAGTATTTGATATTGAAAAAGGATGAAGAATTGTTCAAAGATTGGATGAAGGAAGTATGTAATGCGAGCTCAAAGCAGGCATCGGATTGCTACAACTGTCTGAACGATTGGTGTGAAGAGTTCCTGTAAATATTCTATGATGGCTTTGTCACGCTATTTTAATTATTTATAATTATGTTTGCGTTAGGGTGAAACCACGCCTAGAAAGTTTAGTATTTAAACAATTTTTGTATGAATATAATTTTTATAAGTAACATCTAAATGTAATTTATAACAAAGAAGAAATATAACTAACGTAAGATGTATAGAAAGGTTTGTAAAACTAAAAGATTTTCTCAAATATTGCATTTCCACACTAATTAGTGCAATTGTTTTTTGCATCAAATAAATGTTTGTTCAACCGATATAATATATAAATAAAGAAAATCAAGGTACAATTATTCGCATTACATCTTCTGAATTTTGTTATAGGTAATTGCTTCGAACTGGGACATAAATGAGTTTGTCACAATAAATGGCATAGTAAATAACTAGAAATTGTGAAGGTGTAGGTATAATCCGCCATTTTCCCATTACCAATTTCTTGTCATTGTATAAAATATGTGTGTCTCGTTCTCGCATTTGCGAAAGACTTTAAAATGTTTTGTTCGGTGGAGTTTTCAGAGCTGCCTCGAAATGAACAACTATTGTAATTTAAACATTTCAATTTGTATAAAAAATAATTCTTTTAATATAAGTGTAAACATTTTATATGACTTTGAAAAACTTCATTTCATAATCTGAGTTTGGTTTCTCATCAGCTACAGGTTTTATCAGATTTAATTTATTTATTTACTTTTTCTCTGGCAACTCCAGTTTCAAGTTTCAACAACACGGGCGAGAATAGAAAGTGTATAGTTTTCTGCTCTCGGTAATTTTCACATAAAATCTTATTTATTAAATAAACGTACAAAATATAGAAAATTTTGAATATAACAAATTAAAAACAAAAAGTGATTTATTTCAATATATACGCAAGTTGATTAAGATTATTCTTTACCAGCTTACAAAGCTGAAGAAAAGTACGTGGACAGGAGACATAAAGAACGAGTATTTTTTTTCGGTAAAAGAGAAAAAGACAAAAGGAATAAGAAAGAACGGAATCGGAAACATTCCTGTTCGGTCCACGAAAATCTGCTGCCAGTGACAAAGTTTTTATAAACCAATATTTTAGTGTAGTCCTGAATTATGAGTGATTGTTGAAATTACGTGTATATTAATTAATTCATTAAGCAGCGTATTTTGAATTCTTGATATTGAAGCAAATAGTTTAAAGTGATAAATCGTTGAAGTGTATGAGACTATTGCAGATCATTACCATCATTGTGTAATTTTCATTGTGTACTTATTTTGAAAGATTTCTTTTTTAAAATATGAATTTCTCTTGTGAGTGAGGATAACATTAGTGTTGCTGGTCTCATCCGTTTAAAGTGATTTGTAATTGTTACAAGAGGATTATTCTCCAAATGAATTCTTTGGTATGGAAAAGTTCATTGCCTCCCATTGTTGACCTGCTAAGACGGGCAGAAGTATCAATGAATGACCGAGGGGAACAAATTTCGCAAACGATATAAAATTGATTTCTTTAGCCGTTGAAACAATCAACAAAACATTGTATATCGTCTCGGAGGAAATAGGTGTAGTGCACACGCGATTGGGCATTGCGTCGAGTTCGGGGATCCTCGTATTTTTGGTCGATGCGTACCTCTGTTTCTGTTTCTTTGTCTATAATTTTTATCTATGGTTGGCAACACCCTTTGACTAATTCCGTCATTCATAGAAAAGGAGATAATGTGTAAGAAAGAAACGAATATAGTGTTTACTTCAATTTATCTACCAATAAAAAGGCGTTAAAAAGAGAAAACGTACTCTCTCTTGCAAATAATGGAGATTTTTTGACATACTATAAAGTTGCCAGAATCATTCAGTACACTTAAAAATGTGAAGTTTCTATATCCTTTAATTGATGTATTGTTTTTTTATCAATATAAGTTAAAATTATCGAGTTTTCAGCTTTTTATTGTTGTGATTTACATTTTGTCTCTCTTATTTTTAGTATTTAATAGTGCTAATATTTTACAAAATCATTCAATTCGGCATCATATTTTCTCTTTCTGGCATTTTTTTTTGTACTTTTGCAGGGCTTCTCGATTTTCTTCGTAAATTTTTCTTGCGGCTGTTTTTCACTCATATTCATTTAGTCTTTTTCCGTCTACTTTCACACTCTTCTGTGAGGAGAGTGGATTTCTGCGTAAAGAATTTTCAACGGTTACAAAAATGGAAAGGATTGCGAAATTGCTTTAATTTAACATAAATTTATAGGAAAAAATGTTTATTTTTATTTATATCTAAATTGCTTCAGATAAAAATGTGAAAGGTAAAACAGTGAAAGCAGGTTGAAGTCATTCATTTCTTTACAGACACTCGTCCAACCCTCAAGGTGTGCAGGGGTGGAAAGTAATATCGTGACCATTCCACTATTTCAGTGTTCATTTTATATATACAAAACCAAAAATTCGCAAATAAAAAACTTAAATATCAACCAACTGACAAATTAATTTTCTACTGTTTACATCATCAGCTTGTTGATATTTAGTAGAATAACAAATTAAATACTTATACATATGTATATTAAAGCCAGACCTAGTGCTGAGTTGGCCGGTTCGTGCGTAGTGCTTAATTTTTCATAGATCCTCAAGTGATTTTTCTATTTATCTTACGTCCGGGAATCCATTCTCAAACTGAAGCAATAAAATTAAAGCTAGTGAAAAAACAATTTTAAATAACCTTTAAATCATTATTTTTATTATGAACCTATTATTGTTTTTACGTAAGTTTTATTTTTTTTAGAATCACTCACAGCATCATAAATTGAATCGGGCGAAAAGTCTGCCTAGTCCAAAAAACAGTGCGATAAAAATATTTTTAAGAAATATTTTATAAAGAACCAATGAAACAAAAAAGCAATATAAATAAATTGTAATTCTACAAAGCCATCGGATAACTTCGTATAAAAAACATCATATTAAAATTGCAAAAACCGAAACTAAATTTGTCCAAAAACCTATATAAGCAAACCTTTAAGTGCAAATATAAAAACTTCGTTTATTGCAACGTCTGCAACAAAAAGTTGTTGCAAAAATACAACAAAATTCCAACGGCTTACAATTAATTATAAGTTAAAATCGCAATATATTCGGAAACGCGTTAGCATAAAAATAAATCTCGATGGGCACTAATTCAGGAGCAACAACCGGCATAAATAATAAACCCGTCGGTGCGGGTGGTGCAAGCGGTAGTAGCGTTGTTGGCGGTGGCGGCGCCAGTGGTGTAGGTGGCGTTGGCGGTGTTGGTGGTGTCGGAAACAACAGTTTGAGCGGTGTCGTCGGAGCTGGAGGGATTGGCATTAGTAATAATAGTACGCCCGGAACTGTAGGTCTTGGTACCGGAAGCAATGGTAGTGAAGATAGTGGCAATGGTGGAGGTGGCGGGTCTACCGGCCAGAACAATCAACAAACTACGCCACAATATACCATACCAGGCATTCTACACTTTATACAGCATGAATGGTCCCGTTTCGAGTTAGAACGGTCTCAATGGGATGTTGATAGAGCAGAATTACAGGTGAGAACCAAATTAATAATAAACGTGTAGTTCGAGATTATTTAAGCTTGAGTAGCCCCAGTGAACATGCATTTTAGTTTGATTTATTTAGACTGTCATCTACATGTACATATGTAACCTATATTTCTTTAGTTGCTAAATATTAATATATTTTTCCTTCCTATCAGTTTTATATTCATGTTCATGTGTATTTTAAATATGTTAAATTGCATTTTTCCATTTCATTAATCTGTGTTATTCGCTTATGATCGCTTCAGTAAACTCCAACGATAGAAAATCGACTCATGTTTTTATAAATAAGTATATTTTTGGGTTATATATTTGTAGATACTATTTTAAAACAACTAAGATTTCCTTTCATTTCTTTACCGAGTTTACTGCCGAATTTATATGTATATGCATTTCATTTACAGTCATTTACATTAGTCATGCTCTGTTTGTCTTACAAACTTACATATTACAGTTAATACAGCTTTCAGTTTGTGCTTCCATAAATTAATATTACAAACCTATAATTGCAAATTTCAACCATTATTCACATTTTCCTTTTTCTCTTTTGTATTTCAACACATTTTCTGCACAAACAATTAAATAATATTATCTAAATCAATCCTAATCGTTCAAATTATAAAATAGTTTTATGTTGTGCAGGAGGACATAAGAATATGATTACACATAGCCGCTTATCGGTAAAATGATAATGAAGTATTAATAAGATGATGATGTTGTGTGTGCTTCTAATAAGTATCTTATATCTTTTTAGGAGTGTATTTGAAGTTTTTGTTTCTTAAATGGATTGAAAAAAGGAAATCGATTTTGTTGACATTTTTTGTTTCCTAACTGAATCGAAACAAATAAATCGATATTGTTGTCAGTTTTTGTCAAGGGGGTGTTCATTTAAACTTGTATATTAGTTGATTACAAAAAAATCCACACTTTGTAAAAAAAAATAATACATTGTGAATGGAGGTTTAATTGATCATTTATTTTCAATACGTTTTTTATATAGTATGGATGTGTATTCCTAAGTATAGATATGTACATACATATATATAATTTCCACATATTTCTGTATTTTTGTTTGAAATTCCACTTATCTCATTGTATAACATTTTCTTAAAGCACAATGTGCGCCTCTCACTACTTCTTCATTTCCGCAAAAATTCGCTATAAAAGAAGCAACGTCACGCAATCAGCGTCAACGCATATACATTAGGGTATCCGTTATTTACTAAATTGTTTCCTTTTTTGGCAAACGCTCTCCGAAGCTTCAGATTGTATACTTAAAAAGGGAAGCAAAGTAAAAAAGCTTTTTTTACACCTTGGCTAAATGATTTAACTTTTCCAAATATAATGTTAAAAGAATTCAATTCCACAAATTAATTAAAATAAAAAAACTATATATTGTAGCTAATTTTCTTTATACATTTTACAAAATCTTGTCCGTTTACCGGAGGTAATTTGAAATATATATTACCTAAATAGTGTCCGTGTCCGGCATTGGAACGTGCTTATGTCATTATTTTGTAAAGTAAATCTGGAATTAATGGACACCCTTATGTACATACATACATATGTACATGTCCTATATCGCTCCAACAAAAAATGTTCTCTAACACTTTGTTTTTTTTATTGTACATTTGTACTTACAAATAACTATAAGCACAAGTATTTAAAAGTTATGAGCATTAAAGAGAGAAGTTGTATAAAATAGGTGCTTTTGCCATATAGCAATTGAAATTATTGATAGTTTTTATGGACCTGTTATTTCTCGCCTGGATGTGTTCCGTTTAAATCTTTCCTTTTTAAATTTCTTTTTCATATTTGTAGTGTAACAATTCTTTGCGATATCATTTAACGTCTACGTTTAAGAAGTATAAGATGTTAAAAACAATTAGAATTATATCTAAAAGTCGATTATTTATGTCCAAAGAATGTGCCAAACATCTAGTTAGCTACCGATCTTTCTTCTATTTAAAGTATTTTTTTGTTTTGCTTTGCAATTTACATAAGCTTTTGTCAAATCTTTTCACCTAACAACGCAGACAAAATCAAATATGGGAAAGCGACATATATATGTATGTATGTATGTATGTACATATGTATTTGAATGCATTTGTGCAAGTTGACCATATGTGCGCATAACGGGTTGTCTTAAATAAATATGTATGTAAATTTGATATTTTTTTTTGCTAAATATAAAGAAAACTTGGCGTTGGCTTTTCATAGACTTGCCGGCCGGCTATTGTTGGCGCCCACTTTGCACACAAGTGTACATATTTATGAGCATTAAAGCAATACAACTTGATCACCGTCAAACCGGACCAAATGTAAATGTAAACGGCCTTTACTTGTTGTCATTTTCCTAACAACATTTTGCGAATAAAGCGAACAGCTACGAAATGTACAAGTGTAGCAATCTGCTGAACGAATGGCAGCGAGTAAGAGCGCGTGGCTGCTTGTGCGCAATCGGTGTAATCACACTTACTGCATACTTGTTCTTGGTCTTCACCTTGCATACTGTTATTATATAGTGTACATGTAAACAGTTTTAGACATCAGAAAATTTAACTAGTCACTAACTGGTTTCATTGGGTTTGATTTTTTTCACATAGATATTTTATTACTTTCGCAATGTAGTTTATTCCTATTAGAGGAATTTAAAATCTTGTTCAACATACTTTTCTTTTGGTTTGATGTTAAATGAATTGAGTATTATTATAGTTTGAAAGCTTCAGATCCCCATAATAGTTTTTGACAAAGGGTTCTGACTACTCACTATTACAGAGAAATTAGTATCTTTGAATATTTCTTCAGATTTTCAATCTACCGAAACAACTTTGTTCGCAACACGATTTTTACTACCATTTTTGAATATCTATTTAAATGAGTACGACAGCATGGGTTTTTATTACATTTTTTGAGGAAAGATTTAATTTTTTCACGGAAGAACTACTTTACAACTACACCTTATTTGAAGTTGCACCAATTTCACCACATAAACTTGTTTGTGCCAGTTTCATTCTGCTTGTACATGTGTATATTTTTAATCGTTGGAAACCGGTGCTTTTTAGCATTTACCACATACTTTGAAACCATCAAGTGTCAGCTAGCAGCCATTTGTCACAGCGGCCTTGTTTATTCGCCCAACTGTCTGTTCATATCTTTGTTGCTGTGTTTGTACTGATGCGTTCGCTGGTTGCAGGCGTTATTTGATTGTGCTGACGAGGGCACATCGAACCATTTCATTATTGCCTTTTCCTTTCCTCTCTTCTATTTGAAGGTTTATTTGATTCGTATGTATATAATGGCTGAGTAATCCCATACCTTACTAGAGTTTTAGTAACCCATTCTCATTCCACAACTGGAGTTTTTAGACTTTATTGAGATTTGAGAAAAAGCTGGAATTATATTGAAATATTTAGGATTTTCACAAGTCTCATAAAGTTATAAGTTATACGAATTCGAAAACATAGCATTGAGAATTGTAAATGTGTAAACTCATTTTTGTATGAAATCCAACAACAATTTTTTTAAACAAGTGTAAAAATTTATAATTTTACAATTTTAAGATGCTTTACGACGGGTTGTGAGTACCCCAATTGATAGAAATGTAAAAAAGCCCAAGAGCTGTAGTGTTTATTTTTAGATATCAGGAGTACTATACTTTAATATTAACCAGCCAGCGGGCACAACGTCATTAAATTGATTTTTGCTCTTCCAGGGGAATATCTCACTCAGTCGTTTAGTACCTATACTAAACTGCATAATTAAATGACGTCAAATATTTGATTATTTATGATAACTGTTCCTGATTGCTTTGCTCCAAATATTATCTTCAGATTTTAATCACTTGCCAATATCGAATACGATGAATAGGGTGGGCATAAAAAGATTACAATGCAAACATCGCTGTATTCTAACTGGTGTGACAAAAGAATTTCCTCAAAAACCTACCATAAGTTCACAGTAACAGCCATCAATCTAGGAATTTTACAGAAGTTTGTTGAACAAGTTTTAAGTTTTTAATAAGCAAACAGGTAAAATTTACGCAAAAACTTCCAAAGGTGAAAAAATGTTACCCGGTCACAAAGGTATAGCGGTCAATGAACTGCCTGATGAGTTCGGCCGCTTAGCATCATCCACTAACATGGTGGAACAAACTCAGGCTACTTGTCGAATTCCACACTGACCACTGAAAGCTGACGAAGAACATATGTATATAACATGGGCCTTTCTTGCTCAAATTGTCGGTTTTGCGACATGGAGCCGGAAACTCCAGAACACCTGCTAATCGACTGCATAGCATTAAGGCCCTGGGATCCATGTTTCCAAACAGGGATCACAGTATAAAATCTAAGGTCACTGTGTAATCCTCGTCTATTTATCTTATCTTAAGACTAAGTATAATTACCAAAAATAATATGAAACAAATTAAAATATATTTAAGCACTCCCAATTCAGCAATTTGATACACAATTGAAATGATGGCAAAACAATGCCCACTTAAACTTTCATTACAGAGGCCAAAGCATTTAAGACACAAAAAATTCACAAATTAAAAAATACGAAAGCCGCAGAAAGCCATAAGCAAATATTCATTTATAGAAACATACAAATACATACACATGCTCATGCAGCTGGAATGTGCAAACAATGTGTTGCAGCTGAGATGGCGTTACTGTTGATAACGCCGCATAGTGTGCACATGCAAACATTTGTGAGCATAGTGGGGGTAATACTAGTTTATATTCAAAATGCTGGCAATGGGTGATGGGTGGGCGTATAAATTTATTCAATGCTAAACAATTTAACAAATTTGTGAGTGGACTGGAAAGTCGCATGCATGCATGCATGCATTGTACGAGTATGAGTATGGCAGGTGGCATGTGGCATGTGGCATGCAACACTATTAGCGCCAGAAAATTTAAAATCAAAAGAATCGTGTGGATGTAGTCGAGGTGAGAACTGCAGCACAAAAAAAAAATGAAAGCTACACGTTTAAGATGGGTTAATGCAATGCCGCACATCATTTGTGGCAAATTAAAATAGCACTAATAATATCGAAAGAACATGCAATTTGTACATAAAACACACTATCGCGATTAAGCACTAGCAACTTTCATTTGTAATTAAAGCTAAAATTACTTAAAAATGATTACAGTGATGTACAAAATTATAAAACACATGCAATTAAAAGTTTGAAGCCGCCGACTTTTTCCAAAATTGCTAGTGCGAATGTTGTAATGCGATCATTCTATTTCCATAGTGAATGTGTAATTAATTAGCCAGCTGTTTAACAGTGTATAAGCGAAATAGTCCCTCAGTTTTTGAATCGACCTGGTAGAATTTAGCCTACAATAAATGCTGACGAAATGGGGCATAGCCAACCAATTATATTCTATTTGACCGCAGCTAGTAGTTATTTTTTGTAAAAATTAATAAATTTTGAGCTAAAATCGCATTATGTCGAAATTAGCAAAACACTAAAATCTCACTGTAATACGAGTAGCTTTGTGAAAGTAAAAGTATTCTACACTTTTTTATCAATTAAAAAAATTGCATGCAATGCGCTCCTGCGTTATTGCGCTTTCAGTGCTCGTTTACTAACGCAAAACCATAATGCATTTGCCTGCATTTCTCTTTCTGTGGTTTATCATTAATTAATGTCTACTTAACGAGCTTATAGACACATTTTATACTCCAATACACATAAAAACACTTTGCAGATACATATATACGTATGTATGTATATACATATGTACGTATATTGTGAGATTGTGCGTTTCCAGCAGCATAGTAAACATAATTATGCTAATGAAATTTTAATTTAATTTGCGCCACTCCCTTTCTATGTCCCCTTTTAGCGAGTTCTCGTTTAATTTCTTCATTTTCTCTCTCACTTATTTCTTTTTTTTCGTTGTTTTGTGTTGTTGCGCACCATGTTAAGCACGCATGCACCCAAGTTCAAAGCCATACACAATACCATAGTGCACGCTCTTACGTACACCGTACACCGGAAAAATGAGCTCATTCAGCTTCAATTCCATTTAAGAGGCACGTAATAGTTTAACAACTTCCATCGGTGTAACCCATCAGTCAAGAACTTAATGTGCATTTGTACGTATATAGGTATATGAACGTTTATGGACCACCCACAAGACTGGTGGTTGCGGCGTGGGCAGTCTGTCCTTTCACAATTGCTTGTGGCTCTATCTCCTATATGTAGGTATGCGTTTAGTATCGGATCTAAAGAGTTATCAGTACATAACAGCTGTTAAATGAATGTGTTGAGCGGAAACGTCAAACGTCAGCATTATTTCAGCAAGAGTACTTTGCCGGGTTTCCCCTCTTTTCATTTTCATTTCATATTTTATCCTTTATGAGCATTCATATTCATAGAAAAGCGTATAGGGCAGAAATATCGAGACAGTGCGGCGCTCAATAAATTAGTGGGTAACTGTGAATTAAATATGTTATTGGAGCATTGGTACGCAAATTGCCACACCTTTGCTTTGCCAATGTGAACATTAATCTTTTGCGAGAAATTTATTTTGTTTTATAATTGTATCCTCCTAGTTGTTCTTCAATGATTTATAGAGGTGCATTACTGTAGTAATTATTTTTAGTAAATAAATGTTCATTTACTTCATCATCCTCTTACTCCGATTCTAAACTTAGTTCATATTTATAAACTTACTTGTTTTATCCTAAATATGATATACAAATCAAATTGAATGAATCGATGAGCTCGAGTTAAGGGCACACTTACACATAGTGAGAAATTATTATAAACTAATTTTTTCCATATTTTGATAAAGTTTACCTTTAAAAATAACTTACGGAAATTTTAAATTTATATCTCAAATTGTTTTTGATTTAGTTCAATCAGCTCCATCAGTTTTTCTCCAAACCGCTTTTATTAAAATTTGTAATTTTAAAAATAATTTTTATTATTTTGTAATTTTGTAAATTTTTTATTATATCCGACTGTAGGTCATTGGACAGTATCTTTTAGTTGCGATTTGTGTTTAGGTTTCTTCTCCGGACTCGGACATTTTTTTTCATCGCCGTCGGAGACCACTTATCTTTTGGAATGTTACGTCTATCCACAAAATGTTTTAAAATATTCTTTTCAAACACAAAGTTTTTGTTTGGTTAAGAAAATATCCCTATTTGGGCGTTTCCTAATTTTCAAGTTTTTTTTAAGTTGCCCCCGCTAAGCAAATTTAATTATTAAAAGCTTTTTTGCTCAGTTGGCAAGTCGTAAGTACATACGTAAACATATACATATGTATGTGCTTATGTATGTAAATTCGTATACAAAGAGTAGCCGAACAATATCCATTTCACAGGATAATTACATGTTGATCCGAAAAATTTCAATGTAATTCAATTTCGTAAAATATAATGACAGCGAATGACAGTATTTACACCCTTTTGTGCAAACCTCTTATTGAAAACTCTTCGCTGGTGATTAATTTATTGTATACTGAATTCAATTAATTTTGTTTCATAAATATTAAGGATATTGCAAGGAAAAATGGCTTACGTGACTGGTAAAATAACCTACCACATGAAGACTTTCAACAACCATGACGCATACCTTGTGTTGTAGTGACGCCTGCTGCGCACGTCATCCACCCACCCACCTCAAAAAATTTAACATATTATATAAATACTCTTGTATGTGCGTTAACAGTCGACAGACATGGCGACCGCAGAACACTAGCAGACTAACTAACTGAGTGACCGAGTAATTGGTCGGTTGGACTGCTGTTATGGCAACAAAATAATTCCATCAATTAACAATTGAATTAGCACTAACCGCCAGCGACAAAATGCTGATGTCGACGGACAATTATAATGTTTTCTTCCGAGGGTGGCACTAATCTACATTCAGGTACATATACATACTATGTATATGGACGGAAACGTATACATAAGCAAGCTAATTCCGGGGGTTATATCAACTTTCGAATTTAAATCGATTTTTGTGTATGTATATACATACATATATTTGGAAATATTCTCTGAAAATTTGAAGTTTTTCCAGCAAATAGTTTCGGAGATATGAGCGCCCTTGTAAATATGTAATTCGGCTCGCAAACCTTTAAAAGCGTCTTTTTTCAAAACGCTGCTTTCAGAGTTGATAACGAAAGACAGAAGAACACATTTTTTCGAAGGTACTCCTAGAGATAGGTTACGGACTGAATTTTTAAAATATTATTTTAATCATCACACCAGGCTATACGTATAAATATATGTGTATTCATTTAGATATCGATAACAAAAAAAACAAATTTCAGTGCCATTACCATTAGTTCTCGGTAGAGATGCATACATTGAGACAAAAAAGCTCCCGAAACTTGTAATTAATTTCCCTGGGTAAATGATATTTCAAAAAAATGTATTTTTCTAAGTTGGTAGGACTGTGCTTAATTACTATGCCAATATGAGCGCGATCTGTAAAACGGTTTTTTTACGGCGTCTGCTTAAATCGGTACACTCAGTAGTGCGTTGCGATTTTTACAATGGATAAAAAATATCGAGCAAAGAATTTGTCTCAAATTTTGTATTTCTAACCAAATTTCGTATGCGGAATAGTTGCCTAGTTTGGAACAAAGTGTTAGACAGATGGCAAGAGAGCTCGACATCTCTCACGAGTCCGTTCGAATGATTTTAGAGGATATTTTGGGTATGAAACGGGTTCTTGCTCGACCCGCCCCAATAAAGCTGAAGTTTTTTTCAAAAAGAGTATCGTAAGCGGATCTCTTTCGACATGCATAATTGTGCGAATTCCGATCCCACATTCATAGAGAGCTTTATATGTAACTGCCGATAAGACATGGGTTTATGAGTTTGGCATACAAACAAGTCAACAATCATCGGAATAGAGAGGAAAAAACGAACAGAGACAAAAAGACACACCACAGCCGCTTTTTTGAAGGCGACAATATAAATATTGATGAATATTTTATGTTTTATTTACAATTTCCAGGTCCTTTTTTGTCACAATGTATGTATGTATGTATGTACTTATGTATATATATCTCTCCCTTCTCCGTGAAGCCACACCTACTTACAGTTGTACGAGAAAACTAATATTTACATTTAGTCAACACCATTCATGGACGGCGTAATGCTTTCAACACAACTACTTCACACATTGGTTCTTTTTGCGTCCTGTCTGACGCTCTTCACTTGACAGTTTTCATTTTGAGCTTTGAAATGTCCAACAAAGAAGAAAAGAAAACAAACGTATGTTATCCCAAAATCCCAAAAGTAATATTACGGACTGATTTTTCCACTATTTGTGTTTTTATTTGTAACCAAGCGGTAGGTATGTATGTTCGGCTAAAGTATTCAACCAGTTCACAGGCTCAAATAACGATTACAATTTGAAATAGTGATAATATTGTATTAGAGTAAAGACAGCAAGCAGTGAATGGAATAAGTATATTTCTTTGTTTATGGATAGCTAAACCAGTTCAAATGCAATATGAGTTCGAATTCAGACAGCGTATCTGAAATCGGCATTCAACAGAAAGACCAATCTTCTTTAGAACATAACTTTGCTACATCTACATTTAGAATAGCGAGATCTCTCCAGTTCTGATTTAAAATGAATTAAACGGTCATTTCAGAAAAACTTAAACCTGATGGACACTCTGATTATTCTTTATCTGTTAGAGTAGATTTTTGCAACTCTACCAACGATTGTTCGCATAAGCTGTCAGTACAACAATTTGTTAATCGCTGCTATCTCGGTATCAATCAAAAAAATGTGAACTAATAATTAATCTAATGAAAATACATGTTTATAATTTTGTTTCGTTTTTGAAAACACATAACTTTTCGATGCGAAATAATTTGGTTTTCCAACATTTGAATGCGGATGTTGTCATTATTTGTTTGTAAAACTACTATATAATTTTTTATTACATATTATCTGTTTGCCTACCTTATCCATTTATCGCTTGATCACTCTACATATAGCACACTTTTAAATGACAATCTTTTGTACGATATTTATCGCTTCTTCATTTGTCGCTCTGCATCGATTGTGTAATGTGCATATAATTTCTACCATTTGCTTCCTTTTTATCATACACCCATTGAATTTTAATTAATATTTCTCATATCCATGCTATAGTATTGTTTGTCTTGATGGCGTTTGCAGCACGTACTATTGGCCTATACGAGTTGCGCCGCGACAGTATGCCTTCCCATCGTTATTTGTCGCGCTTTAAACAAGATAGCATCGTGCTTCGCAATTAATAATTACATTTGTATAATCAATTGTAAATGCGAAATATTTTAAAACGCTCCTGTTGCTGATACAATTGTTATGTAATATTGGTTGCTTTCGTTGTTTACATATGGACATACATTTATTCATATGTACTTAAATAAATACATGTGCCAACATTTTGTAGAAATTACTCATATCAGGCAAGGGAGCATTCAATTATAATTTGTTATACCCTAAACAATTTGTATTAAATTTGCCACGAAGTCTGTGATACCCTGATGGAAGCATCGGGGACCCTATAAAATATTATAAATACTTATGTATATATAAATGTCGGTATATGTACATATACTTATACGAACTAGGCCGTTCGTTTTGATTTGTATCTCTGAAAAATTTGTTCAGATCGGAGCACTATGTACATATGGCTTATAGCTGGTATACAAACTGACCGATCTAAATCAAGTTATTCTAAGAAGACTTTTGTATTTGTGAAGGGTATTTTAGCTTCGGCAGTTGACGTTTATTAATCGTATTATAAAAAATTCTGATTTTAATGCAAATGGATTTATTAATGCGCAAATTCTTATAAAAGAAAGCTAATTCTATTTAGTAAGAATCTGTGATGATTAAAGACACTTCAAAGATACTTAGAAACGTTTTTTTTTTTGTTTTATAAACGAGTCATATTTGTAAGTTAACTCAAGTTGCTAATGGGTGGTTATAAGCTTAAAATGTTTAAATATGTAATCAACCTTCCAAGGGACAAACTCAGGCTACTTGTCTCCTTCTACACTGGCCATTGTAAGCTAAAGAAGCGCTTATACATATAACTCGGTCTAGCTTCTTGTGCGAATAGCCGGTTCTGCGACATGGAGCCTGAAACTCCAGGACACCTGCTAATTAACTGCACATTAGTCTGTAGGCGCGGAATAAAGGCTTGGATCCATGTTTCCAAATAGGAATCACATCGCGTCAATAACACTTAGCAGAATATTGGGGCTAAGTAAATCGTTGCGACTTAGGAGAAGGCACAATAGTCCTTAGGTCGAGGTGAAATCCTAATTCATTTACCTAATCTATCTAATAACTCAAAGTTATACCCTTAATCGAGCTCAATAATTTTAATAAAAATAAAATTCCATTACATCAAATAACTTGTTTGCATCAAATGCAACACCGGAAACATATTATTTTACATATATAATTTTTTTGTTTTTAAAATCTTCACCGAAGAATTCTTAGTAAATTATTTTTATAATTTTTAACTAAAGATTTTTTAGAGCTTTCAAGATTTTAATATTATATAATATTAAAATTTAATCAACCTAATTATTTTCTCACAATTATATAAGTAAATAAAATATAAATATATTTATGTTAGTACATACATTTATGTAAATTGTATTTTCAATTAATTTCTTTCCAGGCGCGCATAGCAATGCTATTGGGCGAACGAAAATGTCTCGAAAGCCTCAAATCAGATCTGACACGACGCATTAAAATGTTAGAGTACGCTTTGCGACAAGAGCGTGCCAAATTCTATCGACTCAAATATGGTACTGATCCGCCTCAATTGAATGAGTTGAAGCCACCAACTGATGATGCGGGTCTTGGTAGTGAAGTAGCACCTGATTCGGAAGTACCATACAGTTCAGTATCGAATACAACTTGGCGGCAAGGTAGACAAATGCTACGACAGTATTTGGCCGAAATCGGTTACACAGATAATATAATCGATGTACGTTCGAATCGAGTGCGCTCAATACTTGGTCTCAATAACAACTCCGAACAGGAGGAGAATGTCAGCCCCAATATAAATGGCAATGAGAATAATAAACGTACTGCGGAATCAGAGGGTTAGTTAATTTTATAATTTTCAAAATGTTATTGTTTCATTAAAAAAAAAAAAAAATCGATTTTGTTCAATAGGTCGTCGCACACCAGCTAAAAAAGCACAACAAAATGATGCCATAATTTTGGATACTGAGGCCGCGGTAATGGCTAATTTCGAATTTCTTGGTACTACTGAAATGTCTGATGACGATGAGATTTCTGACGATCTCGAAATGGTCTCTGGCGAAAACGATGATACCGATATGAAAACAACAAAACGTAACAAAAGTAGCAAGGATTTGATAAGCGAAGGTAGGACATAAAGTTGCGCATTAAATAACAACAGCACCAATTGAATTATTGTTATATCAGTATATTTACATGTGTACATTCATATAAAAATGTACGTGCATATGTAAATATTTGAAAGTACGTACTAACATATCCATTATTGTCTATTACATTTAACTTATTCTACTTATTTACTAAAATGCGTACTCTTGCCATTTGCTTTTTCACTATTAATTTAATTCTATCGCTCATCTTCGTATCTTACAATTTGGTAATATGAAAATTATTATTTTTATTGCTTTGCACTTTGTAATGGCTGGTGTTGAAAGAACGTTTATCAAGAGCAAGCTTTTAATTTCTTTATATCCGAATATAGAAATAGTATTTTGACCAAAATTCACACCCTTTATGCACACTCAATAGTAGGGCAACTATTTTCAAAATTAATATTATAAAAAAGTGTTTGAGCACTTTAAATTTTTTGAAATTTGCTTATGTAAAATATTATAACCCATGAGTTTTTCTTCGAGTGAATTTTCCGTACTTCGCTTTTTTCATTAGTCTTAATTAGAATTTAAATCAATAATTCAATTATAACCGCCGATTTGAGTTCATAATTATCATTCTTTGATATAAGTAAGGACCATAGTAAAAAGTATCGGCTTATTTCATGAGCCGAACTATTTGGCTGCTTTCTATTCCATTTGTCAAAGATAAGAAACACTTAAAAATAATAGGAGAGAAAAATTTACAAAATTATTACTCAGACGATCTGAAATTTTAATGTTGGAAACGGTTCAATTTATTATAATTTTTAGTTTTTGAATTGTGTTGATTTTAATTGCCCGGCTGTTGTTTAGATTTTTTTATTTTTTGGGCTATTTACAATGCCTACAAAAACAAATATTCATAAAAAACGTGTAGAAATAGTGTAATTTCGCATTTCTCCATAGATAATAAAAAAATTGAAATTGGTCCAAAAAATATTCTACTAAAATCCTTATAAACATATTGTAAATACATTTTTTGCCGACAGGAAAGCAAACATGACAGTTTTAGTAT